>NC_132986.1:6380030-6992530 GCF_047496725.1 Anoplolepis gracilipes | reverse complement strand
GACGTATACGGTATCTTCCTAGCCTTCCTATTCTTGTAGGTGGCGCGAATGAAATATTCAAAATCTGTCGTAGCAATCTGTGCCACGATATCGGAAATAAAATTATCAGTCGTTATATTTTACGTAAAATCGAAGCTGTAATGTATAATTATATATGTTTAAAAATTGCATTGGTAAGACATTCATAGATAGAAGAGAATTGACGATAGTTTTAAAATAATTTTTTATGCAAGATACACTAGATCAATTATGATTCTTTTCAGAGTAACAGATAAATAATTGTGAATAACTGCGTTTAAACAAATATAATGACCATAATATATTTTAGATAAACTGGAGTTAACTATTAAAGATTCATCATTTTATGATTTATTGCTGTCATTTATCACACAATTATCAAATTAACAAATTAATAGCATCATCAATATCAATATTAGTTTACGTTTAATTTTAAATATTTATTAATAGATTAAATTAAATCGTATTAATAACTTTTATTTCTTTTGATTTAATAAACACATCTTTTCTAATTCTTCTCGGGAATAATAACAAAATATTTCTTGTTAAAGATAGATTTGTCAAATGCATCCTATGTACATTTGTTACAGCAGACAGGTAGTCTCGCAAGTAATCCGATCAACAACGAAGCTGCGGTCAGATGGATACGAGGTGTCCCAAATTAGTGTAATTTCGATTATACGAGAAGCGACTATTACGTTAATTGGTTTTCAATCGTTTTCCCGATTAAATACTTGCTGTGGGAAACATTGGGAAACACAGATCAAAAGAATTAGGCCATTATAGATTATCGTAGCGTAGAGATGAAAATTTATAAAAATTTTATATACGTATTTTCCTAAATACTGCAAAATGCATACAAATCATTTATAAATTATATTTACTCAATTTAACAATTACATTATATTATAATTTATATGAATCAAATTTGTGTATTATCTTTACTAATTTTTAAAGATTAAATTTTACTTTCCATTATAAAATTCGATGACAAATAGTTATCTCGTGAAGCGACGCTCCTAAAACTAAATTAAAAGCAGTAATCAATGTCATTTTACTCCTGATAATTATCTCGCACCGCAGAAGATTAATAATACATGTATAATTATTCTAATTTCTCTCTAATAAAATATAAAATAAGATTTCATCTTGTCGTTATTACGAATTGTCGCGATTCTCACTGTCAATCGTTTTTCGGTAGAGAGAGTGAGCGTCGCGATTACACGGACCACCTGTCGGTTATTATGGCGACATTGACACGCTCGGATATGACGGTGGCGGCGACGGTGACAGGCTGCTGTTTATTATTGTCTGGCATACTGCGGCTAACGATCCCTATCGCGTCGACACGCGTTAACCGTGAGATCTGGCGGATGCCACAGCAGATTCCTTACGCAGGGCTCTCTTCTCTCCATCACACTTCCCCTCCCCTTTTCCTCCCCTGCCTTCCCTGTCTGTCGAACTACGTCTCGGCATTCTCCCCCTTGATAGTCCTTGGGGAACTACCAATTTGACCGGTCTACATCACAGTAAGTGAGAGCAGAGAGGCGCACATCCCCGAAATTTAACGGTAGCTCTACGCCCAGCGAAAATGATCTTGTCGGACATCGCTATTATGGATGATCCTTGGCATTAAGCCCTTCAAGCTCTATGATATCAATCAAGGAGATTGGATGTCGCAGAATCATTGAAAGCGTGGCTTTCGAAGAGACAATGTGACAAAATCTCATATTGTGCCGATTATAAAACATATTGTGTCCATTTATAAAACATTACTATTAGAATAAGATTTTATTATTATAATATTATCATTGTTAGACTAAAACGTCTAAGGTCGTTATCTTAAAAATCTCACAATTAGTTTATGTTTCAGTCAAATGTATTTAATAATTTTAATATAATAAAATAATTTAAAATATTTGTCTGCAATGTACGATATGTAAAAAAATTAATCCATCAAAAAAATACAATTTCTCGAGTTTACTTTTTACGTAGCAAAATTTAAAACACATTGAAAATTAATATTAAATTAATATTAATATTAAAGAATAAAATGTATATATTTATATTAAATATATAAATTTATATTTATATATATTTATTTATTATTATTAAAGATACACCATAATCCACTTATTAAGATGCTATTCTAAAGCACAAAATATTTTTATAATAAAAAAGCTATTTCTATTTTTCTTTCTATTATAATAGCACAGTCAGCATTTGATTTTCAATGTTAACCGACAGCTGTAAAAACTCTTTTAAATAAAAAAATACTAATACTGTGAAAGTATTTCTATGCTCGGACGTCTTGGATGCAGAACCCAGACCAAATCAGATCGAACTAAAACCAAATTTAAGCGTAAGATCGAATCGTTGAACGTTGACAATAAGAAGCTTACAGAGTTACACGAAGTTTGGACAAAGTTCGGTCTTCTCGGTCAAGCTTTCGATTACGTTTTTTTATTTGTTCTTTCCCGGGAATTCAAATAAATGTCTCTTCATCGTCGAGATTAGATTCCAAGCCGATATGTTTGGGTCTAGTCTTTTCATCAAGAGGGAAACATAAAACTCGCATAGAATGATCAATTAAAACAAACCAATTCTCCTACACAATTTATAAAAATATATATATACATATATATTATGAAAGGTCAGAAAAGTTTTTGTAATAATAGTTATGTATATTATTTGAATTATATAAAGTAAAATAATAATTTTACAAATGTATTGTTGCGTGGTTTCAAAAAATCAAGTGCTATTTTCCCGCTTTTAAGATGATTTCGCTGCTAAATAAATAATAATTCGCGAGATTCATAATGTATTTGATGCTCCTTTTATATATCGGTCAGATTTACCAATTAGATATTGTCCATCGCTCACGATTACAGAAACTAAACTACTACGTAGGATTTGCCCTAGGCAATTTGTATCGAGCTTCGCGCTCGTAAATGCTCGCGTAATTGCGCGTTCGTTTCCAACGCATGGGAGTCGTTATCGTGTTAATAATAGTCACTAGTCATCGTTATTACATTCCTCCGCGATCACGTGAGCCGCCCTCAAGGGTTCCTAAAATCCTTTTCATCCATTTCCATCTCTGAAGGAAATTCATCTACGACGGAAAACATTTACCTTCTAATTATTATTGTCATAGTAATCATGCGTAAATCATGAAACATTATCTGTACAATAGATTCATCAATTTTATCAAGAACACTTTTATTCTAATATCTTATATTTTCTATATCAAAATTAAAATTAATAAAAAATTAAGATAAATAGAATAATGAAATATTTCATTCATTTCATTAACTCTAAATTCCATATCACATTCGAATTATTAAATTATTATAATTTCATTCCAAATATATATATATATATATATAAAAAAAAGAGATTTTATTTTTATCTTTGCGCAATGACAAAAATTTGTCTAATTAGTGACTTGTTCTGGCCGCGTTTTCTCAAACAAGAATTATGGATCATCATCGCGAGACTTTATTATTAATTCACATTCATCTTGCGGTTGCACCGTGGCGACGATTAATTGCAAACGAGTGCACGCGAGAGGGTATCGTCAGCCGAGTGGCTCTTCCGGGCTTCGTTCTGCGCTGACGAGGGAATGTTTATTAATTAATGAAGCGCGCGCGACGTGCATGACTTGAATCGCGAACGACATCCTTCCGCTGGAAAGGCGCGCTTGTGCATGAAGGGGTTCGAACGCTGTTCCCGCTTTATGAAAGCTGGATGGAATATTAATGGAAGAAGAACTAAATAAAATAGTAGTCTAAAACTGGATACGATTGATTATTGGAAAAGCCGGAATATAATTGTTGAATTTTGAAATTAATAATGCATAATCATAAAAATTTCCCGAATCTATAAGTGAATGTTAAAAATAAATTCGATAATCTCAATCATATATACACACACATTCAAACAAAACTTTTAATTTCATATTCAATTTTTGTTATAATTGATTCCAAAATTAAAAGAACTACAATAATCCAATTAAACAAGGAATAAATAAATTTTTGTTACCCTGGTTTCAATTTTCATTAAAAGTATAAAAAAAATATAATAAAAATATTAAATATATTTTATCGCTAGTACTTTGAAAGAATACTGTCAATATATTGAAACAAACGATATCTCAGTTCATTCTTTATATAGTATGTTTTAGAACATTTCTTGATACTACAGCTTCGAATTAAGAAAAATGATCATTGTTTCAAAATAGATACTAACAGTTTTTAGTAGCAATTGAAAGCTAAAAGCTTTCAGCAAATTGAATTTTAAGAACGTAGGTAATAAAATGAAAAATTAAACCAATATACATACGCTTCAAGAATTTTAACATACACTTTAACTTATTGTTAAAAACTGTAAAACAAATATTTAATATTAAAATCTCAAAAATTCCTTATCTTCAGCATAAAAAATAACGGATATTTCTCTCGGATAATATTTTCTTTCTTAGATAACAAACGCACGTAAAATTTTTTACGAAATTTGACAAATATGGTGTAGCTGAAGTTGTTAATGATGCTCGTGCGCGCGAGTTTGCAGGGACAAATAATCCGGCGGAACAAAAGCGGAAAAGAAGCATGCGCGGGGTTGAACGAACATAGAGAGAAGAAAAAGCAGAAAAGAAAAAGAGAATTGCACAACGAAGGTTGGGAAGCAGAATGAGTGAACGAACAACGGGCTGGATGGCTGAAGAGGACGAGGACGAAGGGTAAGCAACGAGATCGATAAAGCAAGATGGCGACGCGCATTGCCGCAGAGTACCGCAGCCTGGCTTTCAACCACCGGATCATCCTCGGCGTGTAGCTTTCACATACACACACGCACACAAATATCATTAAACGGATACAGCGCCGTCGTAATCGCGATACCAGAACACTTTCTCCCGCTGCGTGCTCGCAATATCGCGTGAACACGCGTACCTACTCGAGAAGTCCTCGGTTTCTATCATGTGACCTACTAAATCGTAAAACTCGCTTGACAGTGAAAAAAGACGATCATGTAAGTCGACTTGACATATCAGTGATCGAAGTATACTCATGCTCGGACACTGAATTCCTTGTTTTTCGTTTTTACTTTGATTCTGATCAGATCCATTGTTATACACAAATTTTTCTTTTATAAAAAAAATTTTCAAACGAAATTTTGCGAACATTAACAATTAATTTAATATTAATAAAATTCTTCCTGATTTGCAGCGTTCCTCCTATTCATTATTTTTAACTTATTTCAATTGATTTTTATAATAGTTTTTGTTTTATTCTAATCACATATTTTATCAACAAGTTTCATCTATTCATTTCGAATCCATCTATTTAAAAATTCCTGTGCAAAAATTTCGCAAGCGTTTGAAAATTGAGTGTTTTATTAATTACATGATTTATTACTATACTGTTTTTTCAAATATAATATAATTAATAATAAACAAGAGACATATGTGCATATCTGTAGAAATATGTCATATTTTTTAATTAGATTGATGATCAGAACTCTATAAGTCATATTCAATATTAATTTTAGTAAATGATCATTTTATTGTAGTATATTTAAGCAATCGTTTCGATAAATTAATAAATTCCAATTTTAATAAATATCGATGTCCAACGTGCATATGTTAGTAAAAGCTTACTAAGGCGTGCTTTTAATTTTGATGAAAATATTTTACCGTTTATAAAATAATATAAATCTTATTTTTTACATAAACTAATATTTAATGCATCTGTACTTTAACAGCCAAAGATTCCAAATTAGATTTCTTGTCCGAATTCTATCGGATAGAATCAGTAAGAATTTGATTGCAACAATTTCTTCGAAGTGCATTCCCGCATATTTTACACAACAGCTCCCTCCCAGCTCTATGAATCGCGATTGTGCGATCGAGACGAGATTCGTTTCGCCAAGGGCGAAACATGGGGTGAGAGTCTCGCGCACGCACCGGATGTACGCTGCCACTTGCGGAAAATTGAAACGCTGATACGAGAGTCGCGCGAGATAATTCCGTCTCCCTTCCCCCACCACACTGCACCTGCCATTCACCGAATGCACTCCGCGAATATACTTGCAGACACCTTCGATCCTCGTACGCTCGACTGCTTCCGCGCTCGTGAGAAAAATTCCCGACATCTCGCCAGATGTGACTTCATGTTTTTACTTCAAGCGAAAAAGAGAGATAAATTACAGAGAGATGATAGATAACGGGATGAGAACGCGGACTGTTTTTGGACACTTAACTCTTTAATGGTTATATATGTACTTCCATGGAATATGGACAGAATACATGTGCTGTTATGTATCTTCGATCGATTGTTTAAATTATTAAAAAATGCATTCCTAGGAATATAAAAATTGAACATGTGATGAAATATGCGTTTTCTAATCAACAATGAGATTCAAAACATTTAATTACTTTTTCATATTTTATGGTATTTATTAAAATGGACATTTGAAAGAAAAAAGATAATCTGTTAATTTTAGTTAACTCGATTATCTGACGTCTGCGAAACGCGATTGATCCACGTCTTTATATTTTTGCAACCGTGAACGGTGATGACTCGATTCAAAACCGGATTAAAATGACCATGTCGTTATATAGGGTCGATAAAAGTGAACGTGAGTCGAACGCAATAGAATTCTCAGTAGGCGAATGCTATCCAACGGGAATTTTTTTCACGCCAACGTCTCATCCCCCCACGCATTTATATTCCTTTAGTAAAGTCTTCCTTTACAAAGAAATTACTTTACTACTCTCATCTCAGCATTCAACAAACAATCTCGAAAGAAACGGCAACAACGACGATGAAAACCGTCTCTCTCGCCATAGATTCATATCAGTTTTTATTTCATCATGTTGCAAATCAAGCGTGTTCCCCTCAGGGGAGCCACCCCCTGAGAGAGTGTGAGCCGATTCTCATCGACGTCGTGCGAGTGAAGTCATTACAAGACTTCGGAGTTTATGAGACTCCGAGTGATGCGGCCCCAGAGGGTATTTACGGACGATAGCTGTTCCAGAAGTGCTCGGACCGTTTATAAAGTCCCATCAAACCCTCGGAAGAGAAAACCACCCAACCGCAGTGTCAATCATATTCGCGGAGTCGCAAGAACGTCAGCATGTGTGCACCTTCCTCGACGAGACACAACTTGAATGATATGTAATAAATATTCATGATAGTATCTTTTCCAAATATAGATTTCTCGGAGAGAGCAATGTCGTTTTTTTCTTCGTGGAAATTTAATTAAATGTAAGTTTTATCGCAATACTTCAAATTTTGACTCTAAACGTTTTGATATCTTAATATTGGTAAGTTCTGACAATTACGCGATAAATTTAATTTAAAATCAATACATATTAATTTTGCATGCATTTTTCGAGCTATCAGAATGTAAGGGCAGCTTGTAAATTGCTATTTTATAATATTTTGATCGTTTGTAAAAGCTCTGGAAAAGTGTATCATCAACATAATCGAATGTGTACGAGGTTCGAAAATAAAACAACTTTTTATATCTCTTTGCTGCAATTTATAAAATACTCACATTAATGATAGAACATTGAATATTTATAATATATGTGCGCGTTCCTTTTCATAAAGATTCTGCTCTTTTAATAAAAATGTTACAAATTGAACAAGTTGAAAAGCAAGCTAAAAACTTGTGTCACTTATATTTTCGTAATAAATAAAAATAGCCGCAAAGTTATGAGAACCACTAAAAGGATAATAAACTAAAACAAGCTTCTGTCCCTTCTTGAAACTTTCCAAAACTGTGTTAGGGTCAGATTTGCCCCTGGTAGTTACTTAATACTCCTCAACTTTCCTTCACTGCAATTTCGCCATTTCTCTACGTTATTGCGTTAAGCCCTTCGTCTTTCTAAGAGATAGCTACGAATCATCAATAATACAACACCGTGAATAAACGAAATTCAGCATAAAGGGGAATAACATGTTGCGATGCAAGCAGATCAAACATTGACGAGAAAGCAAAGCAAAGGGCGAACGAGCGAGGCGTGTTGGGACGGTGTAAACCACAAAAGTAAACACGTTTCCTGACATCATTCAGATTATTCAAAATATTATACATATATACATCCATACATACATATATATATATATATATATATATAAAGTGCATAAAACAAGCAAAAGCGGAGTAAATGTGTAGAAAAAAACAACCTTTTAGAGTATATGAATGCCTCCTTTCATATTTCATATTTTTGCGTTTATTCCATCGATCCCATTCATCAACGCTCTCTTGATACACGTTCAAGAATGGCACCGGGATATGCGAGCGCGAACTCTAGCGTTGGTTATTTACAGTAAAGTGTTAAATATGGTTTTCTTTATCTATATATAGAATAAAATGACAGAGTTCGTCATTTTATGAGATGATGTCATATAAATAAAACAAGTATATTATATAATGATATAGATCTCTAATATAAAATCTCTGGTATTAAATGTTATTTAAATACGATGTAGAATTGTACAAACAACTAAATGTGCAGCTAAATTGCTAAATGTGACGCTGCTTTTTGTAAAGAAAAGTAGTATAAAATACGGTAAATTTGTGTAAAATTATTCAAGCAAATCTGCCACATTATAATAACGATTTTGAAGTTGCAGCAAATAGTCATCGCCCTTAATTTTTGTGTCAAAAATTATACAAAGTCTCATACGGTTGATAATTTTGATTCTAATAATAAATTCTTTAATTTAATTTTCTAATTTAATTTCTTAATTTAAAAAAGATGTTTTCTTTTGTTGAAAATATTAAAAGTCATTATTATCTCAATAGATATATACTAGCATTTTGTAATTAAGCTACTTATTTTTTAAATTGAATTGTTAAAGAACTCTTCCTTTCCAGCCGCTTTATAATTCCGAAAAGTATTGATATCTTATTTCTATGGAATTGAAATTCAATCAAAGGTATTATTAAAATTAAGCTCACGAATCACGGGGCATCCATTATATCATTATATGAGAAATATTATCACGAAAACGGCTATCGTTTCAATGGATAAAATTGGTCCGATCAACGGTAAAATAGGTCCGAGAATAGACCGTGCGATTGGTTGAACCGCGGGGAGCAAGAAACTCCGCTCATCCGAGCGGAAGCGCTGGGGGTTTTTCGCGAGGTGGTGTGCCCCAGCGTTTCGAGCAACGCCAGTGACAATATGCAGAGCGCGAGGAGGAGCGTGTGGGTCGACACGCGAAGGTCGCGGAGCCCGAAAATCCATAACCATTCCCATTACGGTCGACACGGGTTTGCGCTTGCGCGAAAACTCTTCTTCTCGGCCCCGAAGAAACGCAGGCTAATGGCCCATCGGTGTCGCGCTGCATTTTTCAACAATTAGAAAAGACATGATTCTACGTGATTTTTAGCAATGCAAGAGATTTTTTCATCCAATAAATTACATACAAATCTTTTTGATAATATAATTAAGATTCAATAAAATAATTGGAAATCTAATTTTAGTACGAGAAGATTTTAATATTTAAGCGTTCACAAGAATTGGCACCAATGAAATTTTCAGATAAAAATGTAAAATTAATAAAGATAATTGTGTGTATGTCTGTGTGTATACTTTCAGTTATCATTCTTCAATAATAAATGTACTTAAACAATTATTAAATAAGCAAAAAATAAAACGGTCTAATTATTATAATATTATTACAAAATATATCACGCTAAAAATTAAATTTTAAAAAACCTGTCGTTAAAGCATAATTATAAAAATAAAATAAATGTAATATTTATAGTATATAATATCATTTTAATTATCTCCAATAATTGAAAATTTCTTATTTCAAAATATTTTTCCACATAAAAAATTCTTAGCAACTTAATAATAAACAAAGACAAAATATTGTTTATACACTTACGTGATTTTTAATTATGAATGTCTCCTGCAGAATTAATTAAAGTAATTATGACATTGCAACACTATTCACACAAAATATAAAAATTATATTTTTTCATTAATAATTTTCATTAGATAATTTTTCATTAATAATTTTCATTAGATAATTTTTCATTAAATAATCAGATAACTATTAAATTAATAATCATTAATAATAATTTCTAATTATCTCAATTAATTCCAATAATGTTTCGATATAACCTATGCACTCTTCAGTAATTAAACAGTACAAAAACGTTAAAAAAAATCATAATAGATCCTCTTTTTGATATAAAGCAAGCACGATAAAAAAATAAACGTCGCTGTCGCTGATTCGATCAATGCGATTGTGTTAGCTAATTAGGAACGGCCGCGTATGATAAAGGCAAAGCTCCACTTAAAAAAAAAAAAAAAAAGAAAAAAAAAAAGACAAAAAGTGGGATATAAAAGAGAAATAATCCAATTTAAAGGTAGACGAACACGTTGTTTCATAGAACTTTGGAGCACCTTTCGCTTTTTATTCGCAAAGCGCTTGATTAGTTCTATTAATTAAGAAACGAACCGAGATGTCTCGAGCTTGATGAAATGGTTTCATTAATTAATTAGTTCAAAGTACAAAAGCAATCTATTATACAAATTTTACAATCATAATTATCGTCGAAAAAATTGCTTCAGCCGAAATAATATCTAAAATTATTTTGTAAAAATTAAGAATTTATTTCTATCCCTACTATTAGACATATATGACACTATACAACGAGTTTGCAAATATACATATTATCGGTTCAGAAAAATATTTATTATAAAATTAAGAATAAAGATAAAATAAAGTATTAAAAGAGAATTTAGCAAAGTACGAATTTTTGCGTTAAGCTGGTATGTATGTTTTCTTATATAGAGGCAAAATAATTATTTATACAATTTACTTTTTAATTATTTAAAAAAATAAATTTATAAAAATAAATTAAAAAATTAGAATAGAAGTATAGATATTACACAATATCGATTTTAGTATTTCAAAAGCTCTTTCTTTGAAAAGCGTGCTCTCGCACGATAACGATCAATGACGTCAAGATACATGTACCGTCGTTCATTACAGGGATGCAAGCCCTGGCTTTAATTACAAGCTCGATGAGCACGTCCAAAGTGTCGCCGCGAAATCTTTCGCGTGTCGCTTCTAATAATCCCTGTCAGTCGACAATTAATTACTCGCAAAATGATAACGTTACTCCACATTACGTCAAGTTCGGAGCATCGTTCAATAATGATCCATTTACTGATATTCGAGATTGGTCTTTGCATTAATCGATAACTCTTATAAATTATGAAAATTTATTAACATTCGAAACCTTCTAGAATTTTAATTGATTTTTCTACTTACTTCATTATTGTAAAAAAAGTGTGTTTCATGATATATCAAATAAATTTGTATTTTCCGAATATATTAAAACTATATTATGTATTAACTTTATTTTTTATCCTTATTCGCAATTTAATTTGTCAAACTCAAATGTCATATCAAGCATATAGTCTAATATTATCTTACGATATAATTGCATAATTGCCTTCATAGAATTACTAGTAACAAATTTCTGAGCGCATGATAAAGATAACTCACCAATTCACGATGCAACGAAGGATTCCATGTTTCTCTTTCTTGATCCCTGCAACAGAGATTTGGATACATCAGTCATAGAAATTAACGAGAAAGACATTCCACAGACGAATGAGCGCTAAAATCAAATAATTACAGTAGATTTAAAGGGAAAAGACAAGGGTCTGTTTCCTTTGTATTCCGGATTGTGATCTAACAAGAGGACGAATGAGGAAAAGGTCTAACAAGGATTATTCACGGATCTAAAGGGCACACCCATTTCGACCTTTTCACAGGGCCGAATCTGTGTATTTTCTCTGAGACGTAAAGATTAAAATTATTAGAAAATTGTATAAAAATATATCTTTCATTATACATAAGACATTCTTATATAAAGAAAATATTTTCTTTTACACTAATCTTTATATTAATATTCTTAAATTTTATTAAGAGAAATTTGAATTTTTACGAAGTAAAATTTAATGTAAATGAGATTGAGACATAACAATTATAATAAACAATTTTATGACAATTTCATAATTTTTACTTTACAATATCTTTAAAAAAAGTGAAAAAATCTACAAATTTATAATCGTATTACTCATTTTACTGGCAACATGATTGATTTTGGAATTCCAAGTTTTATTTTTGTCAAATAAAAAATCATATAATTTTGAGCAAATTTGAAAATCAAACAACCAAATTTTGCACTAAACGTGAGACTTGCAAAAATCCGACCCTGCTTCCCTTTTCTGCCCTACATGGCTTTTGCAAATCCGCGGGGAGACGGTTGTTTTCGCGGGGCGCGTTTTCGATTCCACCAACGAACGAGTCCATCGGGAGAAGAGGAGTGGTCCCGAAGAGCCCTTCTCTTCGTCCTACAGTCGTGGCCCTCGACCGTTCACGATGCATCGTCTAATTGAAAGCGACGTCCAGGGATACGCGGGAACGAGGACGAAGGTGTGGACGCGCTAGGAATGCCGAGGTCCTACTGAAAGGACGAGAGGCTCCGAATAAAAAAGTACGTATCTCTCGGCGAGAGATATACCAACTCGAGCATATACCATGCAAATTGAGTTCGACGCTACTCTCATTCTTTTTCTCCCTCATATCACCGCTTTTTTGTTTGATATTTGATTCAATTATGAAAATTAAACGAACATATCTGTCCAACGGTTTTCAGTAATAAAATGATAAAAGTTGTGATAAAAGTTATCTTCATTACGCTAATAAAAGACTTTCTCGCTAAATACTTAACAAACATATATAGTTACCGATAATGGCACTTTCGCTTAGTTTCAAAAAGTTTTTGTTTGTGCAAAGAAGCTGTCATTAAAAAATAATCTAAAGACGATTACTTTTGTCGTGTTATAATTGTGAAAGAAATTAAGGTTTCAACTTTAAATAGAAGCTATTATCTTTACTAAAATGTTTAATAAATATATGTTAATATGAGCATAATGAAAAATATACCAAAAAAGAATTTATTTTAATTTACTTACGTAAATTATTGTTATTATTTTAAATTGTTATTATTTAAAATTCATATTTTTCTATGAAGAGTAAAGTTCGACTCCACATGCAGCAGCGTAAATTAACGCAGACAAAGACGTTTTGATAAGACGGCGGAGAGGTAACTAATAGCAAACTGCGACGAAAACGTGATTCGTACGCTTGCTAATTGCCATTAGAATCTTATGTGTGATAGAGATAACAACCGCCGATCGATAGTTTCTTGAACTCCAATCTTCGTCGAGTATTATCAAATATAGATAAAATACGTGTCGCAGTTACTTCTTAATCAAAAAGCAATAAATAAATTCTAGCTATCCATCATAAGTATTTTCAATATTCCTAACGTATTTTATAATCCGTACGTATACAATGCAAATATTTCTCACATACTACAAACGAACAATACTATCAATTTCTGTATTAAAAACTTAATTTTTTAAAAATAAGATAAAAAAATTCACATAGATACGTAAATTTTTTGATTAAAAAATATTTAATATAAAATATTAATATAAAATATTTAATATAAACTCATTAATTTACGATAAAATGTATGCAAAATGATCTCACAAGTTCGATTGTCTTCTCTCTTAACAGTTATATCACGAAATCGCGTAATTACACGTATTCGTATTTATCGTCGTCGATGCATGTCGGTGGATCGGCACAATCTGTCACCACAGCAAAACAGCCATTGTCCAATTTAACCGACAACAAGAACGGAAGGGTTTCGAAAAAATAGAGCTCCTTTCATGTGAGAAGAGACTATGTAACAACAATTAAGCATCCCAACATAATTTTTGAGAAGTGTAACTTAAATAATAATATTAATACATATAATAAACAAAAAAAATAATATAATGTATGAAATATAGAATATATATTATAAGAGGTTATTAAACAATTTTTTTATGCTTAAAATTATAATCTTTTTTTTTAAATTGTGAAAGCAAGAGAGTTGTTGATAATATTGTTTTGAAAAAATATATAATACACCTAAATAAAAAACTTATTGCAAAATGGATTTTAAAAATAGAAGTAAGTAATGAATTGATGAATTATAAAAATAACCTTTGATAAATAAAGGTTGTATCAGCTTTAAACATTAATTTAATTTAAGCCTTAATTGGCAAAATACATATTTAATTACGAGATTTTAAAGCGATCGTTTGCTTATTGCTTGCTGTTTGTTTCCCATTCTTACTCCTTGTCGCGTATACGACATAATGGGGAACAATGCAAACTTTAGTTAATGACTACGATAGCCGGCGCGACTACGATGTGTATTCCATATAAAAGTTCACTACTGTAATTAACTCGATTTGACCAAATTAATGAGTCTTTGGCTTAGAGATTATGAAACTCATGCGAAATAACAATACTTTTCTTAATTAAAACATGAAATTATTTAAATTTTGATGTTACAAGCATCGACAAATAAAAAAAAATATAATCAAGTAATCAGTAATTTGCAATCAAAAAATAAAAAATAAATAGAATTAAATGTTACTCGTTGATAAAAAAATTTATAGTATTTTGTGCACGTACTAATAAGGCATCGAAAAAACAAAAAGATAATAAGACGATACACAAGTAAAAGAGAAATCGAATTGACGGTTCTAGGTAAAGATATTAGATGCGATCATATGTATGCAAGAGGTGATGTTGACACTCGATCGAATGCCGTTATGAGAAGGTGAAAAGACGATCTCAATAATCTCGGCCAAAAAAATTTTGCTGCTATTCATTGAAAAGATCAAATAAAAATTCATAAAAAATTGATACACATTCATGATCACATAAACTATGTATATATATATATATATATATATATATATATATATATATATATATATATATATGTATATGTGTGTGTGTGTGTGTATGTAATATTTTTATATTAAAATAAAAATTAAAAAATAAATATTTTTTTAAAGTATTATAAAAATAAAAATATAACTGATATTTTATTATTACATTAAATATAATGATTAATTATACTGTTCTGATTATTATTAAAATGTTTATACTATGTAACTATACATATTTTCATGTATTATTTCGATATCAAGAATTCAAGAAAATATTAAAATTATTATTGTAACTTCTCCGATATCTTTTAATCAATAATCATATGAAATTTCGAATCAGTATCGGTATCTAGAATAACCGCTACACGGGACAGAAGCGCATAAAACGTGACAGATCCTGTAAAATCCCAGAATTGCGATTACTTGCTGGAAAAGCTCAGCGAAATGATACGAACGAAGGGGCGAAAGCTATTTAAATATGGATAAAGTGAGTCTGTGAGTTCAACCCTTTCGTGGTCGGGGGAGGTGGATCCGTAAATAGAGTGTAGATCCGTAAAAGATTGATATTCAACATATATTTTAAAAATGCTCTTTGAGAAATCGGAAAACTGTAAGATAAAAAATTATTCTCATCGATTAGATATCTATGATAGATATATTTGTTTTTCTCAAGTAAAAGCGAATTTCAAAAATTTCAATATTGTTTTAGTACAAATCAAGTTTCAATACCGATTTGAAAAAATCTTATTTCCCAGTTAATTTTAATAGATTTGACTTAAAAAAAATTAAAATATTAATATTTCGACTTAAAATAATTAAAAACTAAAAAGTTGGGAAAAAATTCCAGATATCATCGAATATTTTTCTATATAACAAGAAACATTTTCAAATCTTGAGACTGAAGGTAGTAGATTCAAGATATTCCAGTAATGTTTTTGAATGCAATCCTGCATCAAATATCCAACAAAATAGGACACATTTTCCGAAATATTGTTAGGCGTTCCTTCTGAGTTTATTCCATATAACGTAATACTTTTCAACTTTTATAATTTAAAATACTGATCACTAAAATACTGCCTACAGAAATTTTAATAAGTTATTTTTTTCTTAATATCATATAAAAAAATTAATTTTCAAAATAAATGAAAATATTTTGTGTTTTATATAATCTAAATTATTAATAAATATATATTAATTTTTAATAGTTAACAATGTGTGTAAGTAATAATGTGGAGAAACATAGACTGTAAGAGAAATCGTTTAAGAAATATAGTCTAATAATTTTTAATTTTCTGTATTCGTTGATTAAACGCGCGGCGCGACGCGACTCCGTTCGTCTTTGGCTTGTTTTACGACTGTTTCGACTTCGAGAAGATGATTTACTCGCGTCCGACGCCTCGAGATTTTAATAAAATGGTATGCCAGAATCTTGTCTCTCTTGTTTTGAGACAGAGTCGTCGCGTCGCTATCATTTTAATCTACTTCGTGAAAAGGAATACATCAAATAAAAGCATAATAAATAACAAGGAAGACGGCAA
Source organism: Anoplolepis gracilipes (assembly GCF_047496725.1). Lineage (NCBI taxonomy): Eukaryota > Metazoa > Arthropoda > Insecta > Hymenoptera > Formicidae > Anoplolepis > Anoplolepis gracilipes. The sequence continues at coordinate 6,976,132 of NC_132986.1, read as the reverse complement.
AAGAGAAATTTTTCTTTCGGGACACTTTAAAAAAAAATCTGGGAATACAGTAGACATAATAAAGATAATAAAACCAATACATATTAAAAAACCTAGACATATTAAGAATGCACACAGATGCACAAAGATGGAGGAAAACCAAAAGAATGACTTAAAAAATTATAATGACTTCATATATACGTATTATAATACAAACGTAGAGTAAAGTTAAATATCTAACTTACTTGAGTTCTTCTCGGATTTTTTTTCACACTCTTAAAATGTTTGAAAATATAATTATTTAAATATATTTAAATAATTAATTATACATATGTACGATTCAGATTAATCATTAATTTTTATGATCCTTTCATCTGTTATCTAGACAGCGTTAGAACATAAATACACTAAAAAAAATAAACATAATAACTAAAAAAGCTCATATGATCAAATCAATATAATAAAATAAGAAATGAACAATTAGACTAAATAAATGCTTCGTCCTCTTATTAATTTTTAGAAATATTCACTCATAAGATACATGTAGATAAATAATATTTCATATTTTTATCATAATTATAATTACGTTATGTAAAATATGCATAAATTATATTTTTAATATAATTCTCATGCATAAGGCATTAAGACACCAGATGTTGAACAACACGCTTTAGAAAGACCCAGAGAAGATTCCAACGAAAAGATGGCGTCAAAGATCTTGCGAGAGAGATGAGCAGAGAAGTTACATCAAGTTACTTTACCATGGTACTCACAAGCTCGTGTAAAGTTCGTCACGATGTAACATCTCACCGCTTTTGCATAGTTCGAACCTTCGTCTTCTCAAGCTTGTCTAGCGAACAAATCGGGAGCTAATATTCGCTAACAGAAAAGTTAACCACAAAAGTTAAAAGATTTCATTATTTTAAATAGCCCTTAGCGCTTAAATAATTTTTAAGATAAAATATAAGATGCCATGGCTTTCGTGCATTGTTTCGCAAGATGTTTAAGAGACCTTTAGCTCTCTTATTTAAACTTATCCGAAAACATACAAATTAATAAAAGTAAAAATAAAATAATCAAATTTCATTTTATACAAATGTTATCTAAATTTTAAATCGAATATTGTTCGCTAGAATAAATAGAGACTAAATAATTAAAAGATAAATAAAAACTGCTTTCAATTTCTCAAACAAGAACTATAAGAAAATAATCAAGTTATATAATTTTTTTATTTATTAACAATTTCGCGCACACAAATATAACTTTCAAGAAATATTTTCCATTTTTCCAATAAACTCTCTGTTTAGCTTCAAAGATTGTCAACAACGTGAAACTGACAACCGATCAACATGTTCCAAATGACAGTCCTCTACACTATCGCTGACAGATCTGCAACAGTCGCTACGACAAGTTTCTCTTTCTCTTTCTCTCTCTGCAATGTCTATAGCAATCTAAAATTGAACTGTCAACCACCAGTAATGCAACGCACCTATCGCTACCATCTCTCTTTCAGCTTTTTTTAACGCTTGCCGACTTATCTGCGGCCATGTGCCAACCTCTGTTTATCCAATATTTAAGGAATCATACCCCAGAAAGAATCATACTGCAAACATCTGGATTATCCATTGTTTTATATCTTGCTTTATCCCTTGCAACGATATATTCATTATACATCTATATTTTTACTTGTACAATCTCGAGCAAAATCAACGAAATCTTTTGTGTAGGTATATTGCAAAAAACAAGAATATATATTTTAACTTAAACAAATAGAAATTTTTATTTTATATAACAGTTTTCAAATCTCTCAATGTTGCATGAAATTAATTGAAATTAAAATCGATTCGGAATTTCCCAAACATCTGGCGTTGTTCAAGACGACGTGACAGTTAGGAAGCAATAAAGGACTTATTGTTAGTTTCCAATCGTTCTTAGAACGCAATCATAGATCTTCAAGGAGATGTCATTTCGGCTTGACGTTCGAATACTGCAGGCAAATTCGTCTTCCAAGAAAGGCTTTGACTTAAAGCAGCAAGAGTGAAAATCAATGCATAGAACTCGAGCTATGCAGTTAAATTTAATCAGTTAAGCTAATTGTTTAGGTATTATTTATTATTTAGGTATTTTAAAATATTCTATTATTCAATGTTGCGAAAATCGCTTAGTATCCTAAAAATTTTTCATGGATAAGAATTAAGAACATTGTACGTAAACTTAACGTTTTATTTCTCCTGAGGCATTTTCTTTAACAGCCAGAAACTATATGCTTAAACTGTTAAGAACTATAGAACTATGAAAAATAGAATCAGAATTCTTAATTATTTATGAGCTTCCATGAAAAGATACATCAGCTTTATCCTCATACAGCTCTAAGAACAAATATTTATTAGCAAGCTTACCTAATTTACCAAAGTTTGAACTTAACAAGCATATATGCAAATGTAGAAGAGGTAATTACTCTATCTCAATAATCATTGATCCTACATAAAATCAGCATTTCTCCAAATAAGATGGCGTATATCAGAAAGATTCTACACGTTGCGATCTCGTTAAACGATAAGGATTTTTATCGGAAGAATAAAAAAGTGAGAAACAAAAAAAGCAGGAGAGAAAAAAATGGAAGCTGTGAAGGCAAGGAAAAAGCCGCGAAATCTCTTGGAGGCAGCGAGCGTGAAATTCTTATGGGAGTTTCCGCTTCGTTCGTGAGAAGAATCTTTAAGTAGCAATGCGCGAAGATGTCCGCGGAGCGCAAATTTAATAGGCGAAACCTGACGGAAGGTGTCTTGGTCCGCGTGGATAAAGCCAGACAAAAGCAAAGGACAGGATAGAAAAGGACGAGGGAGTGCACCCTCGGGAGAAATTTATAAGCCAAAGAGGCATAAGCTACCGCGAGAACGAGAGACGAGAAGCGGCGTCACGTCCCCACTTTCGTTCAGCTCTCATCTTCTTTACCCTTCGTTATCCGCCACGAAATTTACAGAAATAGATTCGCTGCCGGTGGCGGTCACGACCGCGACATTGGATTACTGCGACAAGCGGTATACGTGTCTAAAAAGTTTCGAGAATGGAAGAGACGTATGTGAGGTTGGCCCCTCATTATCAAATATTTAAAAAAATGATACGTTTAAAGCACCGAAAATAGCACTTGAAGGTACGAGAGGCCAACTTCATATTTTTCGCAACTTAGTAGTATAACTCTTTTGTTATCAACTTTGGAACTGTAATAATTAAGGTTAATTATTAGAACTTTTTGGAGGGCCACCGGAACTTTAACGAAATTATCGATTTCCAAAATACAAAAATTTTTACATTTTAATATTATTGCATTAATATTATAAAATATATAAAACATTTAAAAAATATACAAAACATATATAAAATCATAGTATAAAATGTATAAAATCACGTAAAAAATATTATATATTAAATGAATATTTTAATGTTTACATTATTATTACCTATATATATTATAAAATAAATTATTAATATGTAAATCATAGATAATAAATTAGATTATTCCTATTTATACTTATACATATACTAACAAAATTTAATAAATTATTTTACTACGTAATATATTATTTAGTTATATTTCTTTTTTTTTTCTCTAACTCTATTAAACTTTCTCTTTTCTACTCAAAATTATTCTTTAAAGAATCAATCATTATTTAAAATATTGTTACCATTCGTGAAAAATAAATTATTAATAGCAAATACTATTCATTGCATTTTCTCGCATGTTATTGTGTGCTATTAATTTTTCAGAGTTCAACAATTAATCACTAGTTTATTTCTTGTATAAGAAAATATTTTACTTTTATATTTTTAATTTCTATTTATAATATAAAACAAAAGAATGTGTGTCATTGATAAGATGTTGAATATAAGCCAACATAACCCAAAAAGAAGATTTAGCAAATTGCATAGGATATGAAAGAACGTCTAAAAAGCAATCCAGCGATTCCCAGATACTAGCGTTATCAAATCATTTATATAGTTCTATGTAAAGCGTGCACAAAAATGTAGATAAACGTAAAAAGAAAGAGCGCGCTCTCTTTCTCTTCCTCTCTCTCTCTCTCTCTCTCTCTCTCTCTCTCTCTCTCTCTCTCTCTCTCTCTCTCTCTCTCTCTCTCTCTCTCTCAACAAATAAAAATGCGTATGACAAAAGCCTATATTAATTACACGTCGCGAATGCGAGACAGCAATAGCGTGCGATAAAGTAGTCGAGTGTCAATTAATTTGGCAGCTCTACTAATGATTTCAGACTTGTCATCATTGCCCTTCCATTTAATCTTTAAAGTCGTCTTTAAACCTTTTTGCTCATATCGAATGCTTTTGAGCAATTAACATTCCTTACGTGAAACAGGGAGCTACCGTGAGTCGCGTGTATTTTCTCAGAGGTTCTCGTCGCGTGACCTTTCTATCTTGAGATGTGATTACGAGTACGGTAGCAAGGCGAGGATTAATACGATTGCATGTCGTATAAGAATCTTGGAGAAGTATCGCAACAACTTTTATTCAGCGTAACTTCATTGCGGAATATGTGAATAATTAGACAATTTTATATATCGAAGAATTTATAAGAGTAAATAAAACTCTTGACCAATTTAGTGTCAATAAATTGCAAATTTTATTTCTTTTTTATTAAAAAACTAAAATCAAATATATATGCACATAGAAAAATAATTTTCATATTAGTATTTCTAAAATTTTAACTGTTTCTTTTTATAATTTAAAAATTCGGTAAATAATATAACATTTCTAACATAGTTTACTTTTAATCTAAATTATAGATATAATTATACATTATGTAATATATATTATATATGAATATGCCAATTTTCTTATTATAATTAAAATTATTTGTCTCGATATAAAGTAAAAAATTAAAAAAAGACTTTAAATAATAATGGAGTATTATCAACGATAAAAACATGTATTATCGAGAAGAAATCTATATTCGAAATATTAACACACAAAAACAGTGTATTAAAAATTAAAAATTATACTTCCCAAGAAATACATAATATATGTATAAATTTTAAAAAGTTATAATTGTTTCTGTGCTTAATGGATTGTTCGTTCAATACAAATTATAATAATTCTAATGATATTGTAATTAATTCCTTGTGTGATTTGAAAATAATATGTGTATTAATATTGTATAATATTAAATAATATAATGTGTACGGAAGTAAAAACAACGGTACTTTAAGTATTATAAGTACTATAATATACATCACATGACTATTGATCCATAGTTCCAATTAGTATGCTTTTGGGATCGAAAACTTTTGGCATTGAGCAGATTAGAGTTAATCTCAAAATAACATTTCTCCTTCGTGAAACAAGATTTCGGTTGTCGACCGATTTCGGTGTAATGTCATTACAAACCACTTTGTAATTAATTTAATGATATCTAGCTCCTTGCAAATGTTTACATGCGCCGCTCATATGTGTAAGCTATAATGACATTGCACATTACGTAAGAAGTTTCATAAAAATATTTATTCTGTTCTCGTTAATCGATTAATGATCATTAAGAAATAAATAATGTTTTTCTTGAATAAATTCATATTTAAATAATACAATGATTGTTAGCACATCTGCTTTTAAACTAACAATAAGTCTTCAATACAGAAAAATAGTAGTAAAATTTCATAGTAATTTGTAATAACAATAATAATAATAATATTTGTGCATAATCACGACTATAAAAAACATAGCATTTAAAAAATTGATTGCTATTATTGTTTAAATTTTTTGTAATTTTCTTTTTATTTGGATTATTTTTAATCAATTGAAAATATAAATATAATGCCTTTTAAACAGCATAATTACAAAAAAAAACTAATATAACCAGTTATAATTGATTCTGAAAAACATAGTGCAAGTAGATTTGAAATATCTTAATATTTAAATAATTTAATAGTAATCTCATTTAGCACTATCTGATAGTTACGACTTTTATTAAATAAGAAAACAAACAGAATAAAAGACAAGTCTTGACATTTTATAAGTAAAAAAATCAATAAAAATCTTATTATCTATTATCATTATTCTTCATATAATCATAATTACAAATATATATGCACACACACACACGCGCACATTTTTTTAAATATAATCATAACTTTTATTTATAACTTGTATTCATAACTTTTTTTCATATAATCATAACTTTTAATCATGTTTTATTTATCAAATAATTAAAAAATGTATAAGTAAATGTCTTCTCCCCAAATTGCCTCAGCAAAAAATTCTTGAAAGATTTCCTATTTACTCCAAAAATATAAATAACATTAAAAAATCCAGATATTAATAAATGTAAAAGACATAATGTTACTTGAAAAATGTTTTGAGTAAATTATCTTCTGCGAAGATGCTTTTGATTAATATGCATCCATTACAAGGTTCTAAAAATCCCTGAAATCTTTACAGTCGAGCACAAACAACTCATTGGCAAAACCAGATTGCGCTTTAAATAAATAAAAATTGTCGAAAGGGTTAAAGTATCGTCATCCAGGCAGTAACGTTCGCTTCGTCATTCCGGCATTGAATGCCGTCAACAACGATGAAGCTGAAGAAAACGTAGATGCGAGAAGAGGGAAAAAGACAGAGATAGAAAGGATTTGGTAGGGGATGGCGGTGTCGAGGGACGAGCAGGTAGGGCAGTCGGGGGTGGCGAGGGGTTTAAACGGCGGATGACGTCGGTCGGTCGGTCGGTCGGTCGGGGGGGCTGCAAAGAGAGACCAGGGGGAAATCGCGCCACGCTCGTGGTAGCGATCAATACTTCGCCACCACGCCTCGACTTCGCCATCACCTATCTCTCGCGTTGCGTTGCGAGAGAGCAAAACTTGACTCTCTCTCTCCTACGTCACGAGCCAGAAGGTGGAATCTTCAGGCCAGAGAACGCCGATCACCTTGGACTTCGATAGGTCCGAGCTTTAACCCCTTCCTCTTATAAAAATCATTCTCAACGAAGAATAAATACATGGTCATAAAAAATGCGTTATTGCTCTATGCTTTATTATGTTACAAAAATTAATAAAAACAAGTTATAATCTAATGACTAGAGAGAGAAGAAGAGCAAAGAAGGGAGGCAGAAGGGGAGGAGAGGGAGGAAGAGAGGAGAGAGAGAGAGAGAGAGAGAGAGAGAGAGAGAGAAGAGAAGAGAAGAGAAGAGAAGAGAAGAGAAGAGAAGAGAAGAGAAGAGAAGAGAAGAGAAGAGAAGAGAAGAGAAGAGACAGAGAAGTAAATGAGAGCAAAAATTTAGGAAAGTTTTATTTCAGAAACAAAATTTTTTAACAATGGCTATGCTTAATTATACATTTAGTAAATTTAAATTTAAATGTTTTATAAGATCAAAGTTCTCTCTTTTAATCAGTTTAAATAATTTCAAATTTTATTTTTTTCGGAAATGGCTGTGTATTAGTAAGAAATAAAAATATATAGGTTGTTGTAATTCCCATGTGTGTGTAATATGTCAGTTTATTAAAAATTTGATCTAAATGATATTATGCAAGAATGAATTAATTCAGTACGATAATTTGAGTTATTTGCATAATATTATTTGTTTAACATATCCACAAATTATAAATGAGATTCAATTTATACCTTATTATAAGCATATTTTCCCTACAATTCATATTTGTTTAAGAGAAGGCTACTGCATTGAATATAAAAAATATTAAAGACAAAATAACTGAATAAACAAAAAAATAATGACTGTTCTTTAGAAAGAATTGAGATGTTGGTTAATTAGATTCATAAATATACATGACAACTTAAGATAGAAAAGTAATTCAGAAAGAGTCTTCCAGCGTAAGGGGAATAAGATCTCTCGGCCTAATGCAAAAGAAGGAAAGGCTCATTTACCAAGCATTTCTTCAACGAGCGAATGCCCGAACACGCGTGGCCCCGTTCGATGGGGTCACGATATGGGGAGGGAAACGCGGAAAACACGAGATGGCAGCACGTTGCAACCAGACAAAATTTTTGGCACACTTCTTTAAATCCCCCTTATTTCTATCCCCCAAAAAATCCAAAATATAAAAATACTACAATATACATCACAAAACAATTAAAAAAGTGCTACAAATAACCATAAAATAAAGATTTATAAAATTGTTAATTTCAATTTAATTCAAGAGTACATCATTATTTATTTTAATATCATTTTATAAAATATATAGTGTTCTATTATTTATTCATAATCTACTCCATTCTTTTAATAAATAATAACCACATAAGAGACTTGATTGCGCGTACATATCAACAATCAAGTTTTACACTTTCACTAATTACAATATTACCGGTATTAAACAGAATAAAACAACCTCGCAGCAAATAAAATATGAAATGCGCGATCCGCGAATGAATGGCGAATAATCGATGAGCGGTATGTGAGGTAAAACACGCATTATCGTGGCGGTAAACACGGCGAGTAAACTACTAACTAGTCCGACTATCGGTCGTTCGAACATAGCTGGACATTTCTTGTTTCGCAAAAATGAACATCACACGAGCATGTTTATTATCGCAAAACATGATTTTAATAAAATGGTGATATCGCTTATATGCGGATTTTCTATGCTAGCATGCTGATACTGATAATGAGAATTCTGCGTGCTCTTTTAACTTGATAACAATTAGTATAAAATTCAATATTTTTTACTGTCAATTATTAACTAATGTGAATTTTTATAAACAAATAAATTTTATTAAAGGAACTTAAAAATATACATAATAATAATAAAATATACAAATTAGTAATAATATATTATGTATTAATATGTTAATACATACACATACACACGAATATACATATATATATATATATATATATATATATATATATATAAATTCGTTTTAATAATTCAATTTTCTAAAACTTTATTAAAATGAAGTCATTAAATAAAATAATTCTACATAACTTGACCTACAGCTAAACATATGTAACATTGCGTACATATTTTTCAGCTTTGTCTCGCTTTTAATTCAGAAACAATTTTTTTTTTAAATTTTAACTTTATATTAAGAAATTTTATTAAATAAAATTGACAGGTGAGATCGCTCAGATTAAATAACGATTTACAAGTTGGGACGTTTTTGTACTCGGTTAATTTTGATTTCATGACATAAGTGCAATTACCGCGTAATATTTGAAGCGTACTGAAATCGGAATGATTGAAACAAAAGCATATGTTTGTATATTTTACTAATTTTGTCTGCATTACCTATTTTCTGTATTAAATATATATTTTCCTCGTACGGGTATATAATAGTCGTGATCGATACCGCGATACGCTTGGATATACACGATCAAATAAATTATTCCTTCGTCAAATAAAGCAAAGCTACATACCATCTACAAAATTATTCCACGATTTCTTCGCGCAAAATATCTGTGATCTTTTCTCACGTAAACTAGATATGCAAAAAATAAATATATATATATATATATATATATATATATATATATATAATGTCTTATCATTACATATGCAATAAATATGTAATTAACTTTAATTAAATTTTTTGTAGTAATAAAATATTGATATATCATAACCAAATTATAATTAATTTCATTTATATGTATCTAAAAATTGTTATCTCATATGTTTATATTCCAATGATTTAACGCAAAATATTCACTATATATGTATTAGAAAAAATATCTCCCCATATTTCTTGCACAATTCTCATAGAAATGTGTGCCGTGTATTTTGAACAAGAATCTTCCATACAAAATTTAGGAAATATCGACTGTTCAGATGGACAAATCTCAGCGTATAGAATATATATGACAAAAGAATACCGATAATTATGGCCAAGCCATATATTCCCCATATATACATATATCATTTTGACATAAATAGAAGCCCCGAATATAAAACATCACGACCGATCTGATTTATCGGCGATATCAACGAACCGTTGAATAGCTGCAGCAGTAACGATAATATCGAATATGCGTACGACGAATTCGACGTGTACACGCGGTACACGTCGACGTACATCCGTCGTTTCGACGCGACGGATTTAGGCGCGTCAATAAATAACGCCGACAGGTGTGCGAGCACGTCGAAAAGCTCGCTCGCTCGCTCGTTGGCGCGAATGAACCTTCTACGTCGGCGGCCACGGACCGTAAATTAAGGTCAGAGCCAAGAGCGATGTAAGCGACAAACAGCGAGAGGAAGAGAGAGAGAGAGAGAGAGAGAGAGAGAGAGAGAGAGAGAGAGAGAAGAAGAAGAAGAAGAAGAAGAAGAAGAAGAAGAAAGATGAAGAGAAACGCAAACAGATATGCAAATCACGTACACGCTTGGCTGTTTACATCTGTCGATCTGCTGTCAAAGCAAGATGCCGGCGAAATAACATAGCCATTCGGTAGCACGAGTGATGATAGACAAGCCTATCGTGCGAGTAAACTGCAGTTTAATGGAATTTTAATCTCTTAACAGCAGTCCCTCTTGAAAAATTACTTCTTTTTTTAATCTAAACTGATTTGACCTGACGTTAAAAAATAACCAGGTGCTAGGATTAAATACTAACTATAATTTTGTACAGTTTCAAAAATAAGATAATGTCGATTAGCAAATAATTCTGAGCTTACACTTAAATGGATAGATTCGCGCTTTGTAATATCGTAGTTAAGAAATTAAATCATTATTATATTGAAAAACTAAAGACATCATTCTGTATAAATATAAAAAAATAATTTGGGTATTTATTTATTTATTAAATCAACACAATAATGTATACCACTTATTATTAATTATTTTACGTATTAAATATTAATTTAATTACTTCAGATTTTTATATATTTATTTTATTAATGACAACGTATAATTTTATATTAATTAAATTATTCTATTAATTACTTTATTAATTTCATATAAGAACAAAACAATCTATGAAGAAAATAAAGTGCAATGCATTCCAGCATTATTGTAAAACAAATTGTAAAATTATAAACAATAAATGTGATTTTACATACTTTTTTGTAGCTTACATTCTACAGCAATATGCGCGCTTTAAATGTGATTATATTGCAGTTTCCCTTTAACATTTTAAATCTGCTTTACATATAAAGAATGTTAATCCACTTTTGACTTTTTTTCTGTATTCTCTGATTAAGAGAATTTTTTCTGGCATAACTCCAGATATTTCTCTTGCAATATAACGGTACGTTGAAAAAAATGAGAACAAAATTCCTTTTTTAACAAAAAAAAAAAGATAAAAAATAATAGTAACTTACTCTTTCCCTCTCTCTTTTTGTAGCATAATAAATATAATCATGATGATATTAATAACACTCCGAAATTACGTAATAATAATTACGATACAATATCATATTGTGGTAACGACGCCGATAATAATAACAAGTGATGATAATTGCAATAATAATAATAAATAATATAATGATACTATGATAATAATGGTAATGTTAATATATAAATCGAGGTTCATAATCTAAATTCTTTCATTCCGAAAACAGTTTCACACAATTTTCACGTAACGATTACGAGTGACACGACATTTGAGAAACCGAGCAGTGGTGACAAACAAGTGGTCGACCCCGAGAGTAACGTGTACCGTGATATATGTTTCAAGACGATATGATCGTATACACACACGCACATTTTTGGTCACGTATTAACTTTAACTCGTTCAGACTTTGTTTTAATCTGTGCAATGCCACAGATCAAAACAAAGAATCAAATTTATTCCGAACCACTACTTCGCTCCTTTGTTCGCTAGAATTATTTGTTCTATTCGACCAAGTTTTCCTTCGGAATGTTTCGGAAACGTCTGTTCCCGTTAAAAAAAGATAGACAGAGGGAGAGAGATAGAAAGCATTCGTGTGATAAAAAAAGCGCGGTGTGATAGCATTTTGGATTGAAAGAGCGAGTACGTGTAAATCTCGTAGACAGAAACTGGCGACAGCGTCGACGAACCGACGCGGCGCGGCGAGGGAGACGACTCTCCCTCGCGGTGACCGAATTGGAGGTTAACCTGTCACTCGATGGCAGATCGATTTTACGGCGCGAAGGGGGGAGAGTCGCAGACCGCCGTTCGTCGCGCGATTACGAGGAAGCACGATATTATGTAATTTCTGGCACTCACCTTGTTCGCCAGCGGTACAGACGTGCGTGTAAATCGGTGCGATAGTCTCGACGCAGGTGTCCCTCTCGTTCGTTCGCATAAGCTGATAGCGGAGAAGATGATTACAGAGGGAGAAGCGTGTCCAAGAGAAGCGACGAGGAGGTCACACACTATGGTAGCCACCGATGCGATTCGGCGACGGCTGTACACTTCGCGTTTCGCGAACGGCGCGAGATAAGAGAACAAGAGAAAAAGACAGAGAAAGAGAGAGAAAAAGAGAGAAAGAGAAAAATGTCAAACTTTATCACGAGTACAACATGATGCGTGACGGACCGCGTACGACAACCGGAGAGAGAGGAATAACGAGAACGACGACGACGACGACGACGACGACGACGACACGGTTACACTCGCGCGACACCACCGACACCGACACTCAATGACGTCATGCCACCGGCGGCAACATGGAGCCCGCCGACGTACGCGCGACGACGCGATATCACACGAACACCACGACGTAATTATGTACAACGAACAGTACACACACCGCGTTCCGACCGTTCGCTATTCGGCCGCAGCCGTGCTGTGCTCCGTCTATAACCTCAAAACGTTTAACGTCCGTAGTGAAGAAGGTGTAACAGCGGACGCGCCCCGTGCGCAACGGCAACGAGACACGAACCCGAACTGAAACGAAATCCCAGCCGAGCAGCGCCGAACCGGCCCGAACGCATCGCCGCTTGTCGCCGCTCGCCGCCGTTAGCCGCGCGCTTTCATTGGTCGAACGCCCCCCTCCCTACTGTCGGTTTATTCAGTTCTCGGCTCTCGGCTCTCGTTACGCAGCGTAGTAGTCATTCCAACGAACAACACGGAGTTGGGTGCGTGACTTGACGGCTATATTGTATTATAACCTCTTTGTGAATATCAATTCATTTCGTTCAATCGTTCATCAAACAGCGACCATTTCGGTTTCATAAACTAATTTGAATGGACATAGTTTTGCGTAATTGCACTTAACTTCACGTGAATCAATTTCCAAAAGTGAACTTCCGGTAATAGTTTCTGCAGGATGACGATTTTCGTATCTTTGATCGCTTAATTTTGTTTGATCTGTTTCTCGACGTGAGAAAGAATTACAGGCAGCTTATATAACTAGGTAATGATAAATGATAAACTATATTTAGATGGCGTGAATGTTCCGCGAATGACAAAGTAACTTGCACTCGGATCGGAATATACATAGTGTGTCCCATAATCTCCACACGATATTTTTTCCTTTTTCATTTAAAATAATTTTGTACAGAATTTTTGTTTAGTAACATCAAAACCGAAATCCTTGATTATAAGTATTAAATATCTTTGAATATGTGTAAGTAGTGTGAAAGAGTATTTCTATTAAAATATAGTCTTGAAATTAGGAAATGAAAAATCTGTAAGTTCAAAGTACAATATGTATATTTGATTTTATATAAAAAACCGATTTTATATCACACAGAGAAAATCAAAGAAAATTTATGACACCTCTATTTATATTCTGAAAAGAAACTTTCATATTTTACTTACTAATTAAAAACTTTCTCAACTATTCTTTACATGCATTATATTATTACATAAAAAAAATTTTACTTTTAGAATTCTACAATATACGTACAAATCAAGATGACGCCATCAGTTTATGTCTCCCGAATAAATCAGGTCGATGCCGCTCAATTAGACAAGGAGATTTACAAAGTATTGAAGACTCAAACCAAAGAAATTGCAAAATACAGCGTACCTGGCAAGATCGACAAGTGGCAAGCGGAAATAGACGTTGTCTTGAAATTTCTTATCTGGAAATTTTCGCTGCAACGAGGATCCTCCACATTCGGCCAGCGACTCCTCAATCTGCACTACAGTAACATCAATCAGAAGAAAGCTGTACTTTATTTAATTCTAAGCGTTCTACCTCAATATTTGAAAGACAAATTGGCCAATGAGAATTTATCGGATCGTGGCGTACTTGCCCAAGGTCTAAAATCTCTCGTCGATTGGGCATCGAACGCTGTCAGTCTTCTGGAGCTTATCAATCTACTATACTTTCTTCATCGAGGCATACAACCACGTGTGATAGAGTTCCTGCTAGGTCTGTCGACTCAATCAATAACGACGCATCGTCCGAGGACAATCGGATACTCGTACATGACGAGAGAACTGCTATGGCACGGTCTAATGGAACTCTTCACCATCGGCATACCCATGATCAACTTCCATTATCTGAAGCATGCGGTAACGCGACTCTGGCAGCGAATGGAACCGGCAATGATGCGATCATTCCCGGTGATGAACGCCACGACCAAATGCGCCTACTGCCAGGAAAATCCAATCTTGCCATCGCACGCCGGCTGTTCACACATCTTCTGTTACTACTGTTTGCAAGCGCACTTTACCGCGATGAATATGTTCCACTGTCCCATCTGCAATAACGAACTCTACGCCGAAGATATGAAGAGATGCACGGTCACGAGTGCACCATCGAGCGATGACGAAGAGTCGGACGATAGTTTCGAAAGAGTGGACAATGGATAACGTGAACGTATGTATACTTTTAATTTTATTCCATAATAAAAGTGAATCGATGATCGTGGAGTGATGTAATGGTGATAGATATAAATTGTGGTGCTTTTATTTTCAATCTCATCTGTAAACTGTGACTTTGCTAAAAATTAACTATTATTAAAATAAATTAAAAAGACTTATTATTATGTGGGGAAGGGGGAAGATTATGGAATTACACGAGTTCTAGAGGAAAGAATTCATCGCAAAGTATGATTAGAATAAGTACAAACAATTTTATTATTATAATATCAGAGTTGACTAAATAAATTTTTGAAAAAATAAAATGTAAAAAAAAAAAACGAAAAATTTCACCTCTCTCTCTCTCTCTCTCTCTCTCTCTCTCTTTAATCATCGATTTATTATGAAACACGGCAAAGGGCTATGTGTATGATATTAATATTTTTTTATTAAAAATAGCAATATACAAAATCTTTATTTTTCATCTTAATATAACAAATCCTGATTTTTTTCGAGGTTTTTCTTTTTACCGACACAAATAATAATAGTAGATCGATATATACTATTTTGGCTTTTATCAAAAATTATATTTTAGATTATTATATAAAAATATTATGCTGCGCTGTATATTATAAAACGCTTTATTTGCCGCCGCGCAGGTCGATGGACCGATCATTTACATGCGATAATGATACGTTCATCGATTAATTTAACATTCAGCTGCTGCACCTGCGCTCGATGGGCGGGTACGTCCCCGGATTTATTACATGAGAAACGACATATATTATAAGCACTAGAGCACAGTAAGGAAAACGCGGAACACATACACATAAATTAACACTTTTCATTCGCCTCTTCTATATGACGTTACAAATATTTCACTCGAGTTTAAACTCTTATCATCTTCTTTTGGAATGTGTGATTTATAATACAATTGTATATATAACGCGGATTTCTTCGTTTTGCGGGAAATATTTTTCTCGCAGTGGTATTTAATTTCTATTTGTATTTGTTGAAAATATCCGCGTTTACATTCGCGCGAGTCTACTCTAATACTAATCTTACATCGCGAAGTTTGCCCGAAAAATAATAAGGCACTTGGGAAATATGTATATATAAATCACGAAATTTTAATTTTTCTACTTTTCATATTGCATTTCTGTTTTTCAAATATCGTAATTTATAATAATATCTTCCTTAAAATAAAAACCTTTTCAACAAATCTATTTCTCTCAAAGTTTTGCTATTATTTTACTTGTATACTCTTTTTTCGGGCGAACTCCTTAATTATTCTCCGCATTCCTTATCAGCATCCTTTGATAACAATACTAAAATATTCTATGTGTCTTTTCTACAATGAGGAGTTTGCGATTTCGTGTCGCTCTTACTAAGCAAAAAAAAAAACAACAAAATTCTCGATGTTTGGAGCATGAAAAAGAACGAAAAGTGCGAGGCATTCATTTTATCAATATATGGGAATGATTGACGTATGGTCATTATATAGTTGCTGAATTAAGGTAACATTACGTCTAAAGGAAAAAATCGGCATTTGATATTATACATCGAAGCGCGCTCGAGTTTCACAACTTTCCAAACTTGTTCTTTAGATTATTAATAAGTTGATGCATTATGATAAAATTAAAAGATTTGATGCAATCAGTCATCTTTTTAAAAATTCGAGAAAATATTTTTTTAAATTGTGAAAATTTAATTAAAATTATAATTAATTGGAACAAAACTAGATTTAATTCCAATAAATTGATTTAATTTCTGCAATATATTTGGGATTGAAATAGATCAATTTTAATTTTAATTTTAAATTTAAATTTAATTTTAATTTTATTTTTACAATTTTAAGATCAATTTTCACAAATTTTTAAAAAGCAATTTTAGATCAAACCATTGAGTTCTAATCGAAGAATATCTTCGAACTATATAAGCAGTCTATTATTAAGACAAAGAGAGAGAGAAAAATCGTTGCGCAACGATATGATGTGTAGACTTAAAATCCTTCAGAAATTTTCAGAAAAAGTCTATAAATTTTTAAATCCGTACATATATATCATATCATTTTTCATGGACTTTTAGAAACCAAGAAAATGATCAGTCATTGAAGATATTGAAAGCTAGAATGGATTACGTCTACAATTGATAAGCTTCACTTCGATTACTAAATCATAAAAAAGGTGAATCTTATAAATTATAAGCTTAATTAGTTTCAAACTTCGATTCGTATAAGCCGATAAAATTATATAAAGTTCGATAAATTAGATAAGAAAGAATGAGTCCACTGGGTTTGAAATTATGAAATAATATTAATAATTCGTATTTTCTCTACCCCGTTCTCGACGCAAAAACATGAAAAAATATACTGACGATATACGTTACACAGTATTTCACAATTTCAGAAAAGTTTGCAGCGCATTTCTCATAAACGCAATGGAATTCAGGTCACGTTGGCGAGCGAGACCGATTTATTAATTATACGCGTTAACATTCTGAGTTGCTTGTTTTCAAGAGAGAAAAAAAAATCTGTCATGTTATTTGCTGCGGATGCAAAATGTGTCAGGTGAATAGGGACGAAGAAAGAACAGTGGAGAAATTTTGATTATATAGTTTTTGGAAGCGTTTATGCGTGTCTTTACTTTTCCCGACGTAATTGATTCCCATTAATCAAATGCTTGAGCATTAATCAAAATCCTTATTCGTAATCATCTTTCCCTCTTTGTTTTTCCTCGCACGTGCGTTCTCTCCTTTTCCTTTAATGTTAATTTCCGCGACTATATACCTATATATATATTACCCGTATATGTTAGATCTTGCACATGATCAGTATACATTTACATAGGAACATTGACGGCTTTCTTTTCAGGACTAAGGAAAGAAACCGATTGCTGGTCGGTGAAGAAATCTCGTCTATCGTTATACATTACATACCAATTTACCACATAAATTCTATACTTTCGCGAAGACAATAAACAAGATGGGAAAAGGCTAGAATTTATAAAAATATTTTTTCTCGACAATCTTCTTTTGCTGTGAAATTTCTGCCTCTACGATATATTAAAAAAAGTAAATCTGATTTAATTTTAATCATCTCTTATCCCAATTTGGAGAGATTATTTTTCTTTCAAGTTTTTGAAAGAAACTCGAAACTTTTTGCGTGAGTGACAGAGTACAAATGGCTTTCGAACGAGAACTTTTCAAGCTCGCTTGCGCTGCTTCGTTTCACGATTATGCGTACGCGTATATTTTATCCGCAGCGATAGTAAATATATCACACGATTCTCGTTCGACCGCACATTTCATGCTTACAAGATGTCATTTCTCTTATGACAGTTATCACTTTGACAAGATACTCTTCACCGACACAGAATTTTTTTAGAACAACGATTGGTATTGCAACTATTGCTGCCGCAAAAATATGTCTCTTGCGAAGACGAAAATGATATATGGAGTGGTGTAATTACAAATACAATTGAGTGAAGGTGATATGCAACACTTAGACAGCTAATAATAAAAAATTATTATCTCTTAGAGATGATTCAGAAACATTCATTCCAAATTTTTCGAAGTCGACTTCAATTGCTCTTTAGTCTAATTAAATGTCTTTTAAACTTTTATATTTTTAATTAAGATTGAATTAATGGTCGTTAGTGGTGAAATATCAAACACGAATTAAATTTATTAAAAATTACGCTGTCACTAATATAACTGTAGCATCCTGAAGCTATATAAATAATCAGAGTTATTTTGTATCTCAGAAGAATTTAAAATAAAGCTTTCAAAGTTGTAGCAAAACAGAATCTTATTAAAGAAGAAAAAAAAAACAATTTTGTTTTATTAATTTTCTTAAAGAATTTCTTTTATAAAGTAACTAGTAACATGCAATTTTTGTAGTTATATTAAACATAAGATTTCCTAAATTATTTTTCTAGGCACAGTACATTTGTCAGAATCATTATTCCTTTACTATACAATAATATTTTAAATATTATTCATGCAAAATAATTCAGTTTATATTAGAATGTTAATATATCACCTTCATCCATGTATTCTTGCAATTGTTATTGTACGGATCTCAACGATCGAATTGTACGATCGTATCAGAGAAAACTCTCTATCTTAGACCATCATCGTTATTGTTGCTATTGAAGAAAAAAAAAGAAAACAAGAAACGGACAATAGAACCGGACAGTCTAATATTATATCACACATATTGCGCGAATATAATTCTCTCATTAACTTATTCTTTTTAATGTTCCGATCTAACTCGCAAGCGCACAAATGATTTACGCTTAAAAAGATTTCGCAAAAGACTTAGTCAAGAACTCTTCGCAGTAAAATCGTTCGTTAGGCATGTTCAATCGAATCGATCGTGCGATCCTGCCTTCTTTGTTCTGATTTTTTGACTCAAAAATTTCACGAGACAGCTGGGTGATTTTCCCCTCCTCTGCAAAACAAGTAATAATCATACTTTTTCATTCGACTTGGAGTATCAGCTTGATGAATAACGCGTTATGTTGAATAATGCGTGTGACTCAAGAACTTATTTACCTAACGCTTTCATTCCTTTGTTCAAAAAAAATTAACAAAAATAACGCTTAAAAATTTGAATAAATTATACCGAGAACAAGATATATCTTATGTCTATAAAACGATCATTTTGCGAAATCGACAGAGCTTTCTGCGTGCGAGGATAATCGGAAATAATCTAAACTTGGCAATTGTTTTTAAATTCCATACTTAATTTTCTTAAATTTTATATAAACCGTAATAGGTACATATCTTGTCTAAATATTGTTATTAAATTTTATGTCATAAATATCATAGAAAAATTACAGATAGTGTTTTGCATTTCTTGATTCATTATATTAATTTGTAGTTATGTATATATATTATATACATTTTTATATATTATATATAGAGAATTTTTATGTATTATATATGTATAATTTTTCTATTTTTCACTATAATTCTTTTGGTATCGTTCTCTTGACTCTGCCAAGTTTAGAGCTAGTTTAACAACGAAGGTTCCCTAATTAACGCAACAATTGTCGTCGCGAATTGAATACTTAGATATCGATATTTTTTTTACATTCAGCTCCTCGAACAGTATCGTTTTTACGCGGAAATATTTTTCGCTATATAGAATTTACTTTATACTATTCTATTTTCAATACACGCTTTCTTTACACGAAAAGTTCTTGCGGTCTATTGTTTGACGTGCGTCCAGCGTCTTTCGCGAAATAATTAATAAATATTTTGTAACTTATATATATATATATTTGCTTCGTGTAAAACTCGAAATCACAACCGCATGCGGAATCTATGTTATAAATCGCATTTAATTATTGCGCAATGTCGTATCGTTAATTAGTACTGGTCGATTAATTTCGACATTTAAATTAAATATTTTGACCAACTTGCGGTCGCATATTCGAGCTTAGTCTGAATTAATGTGAATTTTTGCTAGGACGAAAATTCGCTGAACACACGGGACATCCCTCGCCCATCGCATTTCATTCTAAATTCCTGATAACTGATAATCTTATCTAATTTTTTAGATTTCATTCGAAACATTTATGCCCATTTCATATTTCACACACTCATATACATGCATTCTATTCGCAGTTACCGATCATTCATTCACCAAGTGAATCATCACACAATATAACTAGTGGGACGCGTGCTTCGTTTTACGAACATTGTAAGTCTAATTTATCTGATGTTTTTCTTGCCAGCAATCAGCAAACGCTTATTTAGAAACGTTAATTGAATCGCGAAATCGATATTAGATTCAAAAAATATTCGAAATAATTCGATTTATCAGTAAATTGAAACAATAACAACGCGTCCATCGTGGCTGGACAATTGCGTAACTAACGAAGATAGCGAAAATATTAACTACTATTCTAGATCCTAAGGCACCTTTTGGGCGCGCGCCGAGAACGGCGAAAAAAAATGAAGAAAAAAAAAAGAATACAGCCAGTTCCCGGCCACAAAAACAACTTTTTCCTTAATTCTTTTTCCGATACTTAAAAGTAACTTCAAATCAATCAACATGCAAACTGTTTAGCTATCCATCTCACGTCGGTCTATTCCCGCGATACAGATAACTAAATAGTCTTTTTGATTTCTGTAAATCTCGTGAATTCGCGTTCGTTCCACCTGAACACCCGATATAACGGCGTAATGATACTCGCAATTATACAGACGCGCGATCGGCATTATTAAGTACTTTTCATTATTTTGCGTAATTTTAGCCGACACGCGGAATTTCCGATCGGCTTCAAAAACATTGATACGCCGTCACGATTGGAACGAATAGCTAATTAGTATTCTTTTACCATTTGGTGTCCAGGTTGCACTTGTCTGTCGATGCCGACAATGTGGAAGCTTTCCGTTCAGCGCCGGGTGCGGCGCTTCCAGAAAACGGACTCGTTCGTTTATTCATATCTGAAACCCCAAAACAAAATTATTAACACAAAAAAAACTCTTCAATCCCAATTTTTGAAAATAGTTTTCTATTTATAATTATATTTTTATAAATAACTTTAAATCTTAAAAAAATAAATAAACAAATATAGATAGATAGATAGATAGATAGATAGATAGATAGATAGATAGATAGATAGATAGATAGATAGATAGATAGATAGATAGATAGATAGATAGATAGATAGATAGATAGATAGATAGATAGATAGAGAGAGAGAGAGAGAGAGAGAGAGAGAGAGAGAGAGAGAGAGAGAGAGAGAGAGAGAGAGAGAGAGAGAGAGAGAGAGAGAGAGAGAGAGAGAGAGAGAGAGAGAGAGAGAGAGAGAGAGAGAGAGAGAGAGAGAGAGAGAGAGAGAGAGAGAGAGAGAGAGAATTGTCCATGCAACAGACCAGATATTAACAGCAATATTTTGCGTCTCGCACCCCAAGCGGTAATCCCGATTTCGCAGAGATCCTTCTCTGTCAGAGAATGAAACGTAGACATGTCCACCTCGTGAGACGTGAACAGGCCTGGTAAATGAAAAAAAAAAAAAAAAAAACAAAAACCATTGCTGTTTTGATTTTTTCAAAAATTTTTTTGTAAAAGCAAGAAGCAATCCAAGCAAAGCAATAGCGGCACTCGATAAGTGATGTATAATTATTTTATAATTGTGACTCGCCAATACTCACGTATATACTTCTCCAAGCCGATGCTGGCTAGCATGCTAGCTAAATCACTGAAACGATGTGATGATGTGATTTTGTTTAAATGGGAGGTCGGTGTGTGATCTATATAATTTGAAGCCATCCCTATTTGTCCAACGCGATCTTTGCTCGAAATAATATTACCGAAATCCATCTCGGTATTAAATACCGGGGTGGTCGGTTCTTTCCACAAGTCTGCAGGATGTGACGTCAGCTCCTGTAAAAAATTCTAACGTGACTGTCTCAACATGATTATTTGTCAATAAATATCTCAATATTCAATTTGCTTCGCTAATAAATTATTACAAGTTTTATTAGTTATTTTTAAAAAAGTAACGTTTTTTAAGCGAATATTTAATGTCAAAAAAATATTGACATGAATCCTAATAAATTTAGACTCTCATAAATATTATTGACGTTAATTTAATTACTTTAAAGGAAGTTTGTGGTTTTACCTTGCTTAAATTACTCGTAGTTATAGGCGGAATACTCTGGCTGAGGCCATAACCAGACCACGCGGATGTCGGTACGCGGAAATCGCTATTACTCGACTTGCTTTGCACCGCCTTCGTAGCTAATAGTTTCTTCTGTTCATAATCGAAGGGTGTGAGATGTTGCTGTGCGGCTATCTCCAATGATTTTTTCTCGCAACCAGGTGCACGTCGGTCAGTGACCGGTAATTCAGATAACATGCTGGATAAATCCGCTAGAAAAAAAATAGAAGCTTAATTACTCCCATAACTGAGAGAGAAAGAAAAAGCGAAAGAAAAAAAGAGAGCTTGTTGATAAAAACTAGAGATTAATTTCCCGAAATATTTAACTTACATAAGTTAGGACTAGTATCCGTAGGATTGACTGGTGAAACGTTACGAGGACTAATAGCAGGACTAGATAGAGAGCTAGAGACGCTGCTTAGCGAAGAATAAGCTGAAAACAAATTCATAAATCAGGTAAGACTCAACTTCAGTTACGAGGTGTATCGTAATACCGACGTTTATGACGAAAGTAATATCATTATTTATAAAATTATAAAATTTCTTTTTCAGTATTAAATTACATTAACCGTGTTGTAAAGAATTTTTATAAAAATACTTTCCAGAAAATACGCGTTTGCGTGACGTAATAATCAAAAAATTCGTAAAAAAATTGAAATTCGAATATAGAATAAACAAAATGAATATAAAATAAATCGAGAACTAATTACTTACCACTACTGCCGTCTTTATTATCCGTTAAATTAGCGTTGAGACCGTGGATATTAGAAAAGTTGCTCGATATGCCATTAGAGTGATAAGTTCCGATGCCGGAAGGTATCACATGATTCGATAATCCATGCGGTCCATGGGAAGTCCCCATTATATTGTTGTGTAACATATGCTGCGTCGTCAACAGGTGATTCAAATGAGGATAGGGATACGTACACATAGGTGGAATATAATGAGCAGCAAGGCCCCAGTGCGACGATAGCCCCATGGAATTCGATGAGTGCGGAATCGGTGACATACAATATGATGGATTCTGCGTATTTATATTCAACATACTCGAAAAGCTGTCTGTTACATTACTCATCAGATTGTTGGTGCCTAATTGCAAAAAAAAAAGAAAAAATTAAAATAACATTGATAATTCTCTCTTTATCAATTCTTTTCTGATTGGTAATTAATATTTGAGATACGAAATTTATTTTACGATAATTATGCGGAGATAAATACAATTATCAAGTTAATAATATATAAAATAATTTTGTTCTGAAATTAATTTACTAAAGAATTTATTGAAATTTTTAGTAGCTTGAATGACAAACCGGAGAACATTTAACAATCTGTGTCACTCAGATAAAACATTTTGATTACTTGTTGCTACTATTCTAATTCTGAATGATTTCAACAGAGGACACTCACCAATATCATTATTATTATTGGCAGTGCTTTGAAAAACACTACCGGCGTTCGGAATATGATATGTAGCCGGTATCTCGGCATGAACTCTGGGCTCGTCTAATCCCAACAGTTGTTTTCGCGCTTCGTAAATATTACCAGCGTTTCTCTCGATTCCCTTAATAATCACGGAAAGCGTGCTTTGTTTCGGCTTATGCCGAACGTTGATAAACACATCTAAAGATTGCATAAGTTGGGAGATCTTTTCAGTATCCACGGTAGCGGACATAGAATCCTCTGGTAGATCGAACATGAGAACTAAGGGTAATGATCCCTGTAAAAATACGTTGTTATATATTTTTTTAATTATTTCATAGTTAAGCATCAAATATCTTTACTTATTTGGAAGTGTTAAGTCAATAATTATTACAAACTCTAAAAAGGAATAATTTAAAATTACAATATATAGAATGTAAAATTATAATTTCTAATTTATAAACGAAAAGTATAAATTAGACTTGGCGTTTAATACAAAATTTTAATTAGAACAGAATCAACTTATACATAATATAATTTTAATATACTATACTATAGCATAATTTTAATATATACTAAGAGTAGAAAAAAAGTTGAATTTAATCATAGAATCATGAATGTATTTGCTTACCACTAACTGTTGTCGAGCCAAATAAACATTATGTATAGCGCCAGTAATCGTGACATTGCTTTTCTTGAGGCTGGGTATATTCGGATCGCCAGCATCGGGAAACATAATTTGCGTGGCGGTACGTTGCATTATCATTTTCAGATTGCTACTCTGTTTCCCTAGCACGATGCTGTGATGTTGAGGTGAGATTTCCATTGACATTTGTACTTGGATTTGATTCTACAAAAAATGAGAGTTTTTAAAAAAAATAATAAGAGAAAATATTTACTACAATAATTAATACAATTTTTTCCATATCAATTTATCAATGCGAAATAGAATAAAAATTAAAGGAAACGATGAATAAATTAAATAAATTAGAAAATCTTTAAAAAAAGAGCTAAATGTGATTAAATAATGATTAAATAAGTTGTTTTAATGCTTTTGTAGAAAAATTGAAAAAATTTAATTTTTTTCAATATTAAGATTTTTTATTAAGTTCTTAAGAAAAAACGAATCGATATCTTTCGATTATTCTTGTTACTCACAGCTAGATTTTTGCACATATAACGGATTAGTAGAACTGTCGCCTCCTTGACTTGAGAAACCTCCCATTCGCATCCCTTGACGACCACTAGAGTGGCGTGTAGCTTTGGTCTCGTGCGAAACATCACTTGCACGTTGTACTTTTCCTGTATCTTTATGACGTAGGGTGAAGTGCAGTCTGGCGTACTTTGCGACGCGCCCATTATAGGCAATTCGAACGAAAAGATTAGGGGTGTCAGATTCTAAAATACGAAAGCGGAAATATGAATCAATGTTTTATTACGAACGTTTTTTCTGAAGGTGGGTGTACATTGAAAGAACGAACGAACAAACAATGAATATAAATCTTCGTTATTAAAATTCAGAAGATGTTTACGTTCTGGCAAATAAAAGCGTGTTATTCATTAAGTCAGCTATGTAGATGATTTATAATTTGCAAAATTCGAGATAGAATTTTACTTATAAATTTATGTGTCCTGTACAGAAAACATGTGAAATGAAATACATATACAACGAAATGTAGAAAATATGTATCAGAATACATATATATTAGAAATATGACACATAAAATTATAAATAATTATAAATCTATCATGAATTTTGTTGCGAATTGTAAATAGTTTAAAGTAGATTTTACAGAATATTCGCTTATTTGTTCGTTAACATTATTCATTAGTCTTTGTTACCTCATGTTTATATAAGAATTTATTCCAAAAATCGTCTATTTTTTTATCTTCGAGATGTATTTTTTATTACATAACACATAATATATGTATGTATTACATATATATGTATACCACACACACATATATATTTAACATTAAATGTCTTGATATTAACACACACACACAACACACGTCTGAAATAAAAATTCTCATAAATAAACCATACAATTAACTGATTGTGAGAAATAAAATTCTCTTGAATTTTAATACATCAAACATTTAATTTTCAATCGTATAAGAGAAATGTTGTATATTCTCGAAAAAAAATCCGTTCTGTTCATCAAAATTGCAATTGTGTTCATACAAGGTGTATATTTTCTGGAACATCCTAGACATATACGTCATAAACAAGAAAACTCACCCTAACACGTGCGCGGGCGCGTTCGACGCTCTCCATCTCACCAGCAATAGAGACTTGATTGCTCTTGTCCTGGTGATTGCTGCGGTTACTGTCTGGAAAATGGATATGGCAACCAGTTTCCTCCATCACTCGCTTAATTGTTAGACCGCCCTTGCCGATGATGTGCGAATGATCGGTGTAACTAACGTCCAGTTTCATGGTCACTCTGTTGCTTTGCTGAAAGCCAAGTTAGGATTAACTTTCTATCTTTAACTTGGCATGCAACATATTTATATTATTAATTCTATATCTCTATCATCGTAGTTTGTAGTCTGCTTGATTCCAAATCACTACTTTGATTGATCATTAAATATTCTTGGAAAGTTCACCATTAGAAAAACTATATATAGTTTTATTAAATTAATATTACTAATTCGAGAAAGTAAAATTCCACTATGTTGTCTTCATTAAATATAATTTGACAAAAAACGTACCGGCACTGCAAGAAACGCGTGATTTAGAAATTATTATTTATTATTAATTAATATTTGATTCATTAATTAATATTTATTAAAATTAAAAAAATCATGTCATCAATGATGATGTCTGTTAAAATTATCAATGAAAGTAGTGTAGAAAAAAATTTTGGTGACAAATTTATATCAGGGATTAATATTATATTTTTGTATACATGTAATGAAGTTGAAGTGAAATGAATTCTACTAATGACAATGATAAAATCTTCGCGGAGTAAATTGATTAATAGAAAGTACACGTTTTCCGGTAGCGTCCTTGTACATTGTTCTTTTTATCCGGCCATTTATATGCGCATTACGTTTCGTATTTTCGCCAATTTCGAGATCGTTGACTCCGCACGCGTAAGCTCGAAGCGTATCGTGCGCCGGAGATTTGCCGCGAAATGACTCGTGTGCGCGTGTGATTTTAAATATCACGTGGTTGAACATTACATAAAGTCACGCGATTACATCGCGCGATCCGCCGTCGTGCAACTTCAGAAACTTCTTCCTGACTATATACATATACCATGCTTTTTCGCTTCGAAAAATACTCAGAATATCGCAAAATACTCGGTATTTGCAATGGTAAAATTATAACAATTCTATATATAAGAAGTAATTTTTTTTTATAATTGAATACTAATCAATTTTTTTATAATTGAACAAAAAATTAACTCTCTTTTTGCGAAAAGATAATAAGATAATATTAAGAAATCCGATGAAAATTTACATTTGACAAAAGTTTGTTGATCAAAATTTTATATAATTTACAGTTTTTACAAGTCTTATGAATTATTAAAGATATGTTATAACTATTAAAAAAATGTATTTATATGCAAACAGTAGGATATATTAATTAACTAAATATTTGAACTATTTTGGTAACGATGTAAAGGGGTGCACATAATACATTCTGCCTGTCGCTGTCTATTTTATATATGACATTTCATATATTCAGCATAATTTCGAGAATGCAATCAGATGATGCGGTTGCAGAATTCAGGACGTCAGCATCAACTCGGAAAGACATTGGATTTGCATGCACGTGTTTGATTTCTATAAATAACAGCGTGCTATTTACGTGCCATTCGCGATCCGTAATTAGCGCTATGTATATAATGTCACTGTCTCACTGTTTTTGCACGCTTGACTCAAAGCTTCGCGTCTATTTTAAAGTACGTAGAACCGTGTATGCGATGCAAGAGAAAAGTGGATCAAGCGAATCGCGAAGAGAAAAAGGAGGATTTCTATCCTTGAAAACCGAACCTGCAATTTTATCTTCGTTTCTCGGCGAAGGATTTTACGCGTTCCTTTCATCCGTATCTTTCCTCACGCCGTTTCGGTCTCTGGAACGCGCGCGTCGGAATGCACGTTAACAGGAATGCAAAGTAACAGGAATTGATCGGTACGGCCGGCAAAAAGCGACAAGTCCAGCGATTTAACGGTAACAGTACGAGGTCTCGTCGCATCGTTTCGTAGCTTTTTTAACTGGCAGGAATACGTGAATACGATACAAACGACAAGCAGCGATCCAAATCGCTTGTGTAGCAGAACTTTAGAAAATAAATTTAAAAATTGCAAAGTTTAAGTTTGTTTAATTATATGTCAATTATAATTATTTGTAAAATTATAAATCTAATATTAAGATAAATAATAAATTTTCCACTCAATTTAATCGGAATTCTAATGCAATTTTTCCACTTCAAGATTCTCATTTCCTCTTGACATTCTTGAGAAAGTGAGCGCACTAAATATCTGATCAAGATGCTTACACTCTCATGTTATTTTGCAATGGTCTTTAGTCTCTCGCTTTCTTTCGCTCTTCAACGATTCGCTTTCTCGCCTGAAAATTCGTGACCGCGAACAACGACGTATAAATAGAAAACATTCTTCCTGCATGGTCTCTCCTTCCCTCTCGCTACCACCCTTTACTCCCGACCTTTCTTACTTGCGACATGCGTCTGATAATTAAGCAGAAACATGCAGGAAAACACGCGGAGAAAAAAAGTGAAAAAAGCGATCACAAGCCGAAGAAGCCGGTCTGAAAGTCTAACGACCCGGTGCGACGAGAACCTGTTGAGTTAAACATCGACAGCCGCTGATTTCACTCGCAATCAGATGACTAAAGATCTAAAGATTTACTAATTATTGTTATTATTATTATTCACATGTGTTAAACACGAAAATATATTCTATAAAAAACTTGTTTGTATTTTGTCATCTTGACTGGCATCTTTTTGATATAAAAATATACAGACATAAATATATCTTTATATTTATGAGATTTGTATAAAGAGTATAAGTATTATACAATGCTTAGATAACTTCTCTGCTTCACTATTATAAATATTTTCTGAATTATGAATAGCATATTCATTCTGATTAAATTCTTAAGTATTATACCGAATATTCGATATACAATTCTGCAAAAATTATCTTATCAGTCATTTTAATTTTCCAAATTAAATTCCTCAATATTTAAAATCATACTCTGACTCTCTTCAAAATGTATCTTAAAATTGAATTGAAAAATTTGTATTGATTTTTGTTACTCTCGTGAATGCAATATAATTGAAATAATTGAAAAGAGAGAGAAACATATGGTCCTCCTCGCATTTCACGTGCAATCTAATTCGGTAATCGCGCATATGTGCCGCATTCTTCAATCACTGATATTAATATTAATAGAATTAATAAACTTTGCATTTGAGTAAACAGCAAGTTTTACGTGTGAAAGATCGTTTCTTGTATCGTGAGGTGGGGGATTACATCAGCTGAAGTAATATTGCGGAAGTAATAAAGAAAGACTCGAGGATCGTCTAATATTTACAGAATTCAATATTCAAAGAATTTCCGTCATATGTTGACATATTTTTTTAAAAGATTCCATTTCGTCGCCAAACGATTGCCAAAAGCATCATTCGGCCATATTACGCATTTTGATCACCGATTGCATACCAATAACATTATAGACATTGACAATAATCTGATATACATACATTATTAAATCTTATCAATTATATATTATTATATATTGAGAGGGAATACGACTTACCCGTGTGTCTAAAACTTCCATTATTTTCTCCTTCGCTACTCGTACGTCATCTAATCGTCCTGCGACTTTTATATGCGGATCTGCGAAACAGAGAAGGAATTACAGTGATGATCGCGTGGGAGTATAAAAGGTGATAACAGATCGTGCCTTTATTACACCGAGCAATATATCAATTATAATTGTCTCACCAATTACACGCTAAATTTTATTCCGCCACTGGAAGAATAGGTAATAAAAAATAATAACTCATTTTTACGTATACCTCTCTCTTAGAATGCAAAGAAAATTCTTAAAAGCATATTTCTATATTTCGACGTATATTTTATTTACATTTTTTTAGATTAATTAATATAAGAGAAGAAAGAAAGAAATCTTGAATAATTTTAGAATTTTGAAAAATTGAAATTATCGGGAAAAATTTCGTCGATGATATTTTCACCGACGTTGTTTCATCGAAATTGAGTTTGTCCAACAGTATGTTATCATCGATATATTATATATATGTATATATTAACCGACTTTTGTATAGCATTTGGAAATGTTTAGTTTATTACGAGTTGAAAAATTTTTCCATGAAACGTGTAGAATCATTTTCTCGTAAAGACGGCGAACTTATTACTTGCCAGATTAGATGTGCAGCGATGACATCACCGACATGTACCAAAACAACGCTAATACTAGTTCAATAAAAATATTGATAGCATCTTGTTGTTGATATACAAAAGTCGGAACATTCACGTTTGTGAATTTATATCGATAAAAACGTATATTGTCGTAAATATATTATTAGCGAAACTTGATATTGCAGAAATTATACTTCGGCGAGACATCTTTTTTCGTTAATACAAATAAAACTCCAAAGAGTTATAATGCGTAGAGTCACGAAAATAATAAGACGTCGCTAGAGAAGACGACAGAAGATGTTTCAAAGTCACTTTTAGTATTCGCGAAGCGCAAGCGCGTTTCTTCCTGAACGCAAGGCCTTCGACGTGTTCCAAAGTCGAGTGCGATGATGCGTCATAAAAGCTGCATAATGATACGTACAACGTTTTGCTCGCGCTATATATTTCTTATCTCTCGTATACGACTTAATAATTTATCTATTTATGGTGATTGAGGGTTAGATATTATTAAAATTGAATTAGCACTATGCACAATAGAATAATTCTTAGATATGTTTAGGAATGCATGACTGTGTTAATAGAAGAATCGAGTTATAATTATGCAGTTACTTAATAGTAAACATTAGAAAATTTTCATGATAAAATGTTATTCTCAAGTTGATATCACCGCAAGAATAAATGTATCCCAATAAACATTGGATTGAATGTTTAATTATTAAGTTATTTTTATGAAATATTTTAAAATTGGCGACTATTATGTTGTATTTCAATCAAAATATATTCATCAACAGAATCTCTGGTTGGTGAAGAAAATACATTGTAGGGACTTGGCAATCAAAACAACGATATCATATCTTCTCATTAGTATTTTTACGTCATAAAATTTGCTTTTAATCTTTCGTTTTCTGTCTCTCGTTTTCTCTCTCTTGAATAATAATTACATAAGAGATATCACGCGGAAAACAACACGATGTATCTCGCACTGCTGTTTTGAAAAACGGGAAGCGAATTCACTTCGATCATACACGCTTAGGTAGCTCTCGAAAATGCTACGTAAGTGATCATCTATCACTTCTTGCGGCTATTCGGATTATTTTTAGAATCGACGCGACGGTAGCGGATTCTTCGGCGCAAGTCTTTAACGCCCGACCTGACCTGTTTAGTTGCGCCACGCATAGAAAGTCGACGAGTCCTGTTTGTACAAAGAGATAAGAAATTGTCATTGCAATAACAAGAGCGAGACAGGTGCAAGAGGCTCGTCTGATAATCTGAATGATGCAACGTACTCTTTAAATAGAACATGTATATCACTATGTATAATATTTTGATTAAATTTCCGGAGGAAAAGTCTGTTAAAATTTATACGAGAAAAAAATGATAATATTGAAACATACAAAGAAAAATTGTGTAATAACCGTATGAAGATATAAATTATAACAGTCATTTAACAACACATATTTATATCTGAGATTCCACGAGAATTATGTTTTCTATAAAATAACAATGTAAAAATAATTTACAAAAATAGAAATTAATCATTGAGACATTTAATATTAATATTTTAATAAAAAAAAAATTGCTTATTTACAAAAATAAAATAATAATTTTTAAATTTATTCCAAAATATCTCTTTATATTATCAATTTGTTTTATTGGTTATCCTGCATACAAATTTCCACACAAAAAATCCATGCTCTATAAACATAAAGTGAATTTAATTAAGCGGAATAAAAAGTATTTCCTTGTGATATTTCCTCTTACCGATAACCGATAATCCTATAAATTTACCCGATCTTGATCGAGAATGAAACTAATCGGATAATGTGATGGATAAATAATAATATGAAGTCACGCGATATCTGGTCTTTGACTTTTTCTTTTGTGTACTTTGTAAACAAGAAAAATATCCATTCTCCGATATCTATAGACTAACAGTGAATAGTATAACCTATCGCCCGCGTATTCAAATAGAAAACTCATCATCTATTGTAAAATAATTATAACTCTCCGATTTCGAAATAAGCCTAAGCTTTTTTACCTTTCTATTTTTGTTATTCTTTTAAACTTTTAGAGAACGTGTAAATTATGATGATATAAAATTTAATAATAGTTCAGCTTGAATTGAAATAACAAATTGTTATATTTTTCAAATTAAAAGTTTATTTTTTTCAATTTTTATTTCCTTTTTCTATTAGTTTCATTATGTCCCATGCTTTTCAATTCTGTGAATTAAAATATATAGATATAATAAGTTCTACAACTCTACATATAGTTTTATCGTCCGAAACAACGTGGCTTACGTGACTCGAGGCACATCCGCGGGGAAAATTAGAGCGACTGCATGATACTGATTGACGTTTAATACAATTGCAGACAATTAACCGGCTGGTTTGACACGACTGGGATCTCGTTGATCTTGCTGCGCAAAATATGCGATGACGATTTCGAGAGCGGGTCAAATTAGGAGATATCCTATCGCGGTACGGGAGATAACTTGATATACATCTATTAACCTTGAGAGCGCATGTTGTGAATCAATTTAACCCAATAGTTGTCTGAAATGCAAAATCTATGTGTTGATAAAATTACGAGATATACTAAATTAAATTTATGTAAAATTTATCAGAATTATCCAACTTTTTTAGTAAAAATTATTATTTGATTAAGTTGGATACATATATTATGTGATTAAATAAAAAAAATATTTTGATTTTTCTCTGCACAAATCTTTAAAAACTTTTGATTTTTCTCTTTTAGAGCTCTTGACAATTTTCTGGATTATGTATCGTATTAATTATAAATGCAATTGTTAATATTTTTTGTTTGAAAAACTGTATAATGATTTAATTAATCAATTTAATTTTCTCAATATAAAAAAATTTTTTAAATTTATTTCACCTAAGGTGAAAATTTTTTTAAATATAATGAAAGCGACAATAAAATTTCAAATTTTCTTTTATATAGAATATAAAATTTATGCAAGCATACATAGATACATATATGGAAAATCAAATAGTTCATAGATTTAAGTAGCATTCTAATAAATTTTGTCTGCAACGTTTAACAACACACAGATTCTTGCTAGTCATCGATGTTTCCGTAATTACGTTTGAGAAATTATTAGTTCGAATTATCATAACGAAACTTGTGAATGACGCATTAATAATTCATATCATGCATCTGCATATATATATTTGTGGAATAATTCATTCTAACGATAATCTGAAGTCATGATCAACATACATAAGATATGTGTAAGTTTATTTATACTAGATTACATAGGTTACCACGCAAGGATTCATTCAAAGAAAGAAAAAGTAAGTGAGAACGAATGATAAAGGGGAATAAGATAGATGCAACAGCTGTTTAGGTCACGAAGGAGGGATGAATCACCGAAAAATTTCCATCGAGGTTCGATCGAGTGTTGGTTTGAACGAGCGCGTGAATCGATTCACGCGTCTTGTAATTTATTTGCTAAGAGATAAGTGAAATAATATCTCACAATTGAAAAATATTCGGACGACCGCCTAATCAATCATAATAAGCAGAAAATATGTTTAGAATCCTTGAATCTTTTTTGCTATTAATAAATTGTTTTTTTATTTCAAAACTTTTATTTTGGTGACTTTTTTTGCAATTATTTTTAACGAATTGATACACGTCAGCAAGTAAAATGATGACTAAAATGATATTATGAAACAATCATGGCTCTCTCTCTTTTGTTTTAATTATCTTTTTTCTCTTATCAATCTATTAGAATCTTAGAAATTGAAATATTTGAAAAATTTAAAAAGAAAGAATTAAATCTAATTTTAATCAATTTATTTAATTTTAATTAAATCAAAAATTAAATTTCTGTTAAAATTCCTATGAAAAGTTTTTGATTTTGGCTTTAATTAGATCTTGAAATTTTCTGCAAAGTGTACAGATTTTTGTTTGGCAATATACAATTATGCAGTAAAAAATTGACTGACGACAAAATTTTAAATAGCGATCGTAAGTAACGTGCGCAACTTATCAGCTGAAAAAGAGGCACGACCCATTCGATTGACGTAATTCACAAACAATGACAAGTATTCGACTATGAATTTAAATGTGACAAAGTCGGCGAGGAATCGTGAAAGATAATTTTTCTCTCCTACTAATCTTTCAAGGACGAGCAACACGTCAAGAGTTTTAATATCATGTCTCCTTCAAGTATTAGCGACACTAATGTACCACTTTTCTTAATCATCAAATTGCCACGTGAAAAATGTAATTATCCTCATGGATTAATTCGTGGATACTTTTAGACAAATTTCCAACGAACTTTCGTACGAAATTAAGAAAAAAAATATCACTTTTTAAAAACAAATTGCTCCTTTCAAACTAGAAGATTATTATTCTTCTTTTTAACTTAACTTTTTATGACTTATTATTAGTGACTTTAACAATAATCTTTAATAATTATTAAATTATATAACTTGCTTAAAAATTCTATAAAAGTTTTTTTTAGAATTAAATAAAAAAAAATAAATCATTGTCTAATTATACATATTTTGTGCACGCGTTTGCATTCGTCAATTTTTGTCGCATAATAATATGATATTGTGCTAAATTAAGTTGAAATAAATCAGTCATTTTAGAAAGGACATTGCTCTCGAGTTTTTGCAGAGAAAAGAGGAAAAACATTAATATTAAGGCAACTAACGACATTCTATTACTATATGATCGTATAATTACTGTAATTAGACTAATAGCTAATTGTAAGATAATAACATCTTTACACACACAAATGCATGTTAAGTAACATAAATGAAGGTTAGAATTAAGGAAGATTAAAATAATTACAATAATTATGAATATACGAGGGAGAAAGTTATACTAAATTGCCGTCTAAAAGTTTAAATATTTTTGGAATAATTGCCAACTCGTTTTTGCATATGTACATAAAACAAAAGTGCGATACGATAAAATCTATTGTAAATATTTTTTCAACCGTCTTTTTTCTAACATATGTAAGCGACAGATAATCAATTACACTGTATCACATCATACGATGACATGTTTAATAATTCTCATACCTTTCTTCGATTTTGCTCCAATCTTCAGTCGCGATGGCCACGTAACCATGGTATTCGTTCTTTCCATAACCTGCAACAAATAAAACAATTATATAATTAATACCATCCACTAAATAATCTTTTTTTCTTCACACGCTAAGCGAACACATGCGCATCTGTGCGTTAATTTAATTTAACTAAAAAAGACAGGAAAATTTTCCAGTTCCTTTTTTTTGCAGCTAAACTTTAAAATTATCTTTCAATTTTTTAATTTAATAAACGAATAATGAATTATATATTCTTTTATCCTTCTAATAACTTTTTAAATTTTTTATAATGCTTAAATAATGAAAGTGAGATGATGATTCATCACTTAAAAAACACTCAATTTTTTAATTAGCTCATTTTTTCTAACTTTCACAAGTTAATCTTTTTGACATGTAGCTTTTAGTTATTAAGAAAATTTCACACTAAATGCTCGGTATACAAAAGAGAACAATCACTTTTATAAGCATTTTGGAGATTTTCAATTTTCTAATTATTTTTACAATTTTCTTGATTATTTCATTTCTTTAATATATATATATATAAAAGTAAAAAATTAATAATATTTATCTATGATAAACAACTTGCGATTAAAAATAATCTGTTCATTTTTAGGATTGGTAGCTATATATGTTGGAAGTTTTATATATATATAACTCGCAATCCTAAATAAACAATTTTATTTTTAACTGTAAGCTGTTCGTCATAGATAAATATTATTGAACAGTCTTCATACAGTATGTTACAAAATAGAAACTAGTATATTTTTTAATTAATCGACTAATGGTGAAAATTTCTTAAAAGGTCTAAACAGATTTAAATGATAAATTTTATATACTTAAACTCATGCAACATATGATGAAATAATTTTTTTATCTGTTAATTTCAATTTTTATCTTTATTTCGATCGAATCTTATGCGAAATTTAATTACTATAATATTCAACATTTTAGATTTTTAAAGATTATATAAATACATATAAATTATAATAAGTGATCAAGAATTTTGTACTTAAGGAAAATTTACTCTGAAATTATCAAAAATTCCGGCGTGTAGCTAAGAATATCTCATTCATTCTACATGCAATTCTATCTTTAGACAAATCCTCGTCTCTTTAAGTTCGACACTCTTCTTGTAACGTTAGATAAAAGATAACTGCATTTTTAAACATGAATGTGTGCATGCATGCGCACATGCGCGTATATATGTAATAACTTTTAGGTTTAAAGAAAACTTGGATCGACCACAAAAACAGTTACATTGTACAGTTAAATCTATAAACCTCTAAACATACAATCATACAGAAATTAAAATCGTGAATAATCTAGCACACTATTCTGTAAAACTCTAACAATAAGTAAAATCAGGCCAAACCTGATTAAAATTTAGAATTAATATTTAGAATAATATTATTAACTTTCGAAATCCGTACATAAATATATTTATAAATTACGGTTAGTTTTAAATAGAGTTGCTTAATTTACAAAACGAGATACTATGCGCTGTTTTTAATGTGAATTACAACTACGTTTATATGAATTACGTTTTAAAATTTTATTTCTACAAAAATCTTTACCACGGTCATTTTTGTCGTAGCGAGCTGATGGTAATCGATGACTTATTGAGATCCTTTTGAAGAATCGTTTTGAAAGCAGAAAAATCAAAGCGGAAAGAACTGTTAAAGTCGTAAAAGAGAGAGACTACGTATAACATCAATTATACTGAAGCCTTAAAAAGGGAAAATAGCATTTTTGAAATTACAAAAGAAAGAAAACAACGGATCACTGTCACTATAACAATAACTTGGTCATTTGCTGTTTTACAGCAGGTACTCAGATGACCTTAATCTCGAATATAAATCAAGAGATAAATTTTTTTACTTTCACTATAGCTATCGCTAATCACGAGAAAGAAGAAAATCCCGACAGATGACGCGTCTTAGAATTCCACCTCGCGATAAAGGAAATTCTTTCTACAAATTTATCGAATTTCAATGATGCAAGGAAAAAGAACAATTTTCCAATCGCGAAATGTTTCAAATTGTTCAGGCACTGTGTCGAAGGTCACTGATTAATTTTCAATCTTAATCGCGATTATCAATTGCGATTTCCTGTATCACTGTATCACTTGATGCACTCAAATCACTTTCTAAATGTCGCAATAAATAAATCTGTCATTGAAGTAATCCCTTTATTTCTACCTCTTTCAAAATTGTCTGCAATCGATTCGGGGTTGTATGTAAATAATTAAGATTTTTTAGAAAATTTCAAAATTAAGGCTTACGATGAGATCACTAACGCGAAAGAAGACTGACTGAACGCGAGATAATATAATGGTACTCTGGTCAACCGTTTTCTCCCACTACTTTGCCCCCTTCCTCAGTCACGACTCCACTTAAGTCGCTTGCTCTTCTGGTCACCGTAATCTTGCCCTCCCTCTATATCTTTCCTTTCTCTCTCTCTCTCTCTCTCTCTCTCTCTCTCTCTCTCTCTCTCTCTCTCTCTCTCTCTCTACTTTTCTGAGCCCACACATTAAAGTAATATTGTGCCTTTTGACCTTAAAGGACATACACTTTCACATCTATATCGCTTTAATTAGTAATAATCTAATAGACATAATTTCGAAGTTTTTAAAATCGTTTCGAGCTGTTGTGAGTTTTGGAATTTCGTCGTCTTACTTTTAAAATTTAATTATTAGAAATTTCATTATAC
Source organism: Anoplolepis gracilipes (assembly GCF_047496725.1). Classification (NCBI taxonomy): domain Eukaryota; kingdom Metazoa; phylum Arthropoda; class Insecta; order Hymenoptera; family Formicidae; genus Anoplolepis; species Anoplolepis gracilipes. The sequence continues at coordinate 6,938,182 of NC_132986.1, read as the reverse complement.
ATTTCATCATACGTTTGTCAAATGATTAGTTGTTAGCATTAAATCGCGATCATATATAAATTAATAAATATTACAATACTTTTTGTGTTTCGATAAAGTTTTTATTGCTCAAAAAATTGTAAAAACCAAATGCTTTTTTTCGAAATTCATACATGAAAAATAATTGCAATATTTTCCTTTACGACTATGTAAATTTATATTAGCACATTAACATAGTAAACATGTCGACCACTGAAAACCCATAAATTCTGTGGAATAACATAGTGAATCATACACTGATCATGTCATTGGTTGAGACGCTCGCATGTTATACGTATGTTTATATCAATTGGTACGCGATAACTTTTAGAATTTATTGCGACGAGAATATGAAACCATCGAAATATTCTACGTTTAAAATTTTTTTGCTTTATATTCAATTTACATATTATTTAAACTTAAAAACATTAAATAAATAAAATAAAAATTGACTTTTTTTGTAGAAAAATCTAAATAAAGATATATTTAAAGATGTACTACAATAAGTAGTATTTGCAATGTTGCAAAAAGTAACAACAAAAGGTTGATGTATTAGCGCTTACATATATTTCGTATAAACATAAAACCAAAAATTACAACAATTTGATATTGTGAATAATATTCAATATTGTGAAAGTAATTTTTCCACGTATTTTTTATGAGGCTAGAAAAGTAAAATTATATTTCAACCATGAAATGTTTGGTATTTCAAGGGCAGCAAGCTTTAGGTATACATGTTATCTGTTTGTCAGATAAAGTACTACTTTATGAAACTGTCAATTCTATCCCTTAAAGATTTCTATAGAAGATAAATGAGTTCTTTTGTCAGGAGAAAAGTCTCTTTTTTAATAATCAATGTTTCATATTTGCAAACGTCTCCACTTTATTTTGAAAATAAAATATGGTTTTTGTCAGGAGAAACATTTTTTTTGTAATAATCAATGTTTTATGTTTGCGAACTTCTCCACTTTATTTTGAAAAGAAAAATGTCTTCTCTAAAATTTTCCATTTTATAGATAGGAAAATTAACATCGTGAAAACAAGAAAGAGAGATAATGACTAGCAAATACAAGTTTTGAATTAACTATAAAATTAAATTTAATTATCTTTTCTATAAATATAGTATAATATCTAAAAAAATATACTGTTACACAAATTCATAATCGTCCTACATGTATAATGCAGCAGCAACAGCCGTTCAATATATATGTACGCGCATTTTTATAAATCTCTTTAAAAATTCTCGTAAAATTCAAAAAATCTTACAAATCTCTTTTTTAACCCGAGTAAATTTGAAAAACAAGCACATCTGTTTGTAATAAAGTCGTACTATTTATACATATATGTAATTCTGATGAAAAACGACCAAGAGAAAAAGTAACAAAAATCTTACAGTTGAGTTAAAATTCAAATAACTTTTTTGCTTGTACAATTTTCATACCAGAAATCTTTCAGGAAAAGAAGAGAATATAAAACACGAAAAAAGTTTTTTTATTTTTGCTTTCTTTGTTTAATATAATTTATATATAATAAATTGATTCTTACCTCACACACATCATCAAAATGTTTTGGCTTTTTGTTTATATATAAATTTTAATAGTAAACTATATTTTTTTAATATAAAAATGTTATTCAGTATAAAAAATTTCGCTTGATACAAAAAAAAATCTTCTATATTTTCGAATTGAAAACCTTTTCTTTCACATTTTGGTTTTAAATCATACTTAAAATGCTTTTGTGTTCTAGTCTCTATATTTACTTCATAAATTATTACATAGAATCTACCGATTATATTTTATTTTTATGGCTACACTTTCTAAACTCGAACAATTTCATAACCATAATATAACAAAATTAAGTTATACTTTTATAGAAACTCGAAATTCTATGTTCTCACGTTTATTCTTTTCTTTTACATTTTTATGTATATCTAATCTGATACGAAGTCTTTTCAGATTTATGTTTCAAGATAAGTCTTTATAAAGCATTCAAAGATATCTTTCTTAGGGACTCTATAAAACGTTCAAAGATATTTTGTCTAAAAAAGTGGGCAAGAAAAGAAAACAAAGACTTAAATGTTATTTAAAGTAAAGTAGAATTATAAACTATAGTTTTTTCAACGTCTTTAATTGCTCGCTATTTTTTGACAATTCTTTTCTTTTGTTTTCTTTTCTTGCCCACTTTTTTAGGCAAGATTTCTTTGAAGATCTTATAGAGATGCTAGGAAAGATCCTTGAACGCTTTATAAAGACTCATCATGAAACATAAATCTCAAAAGACTTTGTATCAGATTAGATAACTATAAGTTGATTGCTGTTAATCCGATACCGTAGAAGTAGAATGTATTGTACGCAGTAGCAAAATTAATAAGTCATCAAACGTGTTTATTACTGCTAAATACTTGTTATACATATGTCAATAGTATTAGAAAATTTCATTCGAATAAATACATCATTTATCCAAAAATGCGCAGTTTTAAAGCTTGTAACATTATAAAATCTACTTTTCTTAAAATATATGTAATGAGAAATTGCCTTATATAAATAATCCAGCGAATCACTAGGATAATTCGATGTTATTAACAAGACATTCGTCAATATGCTGATAGTGGTAATGTACATCGAAATATTAATGACAGATGTTTACACAATTTACAAGAAAAACACAGTTGAAAAGCAATACTCTAATTATAAAATTCAAATTATAAAATTTATTTCCATGAAAAAAACATCACGCTGCTATACTACTACTGATCAATAAAGAAAAAAATCAAAAAGATGGTCAAGCGATTTCATTTGGAAATATATACTGATATCCTTCGTGAACAATACAAGCCACTGTAACAACCAGTCAAATATGAATTTTATTAAGAAATAAGTAGATTGACCATTATTCGTAATTATTTCAAAACTATATATAGTTCTTTACTCATTGTTGCATCTTTTACTCTGTTAGTCTCAGAACAAATTTCTAAAATATTTTTGAAATTATTTGTTTATTAATTTTGAAAATGCACAAGTTGATGCAAATGTGAGATTTAAAACAAAGATTTATTTTTTTACTTTCTTTTCACTCTCGAAATTAAATAGGTAAAGAAATCAAATATGAATATGTAAAAATCGTATGTTAAATATTTTAGAGAAATTTAATCTTTATTAATCTTAATTTATATTTAAATTAAAATTAATGGTAATAGTTATAATAATATGATAGAGTTAATGCAATCCCTGATGTCATCAGAGGAGAATTGTTCTGTTGTGACGTATTAAATTAAATCTTGGTAAAAAATATAACTTTGTTTTGACATGAAATTATATCAATGCTAAATTGATTGATAACTTTATCGGTATCTTGAACATTTAATTTTTATATTTTTTCTTTTTTATTGTTATTTATTATTTGATTCATATCTGTAAATATCTTTTTTTTTAACTGAAAAGAATTTTGATATTGAAAAAATTATTTTATAATAAAAATACACAGACACTATTTATTTGTTGCTGCCATTTACAATGCTATAATTGCACTATGATCCATTTTATTTTCAAAATAAAATAACGAGAGATTGAAATTACGCGAGTATTAAAAGTGCATATCTTTCTTCCAATAAAATTGCGAATCTATGCATCATTGCAACAAACGAAATTATTGCCAAGACATGTACGACTTTATTATCAGCTTGCACGAGTCACTGATTAGAGAATAAATATGAGGGTCGATTCGATATGAAAATATCATTTAATCGCACATGTGTCGATTGCACAAGAAAGTTGACGAATAAAAGAAAATTAATGAAGACATTTAAACTATTGACTCATTCTTTATATAACTTTCATTCTATTTCATTAATCATTCATTAATGAGTACTTGATGATAGCCTTAGTTACTTAAATTTATATAACATACATATAATATTGTATTTATATAATATTGCAAAATTGAATGATTCATGATTCTAGAAAATTAAATCCACAGAATTTTATTTTCTTAAATTTTCAAACTGATTTCACAACTTTTCGAACACTCTATATTGATCAACGTAGACTAAGTACAATACATTTAAAATTTACTTGATATATATTCGCAATAAACAATTTGAAGATAGATTGCTGATCTTGCTTAAATGATAAAGATTGAATCTATCAATGATACGCGGTCAGAGTATTTATAGTATGTTATTGCTGCACAAAGTGTTGACCTATTCTATACCGCATGTCAAAAACTTACATGTAAGAGACTCCAAACTTTCACCGATTTAATCGCTCGAAAAAAATACCAGATTAGATTAAAGTATATTCATATACATTCACTTGCGCAATAGGTAAGATATCTTTTAAAACAAGATATTTATTGCATTTCAATACACACATAATAAACACATTATACTAACGAAAACTTTAAACTTTTCGAGATATAATTTTTTTTATCTACATTAAATATAGAACTGTAATTTGCACAGACGATCTCTCATTGTATTGATAAATAATCAAAATATTTATGCAATCTGATCGTGATAAATTAATCTTCGACTTCAAATATTTAGAACGTTTTCCGGTCACGTGTTATCCGTTATCACCGCACATATTATTATCGCCGCGAACCATTTTAATCCCGTATGTTGCGATTTCAGCAAATTGCAAATCTAATTTGACGAATCAATATCGAAGGACTGCTCGACTAAAGATTGCGAATTATGTAATATTCTATACGAGTGTGTGTTCGTCCACATGTACGCTAGATTAAACTTCGCGAAAACATAGATAGAAAATGTACGGAATGAACGCTTAAATTATTATTCAATCGATAAAACGAATGAACTGGTATCGAACCGACAAACAAATCGCGAGCTATAACACCGAGTGTGCATTGATCAAATATATTCCGTGAATTTTATGCAGAAAGATATGCAGAATACTTGAATTTTCTAATGCATTTATTTTTATCTATAATAATATGACTTTTTTTAATCATTCCATATTTGAGTTAGATTCCGATTGAAAAAATTGACATCAATATAATAAATTGATTACGAAATCTTGGCGATTATACACTACTCATGAATACTTAAAAGTTTCGAGTTACCTGCAGTAGGCTACATAAATACCTTATCTCACCGTAAAAACACGATATACTCATTAATTAGTGAAAATCTAATAACTAGTTGTTACTAGTGCGATATCTCGCTTATTGTTATCGAGTGGCAGGACCGGTCAAGGATTACAGCTGTGCTATAATTAACATGGCAGTATCGTCATTGAAACAGAGAGATGGAAAAACGACATAATCATCACATTTAAAGTGTGTCATTCTACATAACGCATGTTGAAAAATTTTAACATGTATTAGCCTATAATATCGGCTATGTCGGCATATATATATCACGATATAATTACTTAAAAGCGAGGAATGAAACGCGGCGGGAAGAACGCGGTGCCGTTAAAACCGCTCAATAAATAATCGATCCATGTATTTACAGCTCCCGCCCCTCTTACGCAACTTGCAGCGACGATAAGGATAAGCGCGAACATTGCCTTCGAACTTACTCGGTGAACGTTGTAAGGTGCCTCGATCTGCACGGAATGCTCGCGTTTCTTCGACGCGCGTGATCTTCCGGTAAAGTTTTAATCCGTTTCTTATCAAATCTGTTAAATACGCCGAAATTTCTCATCTACAAGTTCATTGAATAAATTCCTTTTTTGATAATTAATATTGAAAAAAGATATTTAACATTATTTGTCAATAAATTATTAAATAAATATTTAAGAAAATATTGTAAAGTTTAAAATAGAAATATAAATATAATGTCAATATTGTTATAATTAAATGAGGCATAAAATGATAAAAGTTATGCAATATATTTATTATAATGATTAATGTTTATATATCATTGATGTATAAATCTCACAATTTTATCAAAATGATTTCATCTTTCAACTTCAAACATTCTTCTCTCATATTTAATCCGAGTTTAATTAGAAAAATGTATTATTCAGTCGCCGAGACACTTCCTGCTGTTATCGCGATTACGCGATTCCTCAATCATACTCTCATTTGTGGGAGAATCGAGCGCGATTCGCCAATCAGTTTTCTCTATCGAGTTATCGTGTGAATAAGAAAGACGAAGAGAGTAGAGAAAGTACATAGTGTTACGTCCGATCCGTAAGCTTCCTGCTGCAGGCTTATTTCGCTATGATTGTAATTTCGAGTTACGTTATCACATGACGAGGAGAAAAACGAAGGAGAGAACGAGTTTCTTTGCACGCTCGCTCAAATTTCTCCAAGTCGTAATCCAGATTTTTCATGTGTTACCATAAAAATTTGATTCTTATTTCGATAGTTACTTTAATTATTTCACTTGAATAACAAATATTTTGGTATCTTCGTTGATTTTAATTTAATAGAAACTTGATTTGTAATCCTCTTTTGACAGAAAAAAAAAAATATATATATATATATATATATATATACATATTTTATTTGTAAATTTCTTATATTTTTATATATATTTTATATTTCTTATATTTCTATTGTGTTTATAAAAATTTTTTTCTTCGCAATTTATTGTCTCCTGTTCTACCATTATATAGTATATCAAAAAAATGAGACAAGTCGAAAAGATTAAATGAAAAAAATTAAATTAGTAATTAAAGCAATCTTTCAATCATGAGATACAATTCTGTGCAAAAAAATTCAATGATTGTCGAAATATCCAAAATTCCTCCAAAAAGCTTATGTTTTCCTTTGCTGCTATCAGCAAAGGAATCATGAACAATCGCAACTCGTACGACGTAACGCGAGTTATCGCGAGTTGCGACGCAAGAGGCGAAGAATACGTAAAAATAGCCTCTTTCACTTTCGCATAATCGCAAGGTCAGTGCGACGCTGCCTCGATGAGGAGACGGTATGCCTATATCGGTATAGCTCTAAACGCGATTAGCAAAATCAACGGAGTTAATCATGATATTTTCTTTAACCCCTTCGTGTCATATTGATATGCCATGAGTGCAAAGTTTTCATCCTTGACGGAAATCGTAGAATTCTCTCTAATAGACGTAAAAAGGGAGAAACTTAATTTCGTTGTCTGGTGGCCGGCACGAAATCCGACTTCGTGTCGGAAATAATTCCTATGTGTGGCAATTAAATGAAGAATCACTTATCATAATCGTACGTTTCTACATTTGCTTCCTACAGAGTGAAAGCTACAGAAATTATATATATTATTTGTAATTCCTTCGGTGTCCACATAATTCAGATATAATAATGACAAACAATATTTCTTTTTTTCAAGCCGAGTAATGCACCGGTGATTTAACGAGTAAAAAAATAATATAACACAAGGAATAGATAATTGTATGGAATACATATATCATTCCAAAATGTTTAAATTTTTAAATGATTAAATATCTCCTATAAATGCGACATTGAATTTATAAGAATCTGTTTTATAGATTTATTTTATAATTTATTATATAACTAATTTATTTTGTTTTTCTTTCATTTATCTTTATTTGTTTTACAAAATAAATTTGTCAAACATTATTATGTATTTTGACAAAATACTTTAAAATCCATACAATTAAATCAACGCGGATGACAAGAAACTTTTACCGATTTTATATTAAGAAATTATCTTTTGTAGCCAAGAGAAAGGAATTGCATCATCTACTATCATGATTTATCTTACGTGTTGCTTGTCAGCAGTAGTTGGATAGAAAGTTCTCACTAATCGATCAATGAAATCTTCGCGAGACTTTTTCGTGCCGAGGGTTAAGCAAGTTAATACAAAATCAACGAAATGCCATTTATCTCTGATATTTCTCTTGACGTGTATTAAAATTATTACTGTACATACAATAGTAATAACATTCTAAATCTTTATTGTGTCTTTTTCTTTTTTGTAATCAAAAGAGGATGATGTTAATTACAAAAGTTGCACAAGGGTCAAAAATTTGAATAATTAAGCTTAAGAAATATATATATATATATATATATATATATATATATATATAGAAAGTGAAAAAAAGAAAGAGAGAGGGAGAGAGAGAGAATTCTATGAAATACATTATATTTAAAAATTGATTGAAACTATACTTTTGAATAGAAACAGTTCGCATCTAAAAAAAATTGAAACGAAAAAAAACTTACACTATTGAAGAAAGTATCTGCCGGCTTGACATCACCTGCAAATGCAAAGATAAAATTAAAATATAAAATAATCTTTCTAACTTGGAAATTATTTTTTTTGTATATTTTTATTTATTTACATTTTATTATATTGTCACGTTCATCATCTATTTTATTATATTACTAACAAATTCTAGTTTCAAAAATTCGTTAGATAATTTAAATCACGTATTTCCGTTCCACATGCTTTAATATAAAATCATGAAAATTACTCTAAGTATACGTATTCAATAAGCAAAATAGATTTATATGTTGTTACTGCGCGATCGACTGAGCAATATTATTAAGCGATATAAGTACAAAAACATAAGAGGCTTGACAGCTGCTATGTAATCCCGTTTATAAACAAGCTGTCTATTTAAATTAGGATTCCAGGTATTCGCATATGCAAATAGCAGCAATAAAACGGACGATTAGAGGAAACTACTACTCCACTTATTCGAATAATTTAATAATAAAATAAGCTGATTGAGAGTAAACATTTAAATAAAAATCAACAGTATTATGTTAAAAATAAAAACATGTTGCGATTTAAAATAAAAGCTTTCAAAGCTTATTGTTAGTATAAGGACTAATGTATAAAAAGCATGACAAAAAACCTTCTATTTTTTCTAAATTACTTTTAGGACTTTGTTTTATTTATTAAACAATAATAATATATAAAAACAATGATTCCGCAAAATTAAATTTTACTTTTTATCAAATTAATTGTTTATCTAACATATAACAAAAGATGATAAAAATATTAGCAAAATTTTTTCAATGCTTTCTTAATATTTTTGAGATTGAAATACTTTTGTTGTTTGGTGAGTCGGAAAATTTTTCGCTTTCGCCGGCGTGAAAAGGTTACGAAAAGGAATCGAGTTCGACGGTTCGACGGTTCGACGGGAAAGCGAAAGTAGACTCTGCGCACGCGGGGACTTGTTCCGCTTCTCGAGTGTTATGGACACTCCAGAACCAATAAAGCAATAAAGGACACTGGAGTGTCTAGTGTATATCAAGAACGAGGAAAGGTTAAGCGTGAAATACATAACGGCAAAGTTATTGTCGAGAACGTGGCTCGTATGGCGTGTGATTTAACGCTGAATACGGTAGCGATCATGTATCAGGCCGAAATTAAATCCTCGTATCATAAAAATGAAGAGTCGTAATAAAAATAATAGATACTAAATTGGAGCATATATATATATAATATATACACGACAAATTTATAAATTTAAGGTTTACTCGAAAAAAATAATATCACATATTTATCTTTGTAATTCACCGAGATCTTTAATCTTTAACGCAGTTGAAGAAACAAATCGATTTAATTGTATGATGCCTGAATTTTGTAATATCTCTACTTTCTTTGATAACCCCCTTCACATTTTCTCTCGTAATCTGATATAATATTCATGGTCAGGAGAAAGTGTATAATAGTCTTCGGATGTTTAATATACTCAACGCTACAATAAATAGATTGGAATAATCCCTACATTTCCTATAATGTATTTAACTCAATCAAATTTTTTATGATCATCTATTCAACTCAATTTGCTTTCTATCAATGCTATGTGCTATTTCATAATCATATTATCACATAATCGATTTACTCTTTCTCAGGGAATATAATTTATATACTTAAAAATTTTACTCTTTTATTTTTAATTTATTCATAATGTAATCTTTTATATAATGTTTCTCTCGTTTTTTTATTAATCCAATTCTTTTATATTAATATAAATTTGCTGCTAAGGCCGTATTATTTTTTCGTACATTCTACAAAATATCGATTTAGCAAAACAATAATTTTGAGCAGTGCTCGCCACTCACCGAGAAGCATCTGTTCGAGCTTGCGACGATCTACCCGGAAGCGCTCCTGGTGCAGGTCCTCGGGGTCGCCGATACCCAGCAAGGCCGCGAGATCGCGCAACTCCTCACGACTCTCGAAGCCGGACTTGCCAGACACGCTGGTGGTCGCGGTACCCTCCGATGTCTCCGACATCGTCTCCGCTGTACGTCGTTGTTCGCCGTTATTTACCACCATCTCGTCGGGCCTCATCTTGTCGTCCGACGAGCGACGCGTCCGTCGCGACCTCCGCCTACCTCACCTCACCCACGTCGCGACGCTGTCAACACAACAAAGGTACTCGAAATAGAAATTAAATGTTGCACGTTTCATCCGTTTTGTATTCGTCTGAAAGAACTAAACTCGATCAAGAATACCTTCGTTAAATTGACGGTGTTCTATGCAAAGGAATATGGTAGAGCGCCATTTTACACAGACACACATTCATACTCACACATACTCATATACATCTCGTGTTAATTAAACTATTTATCCATAGTTAAATTATTATCCACGTTGGATTAATCTTTTGTAGGAGGCAGAGATTTTGCATTTTCGTTTTACAGTTATCATTAACGCGCGCGTTTGAATTCACGGTTCCACGTGAATGTTCTTGGGGTGGAAACGCGATTTTCATAATGATTTATGACGATCCGCGAAAAGATGCGATCACGTATTGTCCATGCCCACGTGTACGTCACGAGGATTTAATCAGAATCACGCGGATCACGATAATCAGGATCACGTGAACTGTCTCTTCAGCGCATAAATTAATAAAGCAGCATTTCTCATGGTGTCTATAATAGTTCGTCCTATCTACCGAGTAAAAGTTCTGTTTGGAGAAAGCGAAAACTGCATATTTCGCTATTATTTATAAATTTTTCGTTTATAAAATTAAACATTTTCTTCCGCATGCAACAAATTCGCCGAAATTCCTTCATTATTCCGAGCAAAAGATGGTTTGTTTGTTTCTGCATGGTTCATAATCTATACGAAAAAAAAAGGTAAACATCACGTAGGCAATACCAATCACAACGAGTCACGTAGACGTAATTTTATGTTCTATACAGAAGGAGAGAGAGATAGGTGTAAATTAATCTGATAAAATCGATCATTAAACGAATTATGATGTCTAATTAAATCTTTGATTATATTAGACATATATTAATATAAGGTTTAAATTATAAATGAATGTCATACAAAGTGTCATTACTATTTGATTGTTATTGTTATTTAATTATTATTTTTCCCGAATTCGGAAGTTGAAGAAATGAGAAAACATCGACAGAGCTCGAAAAATTATTGCTTCGTCTTTGATTCTTCCAGAATCTCAAACTCTGGAAAGAAATTTTTTATTTATCAAAAATATATCATGTTCCCGATTAAAAATGTGTACCAGATGTAGAAGATATTTCATTTTTAATGCCCAGATACACTCTTTATTTTCGTATAATTTCAAAATATACGTGAAGATCGGTAACATTGTATCGTTAAGTACAAACTAACGGTATCAGGTCAAACGTACAAACTGTGGGAAACGTTGCGTTTAGAAAGAATAACATCACATCACACGCGGAACTGTCGATTTGAAATAGAGAAGTAGTACCTTAACAAATAATACAAAACACCTAGAAAGACAGACACAAGTACACTTCAAAAATGTAACCTGAGTACGAATAGTGGTGTGCGATTTCTCATTGCAGAAAAAAAAAAAAACTGGATGTAGATACCTAGCTAAACACGAAAAGGTGTATAGGTCACAAATGTATTTGTGATAGAGGCTGGGTATGTACTTGATGGAGAAAAAAAGCACTTCACACATCTCACTTGTCGCTCAGGAATCCCGAACTGACCTGCACGACGACGATGACACTGTTGTCTATCTTATCGGAACGGGTGGTGTAGTGTCGCGGGGCCTGGTCCTGGTCCCGCCGGTGGGTCTCTGTCTCTTCGTCCCGGGTCTGGTCCTCGTCCTCGTTGCTGCTGCCGTCCAACTCGATCGGCGGCAGCGCTGTAACCAGCCTGTGTAATCGGCGCGAGTGAGCGAACGAGCGAGCGACGGCGGCGCGGTGTGCGGTGTAAACAAAGTAATGGCAGTGGTAAAAGGGGAGTTACCTGGGTCGCGGGGTGCAAGGGGCTCGGCAATCCGTTTCTCGGAATTCGGCTCGAATTTCGGGGTAAGCACCGGGCCGCGAGGCGGCAACCAATCGCGACACAAATATCGGACGATTCACCCGGTTTTTATTATCGTGCTATCTCTTCTCTAGAAGGGCTCCTCGCATCGGCGCCTCGCTACCGGACCTATCGATGTGTAATATATGTACATATGTGTATTTGTATAAATATACAAACATATATATATGTGACACATATATACACATATACGTATAGCCGAGACCTTTGTCGGAGAACGCCGGCAAAAAATTGTTTTCCTGGCCACGTGTCGGCGAACGGCGTGTATTACACGTCCGGCGTGCCGGATTCATTTTCGAATGAAAATTCGCGCTTACGACGACGGAGAATCAGAATCAGAAGCGGAATGGAGGAAGTTTAGAGCGCATGTACTTTTAGACGGAATTTTCCAGGGACAATCTGTTGATCGAATGTGACGCATATGTATAGAGCACAAGATTGACATGTCAAAGACTTTCATCGACATATAGGAAGTAATTTTCTATAAGAAAATACGTATATTTTTGTATTATAAAATATATACAGGTTCATGTAAATTCTTTTATCAAGAGAAAGAATTCATTCTTCTTTCGTAAAAATATTCAATATATGTGAAATAACCTTTTTTCTTTATATATATATATATATATAGAATTTTGATCTTATTTAATATTCAAAAATATAATCTTTTTAATTTTAAAGGAATACCATTGTACAGAAAAAAATAAACCTGCATATATAGCATAAGAAATGCATGTTTGCACTTACCTCTTTGGCGTAATCCATGCGCGCCGATCTAGCGCTGGTGGAAGAGCCACGTGTACCGATCAGGCACCAATTTCAAAGCCGACTGACGCACGCACGTAAGCGAGAACGGAAAGTCAGTGTACGCGCTGCACTTGCGACAATGACGTCAGTGAACGCTTCCTCATTTTCCTGGCGAACACTCTTGTCGCTGCTGATGCCTTGATCTGATTGTATCTCGCTCTTTCATCGGGCGCTGGGTTTCTTCTTTTGAATACACATTTCTTTTTCTGATACAGGTAGTTACTTGACTTTCTTTCTTTCTCTTCCTCTACCTGGATTGATCTCTGTGTTAGCTAAATTGTCAGTGAATCCGACTCACTCTTCTCACTTAGCCAACAAATTGGAAATTTTCTGTTCTGTTTCTCTTTACCTAGTTGTATGTATTCCTTCTTTTCAATTATATGCTGTTCCTTTTGGTTGATTCTTTTGCTTAACTATGCATTCTTTTCTGCATAAATTGACATTTTTCCGTCTATTTTTGCATTTTTTTTCATTGAGCTGGCAGTCCATCTCATCTGATTTTATTCTTTTCTCACTGCGTAATTGTTTCTGCATTTCCTTTGTTTGAGCCTTTTTCTACTTCTGATTAAATGCATTTTTGTAACAAAGAATCAAAAAGTTCGCTCCACAACTATTTATCAAACCATATACAACACCATATACATATATCTATTTTAACGTATGTGATAATGTTTCAGTCTCATTAGTAGGTTTGTAGTCTTATTATATGCAATGTGTAAAAAAATTTGTCTCCTAGAAATTAAATTCGACTGAGAACAGAAATGATAGACCGAAATAATGCATGATAAGTTTCTTTTTTTTCTTTCAATTAATTGTAGCTCGTAAATTTAATAATATGATATAATGATAATCGAGAAATAACAATCAAGTTGATTAATGAAGTTATTAAAATATTTTCCTGTTTAATTTGGAACTAAATGATAGGCAGAATAAATAGATTTTTAGTATAATATATAAATGATTATTAAAATATTTTTCTCTTTAATTATGAACTGAATGATAGGCAGAATAAATAGATTTTTAGTATAATATATAAATGCAACGATTCTCTCTTATGACAGTTTTTCCACAAGTAATTTTACAGATAGTAAATATATTTATAGAGAGAATTCTATATATATGTATATATATATATATATATATATATATATATATAATATATTTGTTTATATTGTCTCTCCTTTTCGTTACATTGTATATACAGTAAGAAATAGAACAAAAATGAAGTACAAAATTCGACGAAAATTTAAACCGACACTTTTCTATCTTTTTTTCTTATCTTTCATATATCTTGTATATATTAATATGCATACATAGTATGCCAAATTTTTTATACATACAGATTTTTTGTAAATTTTAAATCAACTTTCCTGCAACGCATTAGAAAGATAGATTTACATCTTTCAAGATTATTATATTTAATGTTGAAAATTATCTATAATATTTTATATTGCATGGTTATTTAGTATTCACCATTGATAGCTCGTGGAATGTATATACCATAATTATTTATTATATATATATATATATATATATTTATTTATTATAATTTATTATATATATGATAACATTTAATATTATATTTTATTTATAAATTTAATATATAATATGTTCTTATAAATTTCTTATTATATTGTATTATATTATATATTGTAATTTTGATAATCGTGTTTCCTACATATAGATTTTATGTATAGAAAATTAGACAAAATTTTAAATAATTTTTACAGATATTTTATTTATACCTAATGACTTATGACAGCATTGATGCGACGTGGTAATGTAGTAATCGTCATTACCGATACAACTAATCGTCGACGTAACCTCAATTATTTCAACTGGCGTTTTGACGATTTTGCTATGACTGGTATCAGCTGATACATGTCGGCATCTGATAAGAGGTTAAATAGTGCGTTACAGACGTCGACAATTTCTCAAAGTTTCTGTAAAAACTGAAATACAAGATTAAACAAAACAAGAAACAGGGAGAAGAAACCGTGCTATTGTGTTTTAAAAAGAACAAATAAAAGCAATGAAATCAAAGATGAAGTTTCTCTCTAGTTAAATGAAACTACATTGTATGTGTAAATAATTATCAAAGTCATAATAATCTCTTTGTGAGAGAAACAAATTACGTTTCTTTTTACACATCCATTCAATCTTCAGGTTAAATTTTTTTTACCCGAGAGTAATGTATAATTCTCTGCAAAATGAATCGAAATCTATCGGATATGTTTACATGATGTTTATGATGTATTGCAAATAAAAATATAAACGATGCTGCAAGCTCGTTGGGAACGTTCTCAGAAACGCAAGAAACTCTTAGCACAAACGGTGAGCATCAAAACACACTCTAGGAAAGAAGTGACAGTCTTAAACTTTTAGGTTAGATATATACAAAAAACAGGTGATGTATTTATTTATTTATTTTTTTGTTTACAGCTGGGAGTTTCCAGCGTGGATGAATTGCGACAAATTTTGGGAACAGATGTGGAGGATACACAAAAAAAGAGGAGCAGGCTGTCCAATGATAAATCTGACAATGCAGTCAAGGATTTGAAAGATGACGCTGCTCCAACGGATGAGATTGTTTATAAAGATTCTTCAACATTCTTAAAGGTATTTATCCATATTGTTTATATTCGAATATTATTATTATTATATGTATTAAATTATTTTACATTTAATATCCTATGTATGTTTAAAGGGAACACAATCGTCAAATCCACACAATGATTACTGTCAGCATTTCATTGATACTGGCCAACGGCCACAAAACTTTATCAGAGACGTGGGTTTGGCAGATAGATTCGAGGAATATCCGAAGTTGCGCGAACTGATTAAACTGAAGGATGATTTAATCGCGGAAACCGCGACCCCGCCAATGTATCTAAAAACAGATCTGCTGTCGTATAACTTGAAAGAGCTCAATTGTAAATTTGATGTCATTCTTATAGAACCACCTTTGGAAGAATATCAGAGAACATGTGGCGCAACCAATGTGCAGCTTTGGAATTGGGACCAAGTTAGTCTCACAATCATATTTTATTCTCTTAACCATACGCACTTTTTTTTCGAAACAATTGCAATCCTTGCAATTAATTAAAAATATATATTCTAAACTTTTCTCGCATTTATAGTAAAACATAATAAAGTAATAAATAATTTCATTCACAGTAATAAACAGATTGTACATGCTAAAAACATTTCAGTCTCAGACCATCTGTAATTTCAGTTTCCGTCTTGAATTTATTCAGATTGAAAAATTAATTAATTTTATCATTTATTTCCGTTTGCCCATCGTAGATAATGGAGCTGGATATTGGTGAAGTGGCCGCCAACCGAAGCTTTGTATTTCTTTGGTGTGGTAGCAGTGATGGCTTAGACATGGGACGGTTTTGTCTACGTAAGTGGGGTTTCCGGCGTTGCGAGGATATTTGCTGGATCCGTACAAACATCAATAATCCGGGACATAGTAAAAATCTAGACAGCAAAGCAGTGCTGCAGAGGACGAAAGAGCACTGCTTGATGGGTATTAAGGGTACGGTACGACGCTCTACCGACGGTGATTTTATCCACGCAAATGTCGACATCGATCTCATCATATCGGAGGAGCCCGATTATGGATCCATTGAAAAACCTGTGGAGATCTTTCATATCATCGAACACTTTTGTCTTGGCCGAAGAAGGTACGCGAATATAATATGCAATTATCTACAAGTAAATTAAGCTCAGAATTTATCTCTCTAATATAAACTAGAAATTTATTATTGATATTTAATTTTCCAAAAGGATAATTTTGAATACTTTTCCTTTTTTATACTTATCTGTTTTTCGCGGAAAATATCACGTCCATCGTTCTGTTCAGGCTACATCTCTTCGGTCGCGATAGTACCATCAGACCTGGTTGGTTAACCGTTGGACCAGAACTGACAAACACGAATTTCAATGCAGATCTTTATCAGAGTTACTTCGCCAATGGACAAATTACTACGGGTTGCACCGAGAGAATAGAGGCGCTTAGACCAAAATCACCACCGCCCAAGGGAAAAGTATCCGGTCGAGGTAGAGGAGGTTTTAATCGTGGCAGAGGTAGAGGGAGATAAATTTTAGAATTCTGCATTATATGTTTCGAACATTATTATAATAGATGGAAAAAATACAAAAAGTAATTACGAAGACACAGTGTGAGATGTCTCTCTTGAAATATTCTTCACATATCTTAATTCAACAAATTTTTAGAATCGATCTTTGTTTAGGATGAACTCAATATAATTATTTATTTAAGTATAAATATCATATGTATATATATATATATATATATATATATATATATATATATATATATTTTGTTAACTTTTCGTACCCAGACTAAGATTTTCATAAAATTTACTAAAAATTCTCGTATGTTGCATATTTAAACTTGAAATGTTGAACTAACTCGTTTGAATTCTTAATTTCAAACATTAATTTTCTTTTTTTTAACATTTTAAATACAATTATGCATCAAAATTGTATTTTAAAATTTATTTTAAAACTTAAATGACAAAGAGAAATTAAAATTATATTTCTCAAAGCATTAATTGATTAAAAATAATTTAACAATAAATTGTGGAACACTCGTATAAATATTATAAATTATTAGCATAATATCTTTTTTATCAGAAAAAGTGCAAGCTCTTGCACGAGGAGAAGGATGAAAAAGAAATAAAGGTAAGATATGTTTTAATATCAAACTTATTGTTATTGCAAGGTACATTGTAAAGTACGCAATTTGTCATTTAAACGCATTATTACATGTAACTTAATTATCTGCAGATAATATATGGTATTGCTTCTCTATCTTTAAACCGTTAAACGATATAAATTGGACTACCAAAATCGCAGTTTAAAGGGAGATTATTAAAATAAAACGCGCGCGCGCGCGCTATATATATATATAAAAAGATCACGTAAGATCTAAATTCGACAAATTTTCAAATAAACTGTTTTTAACTGCGCAATAGATCGTAGAGAAACAAACGAGAATGTACATATAAAAAAATAAAACAGATATATTTCGTTGTTGCGTCATAGAAGCAAAAAAAAAATCGTAAACAATCTTACGAGTAGGATAGATTAGTTAGTTAAATAATAGCGATGCATCGTCCTCGAGAGAATAAAGAAACACGCATACTCCGCGTTAGTCATTCGAAATATACATCACCGAGTTACAAAAGTAGAAATATTATACAAAAAGAAAAAAATCGAATGTTATTATGACGTTAATTATTATGGCATACTTTCGAATCCTTCTTTTTCCATATATATTTTAATTATTTATTCATTTTAAAATGAATTCTCCTATAATTCAGGTAAAATAAATGCTTTTATCAATTAATTAGACACGATTTGTCACTGCCGCGTGTGTATGTTCGACGAGAAAATCAATTTACTAAAAATAACTTTAGACTATTTTCACGTAAATAAATCTGTCCTTTGTTAATGATTCTTTAAATGTGTCATGTAATGACATTGTTCAAAAGATTAACGCCGCGCTCTTTCGAAGACACAAAAATAATTAGTTTCCTATTTCTGAGATCAAGTCATGTATTTTGTACTCTATAGGCTGAGTCATTAATTTATATTATATATCATAAATATAGAGTTCTTAAAATTAAGATTATCATCAGCAGAGAAAAAAAAATACGCAGACTTACAAGGTAGTTTTATTGGTCCCAGTAAAGCTTCCGGTGTGAGTGAAATGAATCTATCTGAAAAGGTAAAGTTCCTCATTCTCTATTCCTTTCAAATGCATTTTTGCGTAGACGCATATATAGTAACAATCATATATATGCTTTGTTTCTACTTTGTAAAAAGCAGACTGTTGATGAGGTCATAAACGTATCTAGACGTTTCGGGAATAGGATGTACTCTCGTTAACAACAAACTTAAACGCTATTGCGAAAAATATATGCGAGATATCGGTTTATTCTACTGCAGCAGAAGATATCTTTTTTCCGATTAAATGTGTAGAAATAAATCAAACGACATTTATTTATTTATTGCTACTATCTTATCGATCTAACGTAAAAATCGTTTATTGTAATTTCAACTTTATGATGGATCTTACGTATCTATTCTCTCGTAATGCGTTTTTGAACGCATACAACGCTATATTTTCTATCTTTCTCGTTGTTAATCCTCCTAAATAATGGCATAGTAATACAAAAAACAAAGATTGGGATAGAGTATTAAAAACCCTGATACAACATAGTCATAAATAAAAAATACATAAACGATCCAATTAATCATAATAATAATAATATATAACAAAATCTTTTTTCGGAGAAACAATTGTATTTCGATGCAAAACTTCAATTGCGTAAATTAACAATCAGTCATTGTATTTTTTTTTCTTATCACTTTAATGCGATTAAATTAGATTAATAAGAACAGATGATCACTATAGACAATTATTTGTACAAATTAATCGTAGTATTTATTTACTTTTATCAAACAATTGTTACTGAGGGTGGACATCCTGCTTTATCAAATGCTTTATCAATACTTATATAACAAAAGCTGGAAATATTGTACAAATTTTACGACGAATTTCCTTGATAACAAAAAATAGGTAAACTTAAAATAATAATATCAACGCGTGAATACATAATGTGCGAATAAATCGAATGTCTACATCATCAAAAAGAATCGTCGATCACGTTGAAGAGACTCCAAAAAAAAACGTGTACGTATACTAATACGAGTAAAACACGTCGGAGAAAAAGTAAATAAATAAATTATTCGCAAAACGCGAATATCGTTATTGTTTCCCTCTTGGAGAATAAATAAATAGAAAAAAATGAAAAATGAAAAATCAACTCGATTTCTATTTCATTTATGCGAGTTATTTCTCTATGCGGAATCAATAGCGTATAACTTTTACTTTTTTTAACAAAATTAGTGAAGATCACTATTTATCAGTACAATACTAATTTTATTTAAAAGACTACATTCGGAATACTTTATGCTCGCGATTCTCGCTCGACAGTAAGAGAAGTGTCGCGCGAAATTGAAAGGAAAATGTTGCCGAATATATTCGTTTTTATAAAAAGATTTCTAACTAGTACTAATATAAATAGCTTTTCCACAGAAGAAACCAAGCGCCTTTCCATGTAAAAAAATATGAAAAAGGCTTTTAAAGTTTTTCCTTTAAAACTCTCTTCACAATATAAAATTTTTAAAAATGATTTCTATAATTTCTATAATTTTGATAAATATTACTACATTGGCACAACCAATATAGAATTAATGTAAAGAATTAATCTATTTGCAACGACCACTGGGCTTAAAGTTCGACTTAGATTCGCGCGAGTAATACTTGTAGCTTGAATAATATTAATTTATATCTGTCTTTATATATACAAAAAATTATTTATTTAATTGCTACTTAATAGATCGTTTTTCATATAAA
Source organism: Anoplolepis gracilipes (assembly GCF_047496725.1). Taxonomy (NCBI): domain Eukaryota; kingdom Metazoa; phylum Arthropoda; class Insecta; order Hymenoptera; family Formicidae; genus Anoplolepis; species Anoplolepis gracilipes. The sequence continues at coordinate 6,917,693 of NC_132986.1, read as the reverse complement.
TCGAGAGTGAAATTAATTAAAACCAGCGCTTTATTTCTTTTATACAAAAGCCGTATACTGATCGCACATAACGCGGCGATACACGCGATGACAATGTGTTAAATTAATTAATTCTAATGATAAGGGAATTCTTTTTCGTGAAGCATCAGCGTGTGTGTACCAAGAAGAATTTTGCGGGGGCGAGGAATATGCGAGCAGGGTGTGTATGCATGCGTGGTGTGGCAGGCACAGGATGGCGATGGTGGTTGTTTCATCTATTCGCACACAACAATTGACTCAGTAATCAAGCGGTGCGAGGTTTCAGCTGTCAGAGGTTGATCGTCACAGTGAAGAAGTGTTTAGCCCCGCGATCGGCCCCGCCATCATCATCTCAGTCAAGTCTCAATAGTCACAAATATGTCGATTCCCCTGCAAGCAGACCTATCGTCAGTCGTGGAAAAAGATGCGAATGTCGAGAAGAAATAACACAAATTTCTGGGCTAACTAATAGTTACGGAGGTTTGGGCAAGAGGTTGAGGTAACACAGAAACTAATGCCAATTATGAAAAAGCGAGGACAAGCTTAAAAAAAAATAAGGATTTTTATTACACACACATTTATGTCGAGAGTGAAAAATCAAGCTTACATATTGTGTATCTTTCTAGTTTTTCTTCAGATTTCAACGCAAATTTCTCACACATTTAAATTGTAATGTTATCTTTATTGAATATTGATATTAATCAAATTTGTATTTTTGATACTTTAAGTATATAAAAATAGCCAAGAAGGATTAGGACTATATACTTATTCTATTCTTGACAGAGTATCCTGACTACAAAAGAGAAAATGCGTTGAATTCGAAAAAAAAGTAGATACAATAAAATAAATAAATAAATAAATTTCATTATATATATTTTATTTGCGTGAAACATGAACTTTCTGTGGAAATTTCTATACTCTTAAACTTACCCTGATAAATGCAACAAACCTGATTGCGAGAAGAAAATATATCAAAATCAGACATGTGTGTGTTCATATTGCTGAATCTTAAATATGAAAGTTCGAAAAATACTCTCTGAAACTGATTATACACAATTATTTTATTCGCAATAATAATAAGAGGTTTAATCATATGTCTTTATTACATTCATTGCAGTGTTCGATCCGACAACTAATAGATATTAGTGTCAAAGCTTGCGATAGCAACGGGGTTGTTAAGGCAGCGATATTACAGATATTATATCGAACATGTTTTGTCGGATAAAGAACAGGCTTATATAAACGCAGACAAATATCCGTAAATATGATAAAATATACCTCTAAGTTGTTCGCTTTAATCTCTTCATAAATTCTGGAAATGATCAACGGTAAATTTGCAGCTTTTGTATTACAATTATTATTTCATAATGTACAATCTACTTATAACGGAGAAAATAAATCGGAGGAGAGATGCGGCTCGTTCGGAAGAACACCAGGGATATTCTTACACAAACTGCATCGTGTAACATTTATTTGTCAGTGAGTAACATATATGTATATATATGTATATACATATACATACATATATATATATATATATATATATATATATATATATATATTCACAATTTTATGACAAAATCTTACTCTTGTCGACACCGATAGGTGCGATATAAAAAATCGGCGAAGTAAATATCTTATTATATCAGATTGCCCCGCGCGCTCTAAATCGATCTCTAATCGATATTATTTTGTTCTAAATAAGAAATGGCAGATAATTCACGCGCAAGCATTAATTAATACTTGTATGTAATATAATATGAGATCTTATATACACGCATCGAGAGATACGGCATACATATCTGAGGATCCAATTTAACAATAAGGAGAAAGTACAAAAATACGTTTATCGCGTAAATGTAAAACAGCCGAGCAGACGCGTTCGTGTAACGAAATGTACAAGAAGAGTTTTGTCCGTTGCGTTCATGAAGTCTTATACGAGATGATCCAGAAAGTCGAGGATTAAATAAAAATAAATAAATAAATTCTCTGTGTGAAGAGGTTGTCGTTTTTATTAAAATATAAACAAGCAAAAAGTATACTTTACAAAGAGTAAATGACAGGGGGGACATAAATAATATTGAAAATATTTACAATAAATTTTTTATGTATAATATTTTCAGATTGTACACGAGTGTTTGACAAATAGAATACTGACATAATATGATTTTATTTTTTAATTTCTAAAATGTAAATTTTTCTGGATAAATTTTAATTTTAAATATTTTTGTAAAATATATTATACAAATTGCGATAAAAAGTTTTTTCCAAACAAACTTATTTTTTTACCAAAAAACAGCTTAAAGCTTTTTCAAAAATATTTCTCTATTATATATCGCTCTTTTTCTGGACCACCCGACTTAAGCGTCTTAGGGCCCGTTTTTCCAACGTTGGTTAATTTTAATTCAGTTTAATTAAACTACATCTTCGTTTTTTTTTCCGGATAAGTTTAGGAAAAAGAGAGGAAGATATAATTTGAACCAAGGTTAAAGTTAATCAATGTTTGGAAAACTGGCCCTTAATGTAGGTCGAGGACCAACTATGTATTGTAAAGTTTTATATGCAAGAGTAAGAATAATAGTAACCAATCGTTATCAGCGCGATTCTGTATAAAATTTATGTGCATACTGCTCAAAGTCGCGGCTTTAAATCGTTTACTACTAAAAATAAGATTCTCATGCAACTTTTATCTCACTTTTATCTGTCATATGCATATAGATCATCAAGGAAAAATTTAACACTTCTCTCGCTTATCGCAAATATCGCGAATTCGCTCTTTAGATCGACTTAAATAATAATCGCTATGTATGCAAGTATAGTAATCAGTAAAGTAATCGAAACATCCATCTTCCTTGACATCTTCGAAATCTCGTCGCGTAATGATATTTATCTATACATTTTATTAATCGCGCGAAAAAGTTTACCATTTCGTCAAGCGATTGTAGATTATGTTCGCCCACGAACGGTCTACTTCTTGACAATTAATAATTTGCGAACATAAACCGCAAGGAACTATGTGTGTGGACAGATGTTTATACATAAATGAGAGACATCATATATATATATATATATATATATATATATATATATATATGTATCCACTTTACATAGTTTTCATTGTCAGAAAAAATTTATTGAAGTCAGCATTCGTAAAGATAGTAATATTTTTTTCTGGAATATAATCCTTATAGAACAAACATACTCCAAACTATATATGTTATTAAAATGTTCAATGCAACAGAAGACAATGCAACCGATAAAGATAGTAATAGATCGCACCGGAAAGAAAGTTCAGGATGTGTCGAGTCGACATAAACACGTATAAACTTTATACTCGCGAAAGGATCACGATGGAGATCCTTGCGCGAAGTATCTACATATTTTTTAAGCATTATGCTGAAATAGTGCTAAATATTAAATGGAAAGAGTAAATACTTTTTTGTACACTTTCACACACGGTTCATGTTATAAATTTATGTCAAAAATCGCAACGAGAGATGAAAGATTCGTCTCCAAAATATATGTAATAATTGAAAATATCGAACAAAATAATAATACATTTTTTAGACAGAACCATATCTGCAAGTATTTTGAAATATGTATTAGACGTGTATTAGGATGTCTCGAATATCGCAATTTCTCTTAGCTGTAAACTCCTCTTGAGACAAACTTAGAATTTTTATTCAGTAAATTTAAACAAAATATTACTATAATTATTATAATATTAAAACTACAAAGAATCATAACAAATTAATTTAATCATGTTTTCAGTTAATTATAAAAAATGACTTAATTTAACTTTTTAATTGATAATTTAATCTAAAAATTTTACTTAATTTGACATTTAATTTTTATAATATTTATATAACATCTTTGCTGACAAAATTCGGGTTCAAGTTTGAAGAATTTAAAAAGAAATGCGATGAATTTGAAACATCCTATAATTTAATAAGATTCAAAGAAAAGGCTCGCTGGATTTCTCAAACTCGTATCGCCAATCAATATTGAGCCCTATCAGCATAAAAAATCCCTTTCCAGATCTTGTTCAAATTGTCGTCGTTCACGAACCGTGAGAGAAACTCGCAAGGATACGGTAAGAATCGGTTCTTTCAACGAAGAAATCGATGGCGGTTCCATACAATATTCTCTCTAGATATTATTATTATTGACTTACGATATTTATTCTTATGAAAATATTCGTTTTTATACAGCATTATTTTCTTTTTTTCGCGGTCTATATATAGTTCATATAAATATGCACTTCCGCTATGCCATATATATTTATATGGACCGTTTATTTGTTTTCGATTGTTTCTTCTACCTAACAGACACAATGTTTCTATATTTGTCATCGCGTTTTGAAGTTTGGCTGTATACTTTTTTTAATTAAAAAAAAAAAATTACTATAAATCACAGGTTTGCAAACAGAAAAAAATAAGTGTCATAATTTAATAATCACGTATTGTTTTACAAAATATTAAACTTGGAAATTCTGTGTCTCGCCTTGTTCAATAAGTAATATACAATATAGGACAGCATCATGAAATATTTTTTAAATGCTCCAAGAAAAATAAATCTTTCTCATCGCATTCAGATAAATAGTATTACAGATATGCGTTCGTCACGAGAGAGAACTCAATATTTATAGAATTTACAAGCTCACTCATGACGTAAATGTACGTTCATATAACTCCATTTATAGAAATTTTGACAATTTCTTAAGCTTCCGCATATACGCATAGACAATTTTCGGTATATCGAATCAATATTATTAAATATCATTGGATTAAATTTTATAGATTAAGCATATGAATTCAATTTTTCAACTAAAACTTACATTTAGATTATACAGAGAAAAAGACACATTACTGTGAAAAATTAATTAATTTTAATTAATGAGAAAGCCATCACAATAACTCTTAAATATATATATATACATACATTTTTAATAAATGTTATTAATTAATTTGAATTAATTTAAAAAATTTGTATATATATTTATATGTATTTAAAAATTATTGCGATAAAGGCTCCGTATCACAAAACAAATATATAAAATATTTTGTTATTATTATATGTTAATGTTTTGTAATTTAGGATGTATCCTTCAATAAAATTTTTTTTATTCAAAAATATCGAACATAAATTGAAATGCTTGTAACATTTGATGGAATACAATAAAAATTGTCTATGTGTTCCATTGCTATGTGAGTGAAAAAAAATAATGTGCCATGCAGAATGGAGTGAGCTCAACCAGGTTATTACTTATAGAGAAAAATGAAAGAATTCAAGTAAAGTGTGCTTAATATAAACAGTGTTAGTAAACCTGTGAATACATTAATTTTGATTAGATTCTTACGGATAATGAATACTTTCATCTCAATCACTCGTCTTTCAATCAAATTGCCTTTCTCTCTTATTTCTTCTCCCTCTTTTTTTCTTCTTCATCTTCCATTCATTCACAATCACTCGTAATGTAAACTTAATTTCTACATTTTTCTGTTTGCGTGTGTAAATTGTGTAAAATCATCATCAACATGAATCATCACGGTGGATCGTAATGGCAAGAAAGCGATTAATTTCTATATCTTTTTTTTTATTTTTTTTTGTTTATGTAGAAAAAAATCACATTGGCTTCTTTCTTTCTCGTAGCGTAAATAAGATATTATTAACTCAAGTACAAAAGTTTAAACGTAAACCTGAACGCGCAGAACATCGTTCTTTCGACACAATGATGAATGTTTCGTGCAGCGCGCTGCACAATGTCTTTGTATATATATGCATATATGCATGTGTTTGTATATGTGTGTCTGGAAACTTATTAAATGTCAATGAAGTCGAAGGATGATTAGGAGTGATTGGCGATGGGCTCACAAAAGATCTATCATCCCTCCATCCGATAGAAGACGGTACCGGCCGACACGCTGGTCCAAGTCCACTAAGGATGAACAGATACAGAGAGACACAATCGGTCAGTCAGTGATGAGACAATGGCTTATTTTGACGATTTTTTTTTTATACGTAAAGAACGACGGTCGAGGGCAAAGTGCTTCTTCCATTTTCATCTTATTCTGATTTTCTTTCGCTCAGACTAAAAATCGCATGTAACTCATATTGGACTTTACGTTTATATGAATGAAAATTACGTTTTAAATAATTATATCTTAAATGTGTTTCCGGTTTCGCGAGAGAATCAGAAAAAATTTATTCCTTAAATTACGTGCAGAAAATCACATTTGTCAAGTTAATTCGTCACTCCTACCCTCACCCTCACTTTGCGAAACATTATCATCCTACGAAAGTCGAGAACGACACGATACTGATAATATGTGACAAAAATTAATGATAGCGACTTGTAAAAATATACATTATGACGGCATGCAGTGAACATATAATACAGAAAGATAACGATGCACCAAACCGACAAGAGTCCAATGTTGAACTGTAAATTATTTTCTGTTTTACGAAATGATATCGTTTATACAATGTGATTGTGATCATGTTCTAATAACTAATGTAACATGTAAATGTAATGTGAAAATAATGTGAAACGAAAATAAATGAGTACTGAAAGAAAGAGCAACTGAAAAAAGACTGCCCCGATTTTTATATTCATTCTAAAAAGAGATCTTTTTAGAGAAGATTTACTTGTAAATACATTATTTAATATTTATCAATTTAAATATTTCTATCTAGTTTTTTTTAGAAATTAAAAATATATATGTGAAATTCTTCTGAATTATAAAATCCTAAAAAAAAGAAAAATTTTGTGTATATATATATTTATATATACACATACACACACACACACATACACACATACACACACACAACGTTCTATATGTGCAAGCACGTGGAATTAAAAATTGAATATTTTCGGACTGTCTTTTTTCAGCATTGAATCAACATTTTTTTTTCGCAAACTGGATCAGCATGTAATATTTCTACGAAAAAGCGGGTGTGGTAACACTCATTGTCAGTGCAATAAATAAAATGCAAGCTTTTAAGAATTAATCTATTCAACATATTCAACTTCGAATATAAATTACTTCGATCTTCCCAATACACACTAGGGATTATCACGATATTGAATGTAGCTGTCATTATGGATGTTTATAAATGCTACATAATATCTTCGGAAAAAGAGAGTGGGTGAGAATATAAAGAAAAGACATTGTCTGGAGATAGCATTGAAAAAAGTAACATGTATGTTTCTCTACAGAAATAGACGCTGCAAATAGAAAATGTTACAAAATGTATAGTACCATGTATTCGTATATTATATACATACATACACACTCATACTCACACACACACACACACACTCACACACACACACCCACACACACATACATACATGTACATATATATGTATATATATATATGTATGTATGTATTGTATATGTAATATATGTGTATATGTAACCTTATTCTTAAAAATATTAAATTACAGAAATACATTCGTAACATAAAATTACATTGAAAAATCGTTAACATCTCAATTATGCTAAGTAATAAGTCGTAAAGAACGTTCTCGCGAAATATGATTGGAAAATAGCGACAGTATGTAACAGCAGTGTAGTGCGTTCTCTGATATATTAAATGACACATTTTGATAGTACTGATAATAACAATAATGATGATGATGATGATGATAATAATAATAATAATAATAATAATAATAATAATAATAATAATAATAATATAACAACGATATATATATATGTATATATATATATATATATATATGATTAATATAATGATAATAAGTATATGAATAATATCACAAAATAACTATACATTTAAAACAGACATTTTGCTTATACAGATCTTACACATGTCTCAAACATTGTCTTCAGATATATATAGATCGCGATTACATAAATTATTTACATGCAACTTGAGAGACAAGAAAAAATAGCATTAAAATAAAAAGAAAAAGAGAGATGAGAAAAACTTAACAGTGCTTTGATATCGATTTATTCAATCGAAATATTGTCGGAAAATAAAAGAACGAGACTGAATTACACTTCATCCTAAAAAGACGAGGGGGGAAAATACATTCGACATCCATGCTTTCCAAAAAATCCAGTACAAATCTCAATGCTACGATCACAAAAGTATTGAGACAACTTAAAGAGGGACTCATTACGGATGTGTTTTGAGTTTCTAGGCTCCACAATTTATGTTCCAGATCTAGTACAAAACTTATCTACGAATTTTTAGATAAATGTAGGATCAATTTTTTCTCAATCAAAATTACGAGAAAAATTATTTTTTCATTCATTGTCTCTAGTTTCCAATTTTCAATATTATTATAAATATTTTTGCGACTGGTCCCCTAAGTTACAAATTCTCATTCAAGTCAAACATCTACCTAAAAATAAATAACAAATAAGGCATTTTATTTACTATTTATTATCTATTTAGATTTGTGTTTTTTTTTCGAAAAGACTATAATTTTTTTTAAACAAAAATTGATGCTACATTGCTCAAAGAATCCGTAGATAAAACCTTGGACTATTAAGTCTGGCACATCTTATATACTCTACACAATCAATCTGTCGAAATTACGAGAATACATCGACATAATCGCTATATATTTACAAATCGTGCGATGAACACTTTATTCTAGCTTCGGGAGATACAGGTCAAATTTTAATCAAAATTATACTTCATAAATTCCTGATCGTTTGACAAATTAATTCCTTTTATCACGATTGCAAGGATTCTTTTACCTGTGCCCATAAAACATCCTACTAACGAGTATATCGTTTTTATTTAAATTAAAATGATTTTATACATATTATATTTTTTATACAATAAATATATGATTATATATATATATAATATGTCCGGAAATACGGAACGTATAGAACATGTTGCACTTTTAAATCGTCAATAATCACTTCATTACTAATAAAATTATGGAAACGTTTTAGAATCTTCTAGTTCTTTTTTTCGTTTTTTTAATCTTTGATTTATGTGACAAAGTATCATTAAAGTCAGATTCGACGTTGCGAGAAGTAAAAACGCGCGCTTATTTTTCTTTATCGTATCACGAATCTTATATAAAAAGAAAATAATTGTCCGACAATGTAATACTAATAATGCTATCGGGCATTAAATCGAATTACAATTATTAATATATATAAATATATGTATAATAATTTATACATAATCGATCTAACGCGAGAGAAAAATTGTAGATCTCGGTAGTCAATTAGATAATAACTAACAACGTTCGACCCGAAGCCAGTATATATGTGCGAGTATATGTTTATTACTCAATCGTATATTATATATATATATATATATATATATATATATATATATATATACATATAAATATATAACTTATGTGTGTTTCCTTATATTACACATATATTCGCTACGTAACGACAGTCACGTACGTATCTAAATCTAAAGTATCGCGTAATTCTCTCTGTGTATATATTAAAAAGCAAGATATAGACGATAGAAAGACAGACGGTTTTAAATCTATATTCAGATTTTCTTCTTCTTTTCTTATATGTTGCTTGGCAAGTCTGAATCTTATTTTATATCCGAGTTAATATTACGAACTGACTACACACAAAAATCGTTATTTTATATAATCAGCAGCATTCGCGGTTTATTAATCCCAGCGTACAAGGTATACATATAAAAACTGATTTCTACGTATTTGTACTTCCTCATCGTCGATAAATGATAAACAAAAAGTTTTTCTTGCGCGTATGCCTGAATCTATTAAAAAATTACATCCCGGCAAAATAGCAGTTTTAACACCGCTTTCTTAAAACTGTATTTTACCATCATTCTCATTGTTTTACTTTTTTTCAATCCTTTTATGGCGAATAAATTGTTCAAGAGTGATACTACGATTTATTTTTACTTTGATGGAACAAGTATTTTTCAGAATGTATAAAACTGTGTACTTTTGCATCAATCAAATGTAATACATTTGTAAATCCTTTTATACACTCAGCATCCCTCGAATGTCTATATGTACGCTACATGTATACATGTGTATCACGTAGTTATAATCACAAAACAACTGGTCGACGAGCAACGTTATATTCTTATGAAATAGAGTGCTATGACACGAACGAGATGTGCATGAAAAAAACGCGAGTTCGGATTGTATCGTGTGTTTAAGAAAAGATAATTTTAGATATTGCACAGCCTAATAATTGTGTATATATTCTATGTTCTTCTACCTGTCTTCTTTTACATATCGACGCGATTCGAAATTTTCGGAAAGCTTAGTGTAAACCAGCTAGTGTTCTCTATGCAATTCGTTTCTAGCGCTCACATAATAATTTCGATTCTTTTTTTCTACGGGCTTATTTACGAAAAAGAAATGTGTATAAAATCTACATTTTATTGAGAATTATTAAGAAATATGTATAAAATCTGCAATTTATTCAGATAAAAACACAATCAAATTAAATTCACTAAATATTACGCTGATACTTCCGCTCTTATTAAAAAAAAAGTATATATACATATATATATATATATATATATATACAATATTATAAAAAAAGATAAAAACAAAACAAATTTTCGTGCAATCTCGATGGTTGTAATGAATTAAAAATATCGCATACTGCTTTGCGATTTTGCGTATTAAAAATAGATAAAATTAGTCATTTTTACTTTTCGATAAAAATACATCATCATTTTGTAGACTCTAATACTGCGCGTTCTACGGTATCACTAGTTTATCCAAAAGTTTTGTCGGAACATGAAAATCGATTGTATGCAAAACATACACACAATTTTTTCAATAAAAATGTATGGATTGTTAAAAAAAAATTTTTTGTTGTTTGAATAGCATAAATTTTGCAAGTAGCGATATTTTAAATCGCAAAATTAAATTTTATCAGAATTTAACGTGTGATTTTATATTATTTTTTTATAGTTCTTAAAATATTTATTATTTACTAATATTAGTTTTAGAATAATTGATTCTTTATTTGAAACAAAAAAAAGATGGAAAAAAATTTTACGATGCACTTCCGGTACAAAATTTTTTTATTAAATTATTTGTCGGTATTTGAATTACAAATTACGTTGATACTGATTTACTTTATGTGCACTTATAATTAATTGCGTCCTATACAATTTTAAAAATCTGCTTAAAAAGTTCTATTCACTGTTGTAAATGCCCATTCTATTTGCAATCGTTTGCAAAGCACGTAACAAAAATGATACGTATCATATAATTAAATAAAAAATATGCATCTTTCTGTATAGGGTACGTTCAGAACTTCATCAGAAATAACGAAAACCAGATTGCTATTATATATAAATTATTAAATCCCAAAAATGTGTCTCCTATTATTGGTAAAATCACATTACATTTAATTCGTTGCTACTTATCAATTTCTACATTATGAAATTCTACATGGCAAACTAATCAATTTACTAACTATTTTACTCTTGGTGCACACACATTAACGATATAAACTACTTTATTATCGAGGATTACGCGAAGAATCGATTAACAATTAATAATATGCTAGTCGGTAAGACACAAATCGTCAATACGAAAAATGAAGTTCATGGTCCCACGACATAATAATGAAAAAGTGAAAGATAGAGAGAGAAAGAGAGAGATAGAGATAGAGAGAGAGAAAGAGAGAAAAAGAAAACGAGAAGGAGAAACAGAATGAAAAACGAAATAATCGTATGAAGGAAGAGCGGCGTAACGAGTGGCAATTACTGCGAAAACATATCTCTCCGATTTCTAATCATCATTTTATGCGCGCCAAGCCGTCTAACGCGCGTAACGCGATTCGACGAAGAAAGGAGAGTGAAAAACGCGCACGTCACGACTCCGCAAAAATGGGAAATGTCCGCGTCACGACACACGCGAGAACACGAAATACTGGAGATACACCGTGTTCTTAAGTACCGAGAGGATTTATTAAACTACTACGTGTCAAGAACGGCCGAGCGCGCGAACGGAGCGGAAGAACGCTTCGCGCTCGCCCCGGCAACGTTCTGCCTGTTACTATTCCTACTTTTGTCACCACGCGATAACAGACCCTTGGCGGTCTCCTTGAAACTAACGCACGGACGGAGACCGCTAACGTGTGTACGGCTACCGCTGTGTGTAATAGAATGATGGTGTTGGCGGTGGTTTACCACCAGGGATGCAGAGGACTCACCGGATTCCCAACCGTCTTCGTCACCGGTGGTGTCGCACTCGCTGCTGTCCGCCTCGCTCGACTCGCTCGGCGTCTCCTGCCCGCCCATCCCCAGCTGCACGCCGTCCCCGCTTCTGTTCGTCGTCGCTGGCACAGCCGACGATGTACTCCCGCCCACACAATGCATAAATAGACTCACCTGCAATTAAAAAAGAATAATTAGAAAATAATTTGCATCCTACCTCGTTTGAACTGTAAAATCTTATGTAATTACAAATTGTTTGCAATTGATAAAATTTCTATCTAATTCAGAACGTTGAAAACTGTAATACGTTTCGATGTTTTAATTACAATATTTATAATTGACAAAATGTTGAACATGCTGAATATTTGAGGCTAAGACTATAATTGTAAGATAGCTGATATATATATTATCATCACGCGAACGCAACTCACTTTAAAATCTTCACTGTACAACTTGTTATTCGTGTCCTTATGTGCTTTGTCTAACTCAGATTTGCCTATCCGTAAAACGAGGGTAGGCGGCATAGAACCAAGGCTTGCCAACGAGCCTGTTCTGGATTTTACATGCGACGTAACCATCGGACACTCCATGGCTGTGCCGTCGCAGCTCAATGCCCTCGTCGCTCTTTCAACAAGTAACTCGCCATTGTCATACTCGGAATTTAGTTTTTCACGGACAAAAAATGTGTTGAACCAGAAATGAAACATTTTTTCCTGGAAAATGTAACAAAAGAAAATGTTTTATTAATCTGTACTAGAAAAGTATGATAAAGCATAAGTATGTACCTTCGATTTCATTTTGGTTTTTGGTCTGTTGAAGAATTCCACTCGTATGTCACCCGTCAGAGCAACACTGTGTTGTAACGAGATGCATATAGGCGTACCTTTCCGAACCTCGTAATCACCCGAGAATATTTTCTTCTTTGATTCCGAGATTGTATAACTCAGACCTAATAACATAAAACGCATCTTTTAAACTATAATAAGAGCATACTAAACCTACAATAGTAATAAACTAATTAAGTCACAAAGAAAGATATGTAGAAAAAATTAAAGGCTTAATTTACTTTCTACATAAATAAAATTAATAACTAAATTAGATATCAATCGTCAATAAAAATCTATTGTAAAACTTTTATACAAATTATTTACATGCTTGACCGCCATTGAAAATAGGGGCCGGATCCAGTTGTATTTTGCGCAATAATAATGTCACTGGTTGATAATTGAGACCCTCTTTGACAATGGTGGCATAATAATCCACGTATCTTATCTGCGACGGTATAGTTACGCCTTTCCTGCGTTACAATAAAATCGAATAAGTAAGAATTCGCTTATTCAGACAAGCGTAAAGCGCTCGAAAGTTTAATAATATCATATTTACTTGTCGTGAGTGCGTATAGTTCCATAAAAATTAAGGGCATCGGTGGCATTGAGAAATTGTTTGCTGTGGAGTAGGTAACAGGACACCATTACGCCTGTTCGACCTTTGCCTGCCTTACAATGAACTGCGGCCACGTTGTCCTTGTGTTGAGATAACCACAAATGCACGTCCTCGCAAAAGGGCTTGATCTGTTCCAACATTGGTGGGTTGTGATCATCAAATGCATAAGTGGCTACTCTTTGCTTGAATTTACTGAAATCGTATGTTCTTTCGGAACACCTGAAACATTATTAAGTTATGCTAAGACTCTTTTGTTGCGAAAGAAATATCTTAAATGACATTGTTTTGCAAATAACAAACTTACAAATTATAAATCTTGTAGTGATCTTTGTGTTTGGATTCCAGTAGTTTAGCAACATCATCAATATGATTTCTGTATACCCCTTCCAACTTTTCAGCTGGGAAACCCATTGCTATTAAATTATCTTTTATATCTAAATCAAAATATTTATTAAGGAATCTATTCAGCATCAATTTACTTATACTTATGTTTATTTATTCAAAAATATAGTCTTATATATCAAAATAATCAAGCAATAAAAGGATACATGTGAGATCAAGATTAAAACCATCCTCTATGAAACGTTTACGATGTTTGCTGACAAGCCCCTTTATGGGGTTGGTCATCTTTATGTTGCTGATAGTGTTGGCCATACTTTGTTTTAACTCTCCTGTCTCAATCTCGATCGAACTACCTTCTGCCACCTCCTCGGGAATTTCTTCTTCTGCTTTTTGATTCTTAAAGGTCCTTTTAACCTATTATCAAAACAATAAACAAAAAATTCATATAGTTGTATGAATTCAATTACAATTAATTGTAATAACACACTTTTCCATATATATATATATATATATATATATATATATATATATATATATAATGAATTAAGCTCACCTGAGGCCTGTGAGCTTGTGAGGCGTCACATGAGCCCAGTTCTGGTCCTCTTTGTTCTTCCAGACAAACATGGAGAGGGGTTACTGATGCCGAAATATGTTCAGAGATTTTACTGTTCAACCTGCCACTGGTTGGTCTCCTGCAGGAAAAGCATATACCCATCAATTCCCAGAACATGTGTTCTTCTACATAGGCATTTTTTTCTCATCGAGTGTATCCTATTTCTCCATCGTGAGGCTCGGTGCTTGCTCTTGACCAAACGCAAGTTATTTCATGATAACATATCATCACCATTACCAGTTTGACGCAATTGACAGAACACACAACAGCGAAACTCTGTACAAAGCAGCAGTGCACAGTCTTTGAGGAGAAACTGTTCCCACAGTTATGGTATACAGGCAACACAAAACACTAATAAGTGCCATACACTGTACACTACCTGACACCGGTTCCGCAACTGTGTAATTACCACCAAAAACACTGGTTCTCTGAATTACCGCATTGTCCACTGCAAGCTTCCTTATCTCTCTAGTCCATTCAACAAACAAACATTCCTGTTTTGAAAATCACAGAGATCACAATTATCATCAGTTCGCCAGCTAATGACCAGGAAGAAAGAGTCTAACAACAGGAAGAGGAAGAGAGTTTTATTTTACCTGGGGGGACTAAGAGAGAGGCTCTTAAACGAAAGGATCGAAATGATGACACGGTAGCACCAAATACTCGTTAAGAGGTGCCCGTTAAGAGCACCAGTTACTATCACGCGCGTTTACGGACACTCGAGTCGCGAGGATGGCAGTTTAGCATCTCTCTCGTCTGGGTAGACGCGACGTGCGACGTGCGACGTCTCGGATCTCGGAAGCGAGTCTCACGGCTCCGTCTCGGTCTGTCGCGTCCGCGATTGAACGGCGTCGAAGATCGAGTCTGGATCGATTCGACGCGTCGCCTGCTCTGCCGTGTCGCTTATCGAGGGAACGCGCACTGAACAACGGACAACGGACAACGGACAACTGGATCCGCGGAGACGAGGGAGACGGGATGGAACGATAACGAGATGAGACGAGCTGAGCCGAGAAGAGGGTTTTAGGTTAAGCGTGCTCGCACTCTCTACGCCAGAGCGAGGTGGAGAGGGGTGGGAAGAGAGAGAGAGAGAGAGAGAGAGAGAAGGCGGTCCTCTCGCTCTTTCTCGCGCGCGCTCGCGAGCGCGAGCGACACACGGCGGTGGCGGCGGCGGCGGTGATGCCGCGTACGTTTTTCACGATCAACGACGACCGGGGAACGAACAACGGATGAGGATGCCGCATAGCATGTGACGTCCCGCGATCTCGTGCACCGGTGCGCCCGTCTTGCGCGAACCTCTGTCGCGGATGAAAGCAGGATGCCGAGGATAGTACAAGCTCGACCGCGACGATTCAGAGCAGAGCGACTGACAATGCTCGTGCTGCCTTACACGCACACACGTAAACTTACACTCGCGCATACACTCTCTTTCTCTTTTTCCTTCTTCTTTTCTTTGCGTACGGACGGATGGACGACGATCGTCACCGTCGCGTCGTCGTTCTCCCGTATGTTACCCGGTAAATGTTCCGCGGCGGAACGGCTGTATGTATATTACCGGCACCTCGCTTCGCGACAACGACGGCCCGTAGTACGCTCGACACGCGTCGTTAACGTTAACGCCATGACAGTGTATGTGTGTCTTTTTTCCGCTTTCTCGCCTCTCGGCCCCCGCGGCCGACCACGGTACGCTCTCTCCGTTCCGTTCCGTTCCGGGACGCACGCACGTACGTACGTACGTACGCACGCATGCACGCACGCTCGAGCCTCGAGTCTAGTAGTGTCTCGAGTCGCCAGTCGCCGCCGCGACGCGTTTCTCGTTCAGTGCGCGTGCTCCAATCGCGAAAGAAGCGCGGTCTTTGCTTCGGGATCGGGAGTCGGGAGTCGGGAGTCGGGAGTCGGGAGTCGGGAGGAGGAAACGCGGAGACGAGCACAGGGTACAAGGCACAGGGCACAGGGCACAGGGCACAGGGCACAGGGCACAGGGCACAGGGCACAGGGAGAAGCCCGAACCGAACGGCGTCGCTCGTGCGTCCTCGGTCCTCGGTCCTCGGTCCTCTCGGTTCTTCTCTCGCTTCTCTTTGCTTCTCCTGCCGCGAACGCGTTTCGCGGCGCGGGTCCATTCTCTTTATCCGCACGTTTCGCGCTTTCTCGCGCGAGCACGGATTTAATACCGAAATAATTCTGTCTCGAATTTTCACGCTTTTCGATACTCCAAAAATGCAAACGCGCGCGGGAAACGGCTCTCTACATCTTCCGAAATTTTTTTCCCGTGAAAAGATCTTCCGTATTCCGTTAGAGATATATCCGTTTTGATATCAGAGTAATCAGAAAGCGAGAGATATCTTTTGCGATAATTATGGAATAGTAGATTGCGATGCGATTTTATATTCCTGAAGAGATAATTGGAAAAATACAATCCGCATCTCTCGTAATTTGCCACACTACAAATCTCTTCTGCGTTTTCTAAAAAGATACCGACAGATATTAACACATACATATACACGTTTGCACTTATCTATAAACAAAATTTCCACTGTGTGCGAATATCTAATAAAAATGTCTAATAATAAATGATGGATAATTGCCTCTTTTGATATACAATATCGACTTTTCATTTTTTTACCTGAATTTATTATGAAGATCTTATATTTTTAATAAATCATTTTCTGCTTCCTGACTTTTCCGCGCTCGCGTGTTCTTTCTGATTTTTTTACGACACGTGTAAATTAAGTAAATAGAAATCAACACTTATCGCGATCCGAACGTAGGTGGACATTTTTGACTGGACCTGCTACTGCTTTTTTCTCTCGCCCCAATATACTAAGGTCGTCACGCAATTCTTTGCGAAAAAAACAGGTTTTAGGTACTTTCTTCCATCCTTGTATACTCCTGATCTGCTTCTACAAAATTTTATTTTCCAAGCTGAAAGGTCTGAAATTGGAATTCTGGAAGAAAAGTGGCATGTTAGAGTTGAAAAGATTTAGTATACCGTGACGAGAGAGTTGAATAAAATTTCGAAAGAAAAGTACTAAAATAATTTCATATAGCTTTTTTTAATTAAATTTCATTGTTTTTTAATACTCTTTTCTCTTGATAATTTATAATAGTTTCAAAAGATTTTCCCTAAAATATATCACTCTAAACGTTTTTATTTGCTTCATAATACTTAATTGCTATTTTGTTTTGAATGTTTCTTTATAAAATCTTTCTAAAATGAAAAATTTGCATTCTACATTGTAGTATAGTACTAACATTAGTTCGAGATAACAATAAGACTGACAAGATATTTATATCTTATTAGTAACATTTATAATATGATTATGAATATATGTATTGTATTCTTTCTTTGTAAAACTAAGATTAGTAAATATATTAAGCATAAACAATTATTTGGATTTAATATTGATATTTTTTTCAGTAAAAGCCATGATACTTTTTTTACATAATATTTTACAATTCCAGTTTATAAAGAACAGCATGACTTAAGAATAAATTAATTTTTTATGTTCTTAATAAAGCGCACAGAAATGCATGTATTATTTAGAAGATTTCATACATATAATAAAATATAAAAAAAGTATATTACATATGCAAAAATATATTATAGCAGGAAGGTATACAGTTCATTGTGCAGTTTCACGAAACTCTTGAATTTAAATAATTAATAAAAAGATACATAATTGTTCTGTTCTTAACAATTAATGACCAAAATTTACCACTCACTATTTTTATAACTTAATACTATTATATATTTCATCACATATGCAATTGATTTTGAACATGTATGTTTACTAAAGCCTTAGGTGCATTATATTTAATCACATTTATATTAACATTTTTTCACTATATGGTAAAAAAGAAATTATGTTTACTTGTATCGTGTACTTTTGGATTGTTATTCAATTAAATTATTTAATTATTATTATTATAAGTTTTGAATATATTAAAGCATCTCTAAAACATATATCAACAATGAAATTTTTTTCCATAAAGAGGATTCAATAAAATATGTTAAAATTTTGAAATAAGTGAATGAATGAATTATTTTTGTCATATACTATCGCCATACACGTTTGCCAACATTGATATTGAGAGAAATTTCATTTCATCTCATTATAAAATTTCTTTCTAATGTCTTTTTTACTATGGAATTATAAACACTTTGAGATTCTATTAGAATTATTTTTTTCTCGTAATGCCTCCATAAAAATTTTTCAATATTTACGACAAGAAAACCACTCTTTCGACAGTATTGAAGAGTACAGTTTCATGATGAAAGACTTTCATCGTTGTCGTAATGTCTATGCAACACACGAATGACTGTTAAAAAAACAGTCATAGAGAAACGACGAACTAACGAAAAATAAATTTCTTACTTTAATCTAATTCTAACTGTCGCGCGCCAAGCGTACCCGTGTGCAGTTTCGACGTTCTCATCTTCCTAAATGACTTGAGCAGATCTTCCATCGTGATGGGTCGCACAGTATCATGAAACTCTTCGTCAAATTCCTCATCTTCACTATTCTCGTATTTGCTGGCATCCCTATGAATTAAATGAGAGAAACTGATACAATGCATCTTCTACTTTTAAAACTTTCAATTCTAGACTATTCATTGATTAAATTGGTAAATTCAATTGCCTTTCTACATACAATTTTAATACGTACTGCGAATATAAATAATCTCTAATACGATAAATGGACGCGTTACGACAAAGTTCTTGCAAATCTGATCCCGAAAAGCCTTCTGTATGTTTCGCTAACGTAGCAATTTCAACATTATCCGCAGTTGGCTCGTTTTTCAGAATCAATTGTAAAACCTTCTTTCGTTGTTCCTCATTCTGAAACAGATATGCGCAAGCTATGTTCTATAATCAATATAATACATAAGACAAACGGGTATTTTTTCCTAGGTGACCAGTAGCTTACTATTAAAAACATACAAAAATTTAATATTGTATAAATATATTTACCGGCAAACCAACATGGAAAGTTGCTGGCATACGCCGCAAAATAGCCTTATCTAAATCCTGTGGCCTGTTAGTGGCTCCCATTATAATCACGGTACAATCAGGATCAGTTATCAAACCATCCCATAGTGACATAAATTGGGCCTTCATCATCGCGGTAGCCTCATGATCTTGTGAATTGCGTGC
The DNA here is from genome assembly GCF_047496725.1 of Anoplolepis gracilipes. Taxonomy (NCBI): domain Eukaryota; kingdom Metazoa; phylum Arthropoda; class Insecta; order Hymenoptera; family Formicidae; genus Anoplolepis; species Anoplolepis gracilipes. The sequence continues at coordinate 6,897,939 of NC_132986.1, read as the reverse complement.
TCGCAAAAATGAATCTGTGAAAGTTAAATATATTAAAATAAATTTTTTTTTATTTACTAAGAAGCGTGCTTATATTAAATACACATATTAACAATATTTGCAATTATGATAAATTATATTACTGAAATAATTATATTACATTACAAATGAAGAAAAAATGTCGTTTCAACAAAAGAATGGAGAAAACAAAGATTTCTATGACAAAATTCAACTTCAAACTTCTGAAATAATATAAGAGATATAAAAGATGCAACACCTGACTTTATCGGGTACTATTCTTACAAATTTACCTATTTCATCGATAAAGATAATGCAAGGCTGTAGTTTGACAGCTAAGGAAAATACAGCAGCAGCCAACTTCTGACTTTCTCCATACCATTTATCAGTTAGGATGCTTACATCGAGATTTATAAAGCGTGTTTTCGCCTCCCGGGCGGTAGCTTTGGCGATCATGGTTTTGCCACAACCTGGCGGACCATACAATAATACTCCCTGAAAGTGACAAGAGCACAAGGCACATCTAAACTATCGATTTTTTTTTTTAGGATAAGTTCGGCTAATACCTTAGGCGCTTGAGTCAGCTGTGAATCCTCGAATAATTCCTTCCTCTGTATAGGTAGTATAACTGTCTCTTTGAGCTCTTGAATAACGCTGTCAAGGCCAGCAATGTTGCTCCACGATATTTTAATATCATTTGGATCTACCAGATGATTAGCTATTATCATTTCGTAATCTGTCAACTGATCCATATCGAAAGATCGGGCATATCTGTCACTTTCTGCTAGCTTACGTAACTGCTCCCGAGCCTGTAATAATCAGTTACATGGTCAATACAAGTAATTAATCAAAATTAAAATGTTTGTAAATTGAAAATAATTCAAAATTTCCTCGAGAAGACGGACCTTCTTTTTGGCCCTTTGCTTAGTACTCCTGGTAGGATCAAGCTGACTGATGAGCCACCTTACGCTGAAGAAGCCGATTGCTGCGACACATGTTAATCTCGCCACCAGCATCAACATATCCTGGCGGGTGAGGCCTGCACTTGCAGCCATGTTCATCGTTCACCGGGACACCCCGTCTGCAAAATTTGACAAAATATTATATTAAAATATTTTACACATCCAATACATGTGAAAAATCAATGTTCAGCAAATACAACAATTATAGAACCGTAAAATAATATATATATATATATATATATATAATTTAAAAATTGGATGCAATAATAGAATAAGTAGCTTAATATAGTTTTTGACAAAAATTGAACTTAAAATCCTTATAATTTGAAGGAAGAGACAGTGAAACTGTAGTCATTCAAAATGTCCAGATTTTTATCTTCTAGGAAGAAATTAAAAGACACTTTGGACAATTTATGCATTAATAACGTAAAGAGTTACTTGCCTACTCGTAAGTTGTCGTTAATTGATAAAATGTCGAATAACGCTTCTCGCCCGCGTAATTTCTGTCGAAAAATCGACAACTTAACCTCTCCGGGATTCGTGACCTCGCTAAACGACGATGAAAATGGATTTTGTAGGTTAGAATAAGATGCGAGGAGAGATGGAAAATCATGCGTGGCGAATCGGGCCACTGAGCGAGGTTAATTTCAGCTGCGCTATACGATAACTTGAAATGAAATGCTTATAAATAAAGAAGACAAACAATTATGAAAACGCAAAATGACAATAATCCGATAATATAATTAATGCAAATGATAAATAATGCGTTGCACAAGCCAGAACCTTTCTTTTTCCTTACAATATATAAAAATGTCACATTTTTTACTCGAAACACATCAATTATATATTGGAGAGATTGTAGATAAAAAAGGAGAAAGTACGAAAATTTTGCAGACGATTTACAGAAAATATGGAAAAAAGCAACAGACTTGAGACTATCAAAATTACTCAGCATTTAATCGCTTATTGTATATTAGACTCGCCGTGTGATGACGAAGTAATGATTATATAAAAAAATCAATGTCACGGTTTTAAAGCACATTTGTTAAACAATAATATTTCTTGTAACTAATAATAATGAATCTCACATTAATCATGCAAAATCATCACCAACATCGGACATACTAGGTACTGATAACTGATGTAAACGTAACTTGTGCTTTCATACGTTTCCGCTCAGCTGATCCTTTGAGTAGTCAGCTGATCCTAACTGCACTGGTGACAATTATTAACATAACTGTGAAAACTTTAATTTGGTAAAGATAAATTGCAATTAGTATATATTACATTTATATTAAATCGTAATAAAATAAAAGTCGTCTATATTAGCACGGGAATATATTATCATTTTTTTGTATAAAAATTATCCTATTATAAAATTAGAAAACGCGAACAATACATGTAGTACACTTTATTTATTGTTTTAAATATATGTTTGATTTCAAAGAAATCTGTGACATTTTTACTCAAATAGGATTATTCAGCTCATTACATTAACGAAGAACGGATAAGTAAAATGACAGAACAAGTTAAAAACATGATCTTTTTCAGTACGCACTTTTGTTTTAAATTATGCATATAATTAAAACATTATAGAAAGTACATATATAATTCAATACATTTTGTTATCTAATAATAAGAGTTGGTGACATAACACACATTGATTCTTTTTGTCTTTTACCAAATAATTATATCTTACAATTAATTATATATATTAAATTAGACAGTATATTTTTTAGACAGAAAGAGAAAAACTTGACTGCAAAACTTTGTAATAATGCATAATTTGTCAAACATATAAAAATTCACTAATGACTCGGATTATATATAATATAAATTCTCTTATATATAACTATACTTATAGTTTACTTTTATATTTATTTCTTTTGTATTTACTACTTGGTGTTTACTTTTCTATGTTATAAAATTTTGAAAACATTTACACCGTTCTCAGAAATTGCACATTGTTAAATTCAAATTCAAAGGTTTTTTTCTTCATTTGGAGGTTCATCAGAAGATAGAATGGAATTTTATATTAACTGAGACTAATTTATAGGTTTTTATACTATTTTCCAAGATCCAAAAGGAGAAGAGTCACTTATATTAAATTTAATTTTTATTTATTAAATATTTATTTGAATATTCAACTCTCTGATTGTTTATAGATAAAAGAAATCTTTCGCAGCGATTGGCAAAATCAATTATAAAAAATTAAGCAAAATTTAATTAATAACTGTCATCAATATTCTGATAAATATAAAATCTTTTCGGTTATATTATATTTTTTATATTTATTTAGTTAATATAAAACGGAATTTCATACTAATGTTTCAAGAAGTAAAACAACAAATAAAACAATAAACAGTTTGAAAGTAGGAGCTAAGATGGAAGGTGAAAAGTATAATTCAACAGGATAAATCTATTGCCAAACAATAACATTATCTAGATCGAATTCTTGCGGTTAGTAAGTCGGTTCTAAACAGAATGTTCAGATTAGTACTGTGTGAAAAACTATAGAACTATTTTCCTTTTAGGAGAGCGTGTTGGACATATAAAAAAATCCAGGAAAATAAGAGACTGTAACTCTCAAAACAGACAAAGAGGTGAGATTTCTAAGTGCGATTTAAAAAGAAATATCGGCGGTTATTTTTATATTTGTATAAATGTAAATTATTTCTGCAATACTAACATTTCGATATTATCCGCGGTTCATACACTTAGTCTGTAGTAAAAAGAAATAAAGGAAATTAGTACTATGCTGAAAAAAGCTGCAGAAGTTTTCATTTTAGAAGAGCTTATCAGACACAATATATAAAAAAATCTAGAAAAATAAAAGTTTATAATTCTCAAAATAGATAAAGAGATGAGATTTTCAAATGTGATCTAAAAAGAAATATCGGTTACTTTCACATTTATATAAATGTATGTTTCAACAATATTAACATTTCGATATTATTGATATTAGGTTCATGTACTTGGTTTGTACTAAAAAAAAATAAAAGAAATTTGTTATCATTTTGACACACACGCACATACATACACATATATGTATATCTGTATACATATCATTGCAATATCATCATTTCTTGAAACTTATCGAAAGCTATTATAAAATAAAGGTCAAATTCAAAATTAGGTCAATTATTCAAGACATATTAACAAAGATACAAAGGAACATAGCATGATGGAAAAACAAAATGTAAGTGTTTTTCTTCTTTTTTTAAATGTATTAAAACGTTAGACAGTATTTTAAATTTTAAATCACGTAAAGTCATTATACCCTCTTTTGCAAATCTATCATCTAACTAACTCGGTTCATTTTTACTGTTACAATTTTAATTATTTTTCTTGAAGAAGATGTATTAAATATATTAATCACACAGTTACAGAATTGATACATATAAAGTTAATATTTTCAGATTCACTCTAATAAAGAAGAAGCAAAGGATGTATCTTTTGAAGCTAAAATCTCTCTGGAAAAGGAGCAGACAATATATTCATCAGATGCAAAAGAAGTAGATGATAGCTTAAGTGAAATTGAAACCTCTTTAAAACAAGAACAGATATTATCTTCGTCGTCTACCAAAGGAGAAAAAAATAAATCTGATGAAACTGATAAAACCTATCTAAAAAATAAGCAGATTACATCTTCATCATCTATATTTTCGCATAATAAGATTTATTGCCGAACACGGTTTGAATCAACTGCATTTGAATATGTTTGGACAATTGATCGCTTTGCAAGCCTTTTTAAGATCGTGGACGTATTAACTTCTGCACCAATGTTGGAAGCAGCACCATATAGGATTCAAATGGAAGTTTTTCATGACGTTACATACGTGATCAAATTTTACATACTTACTGAAACACCATTTACAGGTTTATGTAATATTTCCATCACTTTTTCAAATATAATAATAATAACTTCATCAATGTCGGGCTATATATCAAATAAGACATTGTTATGCGAAACAACAGTGAATACATGGCCTATACATTATGACAAGGTTAACACACTTAAAGTAAATTGCAATTTAGAAATTTTCCATCAAGCTTTAAACGATACTATGCACATGAGTCTACAACCGTTATCTACAATATTGTCAAACAATTTGAAATCTGAAAATTCAAACATCAAAGACGATTCTAAATTTCATAGTAAGAAATTGACGTTTATAATAAATAACAAACATTATAGTGTACCCATAAAACAATTATACGCTACCAACAGTACATATTTTTTAAAACTTTTATGTGAAGATAAAGACTCGATAGAGATAAATGAAAACCCAGAAACTTTTCAAGAAATGTTATCATACATCACAACTGGTTTAATACCGCAATTAACTAGTAATTATAATATTACTAAGTTCCAAAATTTATTAATGATAGCGAATAAATATGACGTACAAAATCTTAAATTGCTATGTGAACACCGATTGCTGCATTGTATTTCAATTCATAATGCTTTAACACTTTTAATATTTGCGACATTATATCGTGCGGAATACTTACAAAAACATGCAGCCCAGTTTATTAAGCTTCATTTTAAAGAAATTATACATGCTTTTGATGCGTTATCAAAGAAACATTTAAATATAATATTTTTAGTAATTCAATGTATTGAGAAATATAATACATCTCCACAATCTGCACCATTGTCCCTCTCATCTCGTTTAATAAAGCGATTTGGACCAATTAATTTCTAGCTCATATCGAAATCATTTAAACAAACGATACAAATTCTCATTTTATGTATAAACAAACGGTAAAAGTTTTTATTTCCACAAATATTTAGATTGCAAGTCACAAATGTTTAGATTGTATCATATTCTGCATTGAATGTACATCAATATGCAGAATTATATTTGATTTTACTTTTATTTGTAGTCATATGAACACAATGCTGTTCTAATATATATATATATATATATATAAGAATTGAAACTCTATTAACTTTTAAACAAATTAATAGGTAATAGTTTTAAACATAGTATTTATAAATGTAATCTGATAAAGAAAAATGTATCAATGGTTACATTAATTTTTACATATGTATTATTTCAGCAACATCTCTCGTTATTGCTCAGCTCATATCGTTTGGGAAAGAAAAACAAAGGAAATCACAGTAATCTCTTTTATATCCATACATGAATTATTCCAAGAATACTATTATTTCGATAGTGTTCGAATATTATAGAAACATTGTGAAAAAAGCTTACATTCGAGATTGATATAATGCAAAACAAACGAGAAGTTACAACGGAAGAACAAGTAAGTTTAACATAAACTTTCCTCACACTTTTTCTTGAGTATACTCGAATACTCGAATACATTAAAATAAAGGAAACGCATTAAAAAGAATTGAAAATAAATTAAAATATTTCTGACATGATTTAAAATCTAGAAAATTTAATACATTCTACCATCTCTAACAAAGAGCACTCATCATCTGCACAAATTCTTTTCCTCTTTTTGCAAGCATGAGACAACTAAACAATTAATCGTATAAACAACTTAGTTTATCTTAGCGGCCGTGTGTAACATTAGTTTGCTCAAAAAATACACTAAATATATTAGAATCAAAACAAGTACAAAAATTGATTATTTTTAGAATTCTTCTACCGCTGATTATATCGAAAGCCTTTCAGAAGAAGAGAAGCAAACAGCTATATTACCTTCGTATAATAAGAGTTATAGCCATATTCGATTTGAAACGAGTACAATTGAGCATACTTGGAAACTCGAGCGTTGCTCGAAATTTTTGAAACTTTTAAAAACATTATCTGTGCCGTTGCCAGAAACAGCTCAATATAGAATTAAAATGGAAATACATATCTCTCGTACCCGGATGGTGGACAAGTTCAGTAAAATTTTATTTTATTACTACAGTACCACTTAATGCTATATGTGATATGGTTATAACTAATACGTATAACAAGAAACTTCTTAATTCGACTTGGGGCACTTTATCGAATATGACCTTGTTATATGAAACTACAATAAAAACGTTGTGAGATAACCTGGAGAAAGATACGCTTACGATTAATTTTACGTTCGAGATTTTTCACCGTAGTTTAACCGATACTATATATATTAAGTCACCATTACCTAGAATATCTTCGACAAAACTAAAATCAAATCTTGACGATGCTCCCGATGGTACAATCACACATTTGTAATAAACGGAGAAAATTATGACATATCTAAAAAGTTATTACACAGTAATAAGTGTGTCGAGTATTTTTATATAATACATGTAACGAAAATATTGCGAATGATGTAATCAAAATAAGTGATAATGAAATGTAAGTTATTTTTAAGATCATGTTAACGTAGGTATATCAGAACCGGTTATTTGGAATCGAAACAACTTTGTTATCATAACAGCAAAACTTTATTAGAAATAGCTAACAAATGCGATTTACAAGATCTTAAATTAATATGTAAAGAATATTTGATACGCTCAATTACAATCAATACTGCTATAAAACTTATACAATTTGCGTTTTTAAATAATGCGGAACATTTAGAAAAGCACGCGGCAAATTTTATTAAATTTTATATGCAGAAAATGATATATACTAAGGAATTCTAATCTTTATCACAAGAACAGTTAGACAAAATAATTAAATCAATCGATAAAATTGAACCGTTTAAACACTTTGAACCAATATAATGTAGTCATAATTATAGTTTTATTTTTTCAACACAGTCTAATTTATAAAAAAATAGATTTCAGTGAAAAACTTATGTTAATTGAATATTTGTTGTATATTTATATATAATACTTGACAACACTATATGTAATTAAGTTTTCAATTCTTTTATAGATAATTTTGTACACTTATCTAAATTTTCTTATTTTAATATTTATATTAATATAAGAGAAATATTAATACCAGCATTCTATATATTACATTTATAATGAAATAAAATTGTTACTTTTTTTCTCTCTATCTCTTTCTTTTTCTCTTTCTAAAATCCAAAGCGCATGAATTGTAAATCGAAGTTAATGAGTTAAAAACTGCATACAATTTTAGTTAAAGTCTTGAGATTCCTTATTTTCGTTTCTTCTTATAAGATAACAGAATAGATGGCAGATGGGTTATACAGAAAGTTAAGAGGTAGCTCAGATTGTGCATTTTCCGCCCTTCCAGTGGCTAATTAAGTGCGCTGTAATGTAATAACGATTAGAATAAAGGCCACCGAGTTACTCTGATGTGAAAAATAAAGCGTCCGACTGGGAAAATCGCCAATATATTGTCTTTTCACAATTTCAGTCGTAATATTTGTTTAGATTTCTAATGACATTAGTGTGTAGAAATAGATAAATGTCATTTTATATAAACGTGATAATTGTATTTCGTAATTTTTTTGTCGTGAAATTTTAATAAACGTTCTAATAAATTGCATCTTTGTTAGATGAGACTCGTGTGCTTGCAGATATCGTGTAATATCATTCTAAATTAGTTTCTAAATTAAATTTGCATAAAATAATATTTTATTTTGCAAACTAAAGTTCTGTCTGCAATCATAATTTTCTGAACTTAGGTTTGAGTTTTAGTACTTTTCATTGTGGAAAATATCACTATACAAATATATATATCAAGACAAGCATCAAGCGTATCATTACCGTGTTTCAATAGTAAGAGAGGGCTTTAGGGCTTTCCATCATATACAACAAAAAGATGAGTGATTGTTATAGCAGTATTATCTCCATCTTGAATACACTTAATCTAGAATAATCTATGTATCTCATTGCTCTAAATAGATGTAACTTTAGAAAAATGTAATTTTTTATTACATCTGCTAAATTATATGTCGCTATAGTCAAGATTTTTGTTGGACAAAGTGAAAACTGATTTATTTCAATTCAATAATGAAAATTTTGATTTCAAATTTTAATTAATTTATAATTTTAATATTTTATATAATTGTGTTTTTTATGTAATTATTTTATATAAATAATTAATATTATTTAAATAAAAATTAAATAATTATATATAATTTTAAATTTTATGATTCTAGAGTTACTTCAATTTAAATAAATAAATAAATAGATTGTACACACATACACACACACACACATACATATATATATGTGTATATATTAATTGCATTATAATATATACATTTAAATATAAACATTTTCAAAATTTTGATAAAGACAATTTTCTTTTAAAAAATAAAAATTGCCTTTAGTTACATTCTAATTTATTTAACCCAATAAATTTAATATTAACGGTTACAAAATAAAATTTTATAATGATTTAAAGGAAAATAAGAAATAAAAGAAATAAAAAGAATTAAAAAAGATAAAAGGTGAAACATATAAGATGAAGGTTATAGTTCAAAATAAATATATTACCAAAACGATAACAATATTGTCGAAATCGAGCATTTTCCTCTGGAATGCTACAGTCGAGACAAATCGGTTAAAAAGTATATTATATAAATGAGTGTTATTGAGTGGCATAAAGAACAAGAAGAAGTTTTTGTCTTAGAGAAGAGAATACCAAAGGCATAACAAAAAAAATTTTGCATAATTAACTTTCAAACAAAGAAGTAAAAGGTTTTTAAAAATACTTTATATTAGAAGGAAAAGTATCAATTATAATATGTCGTATTTATATTTATTTTATTATTTCAGTAATATCAAACTCAACACTAAAGTATTATAATCAAAATATATTTTAAGTTAACAATAAGCCTTGAAACTTGAAGCCTTTAAAACTCAAGCGTTTGATAAGAGAATAAGAAATACAATGGAAAAACTAGTAAGTTCTCAATTCTTCTTTTAAATTCGTTCATTTTTTCTAGCATGTGTCATTAGAATGCTAAGACACACAAACACACACAGCACACGCAATATTTTAACCATAATCATAAATCAATTTATTTGTAATATTTTATAATATTTTAAAATGCTAATTTAATTTATCTTATTATATACTTAATAAATAAAAGAAGTATATAACATGTGCCACTCATGGAATCTATTCGTTCTTTTATCACATTCAGCACAAGGCAATTAAATTATACAATTAATAATTATTGTATAAACGAGGAAGCATGCTTGTTAATTATTACTGCAAAATTTTATCTCATTTTTTCACAAAATATTCAAATATTTATGAAATCAATGTAATTGATAAAAAAGATCGTATGTTATAAATTCCTCTTGTCAATCTATTATTAGTCATTCAGTCCATTTTTGATTGAGTTATTAGAAAATGTTATTTTGTTAGAAGAAAAAGTACTACAAATGGTTTTCATTCTCTTTAGACTTAATCGATATATAATTTGATCATTTTCAGAATTTTATCAAAAAAGAAGAACCAGATATTTTCACCGAAATCTATCCTAAAGAAGAAACGAAAATTAATAAAATCTTTCTTAAAGATTTCTCATTAAAAACAAAAGAGGATATCTTCAATGAAACTAATTCTTTCGTAAAAGAGGAAAATATTTTTAAAAAAGAAGAAGAAAGTATCTTAATTCACTCCAAAAAGGAAGCAGACGATACTCTCACCAAAATCATGCCGAAACAGAAGGAAACAGTATCTCAATCTTTATATAATAAGTCATATTCCCGGACATGGTTTAGCTCAAGTATAGTTGAATACACTTGGGAAATTGATCGTGCCATTACGCTTTTTAAAATTACAAAAGAATTTTTTTCCACAATGTTTCCGGAAACAGGTCTATACAGGATTAAATTAACTATTGATACTGATACGTCTGAAATATTGAAAAGTATACTAAAATTTTATTTGCTTACTGAAACAGAGTTTATTGGTGTATGTGACGTTTGTGTTATCAATCCGACAAGTTTTCACAAAATACTTTGTCAATCGACCTCAGGTTTAATAACGAATATGACATTATTATATGAAACTACACTAGAATTATTGGAAAAATATTTATTTGTTAAAAACAGTCTTACACTGTATTTCGAGTTTGAAATTCTTAATCAATTTTTTACTCGAAGTATACACATGAATGTAATACCATCAAGTACAACATTAGACAAAGAATTGATTCGTGATTGTTCACTTCTCAATTTTATAGATAAAGAAATTATTACGTTTAAGATAAAAGGAGAATGTTATAATTTACCCGAGAAAGTACTACGTGCTACTAATAGTAAGTATTTTAATAAGATATGCGATCTGTTTGAAAATATAAAAGACAGAACATATAAGATAGAGGTAAACGATATGCCAATGGCTTTTAAGGAAATGTTATCATTTATTTTATCTGGTCTATTGCCAGATCTGCTTAATTATTACAAGCTTCGAGATTTACTACTAGTAGCTCATAAATATGATGTACAAACTCTTAAAGTAATATGTGAACAATATTTGCTACGTATGATTAATATTCAAAATTCTATCGATCTTATACAACTTGCATTTTCATGCAATGCAAAATCCTTAGAAAAATATACAGCACTATTTATTAAGTTGTATTTAAAGGAAGTTTTACATATTAAAGAATTTCAACTTTTATCACAAACAGATGTAGATAAGATAATAGAATTAATTTCTAATATTAAAATACCGCTTGAATCTCAAGAATTTATTAACTTGCCACGTCTTAATACGCCTCAATACAACATCTAATATATACATATGCATAATTTCTGATAGCTATTTTTACCTAATATAATTATCATTTAAACTATTATATTTTACGTTTATTATTAGCTAAGAAATTCTTCTTGTAATAAAAATCTTTCAATTTCTTCTCATAAACATTTACATTATAAATACTGATTAATTTTTGTGTTGCATATATACGGATTTAATCTTTTTTCATACACTTAATTTATATAATTATATATATATATATATAAACATGTATATATATATATATATATAATAAAATACAAAAAGTAAAGAATCATTTAAGAAATCATCTTTTTATTGTAGATTCAAGATTAAAAATTAGGCCAGCAATTTGTTTGAAGGAAGAAAAAGTGTTTTTACTTGATTTGGCTTGTGTGTATTTACATAGTTATATAGTTATATATATATATATAGTTATATATAATAATATGTATAATTTATAAGTTTAATGCTCACTTATCATAAATATTAGCTTTTAATGTTCAATTGCAAACATTTATATATGGTTTTTGACGTAAATAAAATATAATTTTAGATTTGTGTAGACTTTATATACGCAAAACTTATATTAAATATTTTAAAATAATTATAAATTCTCTTTAGAAAAGAATTTTAAAAAATCAAATTTAATGACAAAGAACTTCTACAAATATTAATTTTTTGTTTATTATTGAAACTATTGCACGCATTTAAATTTCTAAACTTTCTCGTTAGATTATAATAAACCTTGTAAATGAACAAAAATTCTTTTCTTACTTGTTAGAATAGAAATTCTTTTATGTCAATTGTATAAAATAAAATTATATAAAATGAAATAAAAATCTAAGTTGAAGATGTGAAATAAATTGTACATCGTATGACACATAACTTAATTAAACTCCTCTTTGACTTTCACTTATCCTCATTTCTTTTGTAAAATGACGACCGCGTTATGAAAATAGGAAATGCCGTTAGAGAGGTGAGCAGCATCATGCACTTCCTTGTGGCGGTTAATTAAGCACGCCGTGATGTAATAACAGCCAGAATGCGGGCGTCGAGCCACTCTACGGTGGAAAGTAAAGCATCCGGTTGGGAAAATTGCTAATATACCACCCTTCTTTCCAAAATCTTAATGCGATCTTAAAGTTATGATCCTCTGCATCCTAAAAGAGATCAATGAATACAGATTTGAGGGAAGACAGTATATTTTGTAAACTTTTTGTAAGATTATCTCCGTGAAATTGTGTCAAAAGACTTGATAAATTACATTGTTAATGACTCGTGTCTTTAGAAACCATAATAATTTTAGATAAATCTTTTTTATTATAATCTTATCGTTTTTTCCTTTAATGAATAATTTTCATTAACGATTTTTCTATCTAGCAAGAATTTTATTTGCATTCCTAAAGCTTTATTCGCAAAAACATCGCAAGTATTCTTAAACAATTTTTTTTTCTCTTGACACCTTAACATTTTTCGTCTCATTTGCCATCAAATCAAGAATCGTGCTCCGATTTACCTACGGAAATCTTTCGATGTTATATTGCGGGGAGGATCGTAGGACATGATAAGACCTTTCCGAAGTATTATCAGCCACCGCTGTTGCTGTCGCTGTAATGCTCGGGCCACGACGATCTTAATTATCGCACGGTATCCCAAGTAACGAGGGTTGGCACGTGGTGACGTAATGTACGAGAAGGGCCTAAATAGCCGAGACCATTGTTATACGTACAACGCGCACGTCGGATCTGTTAAGGCATTAATAGTCTCGTGTGACGTAATTAACTCGCGGTCGACGAATTTCCGGCATTACGGCATGACGTACGCTCAGGAGGGCGTCCTTGATACCGGAAGCGAATCCGCGACAGCAGCCGACTTGAGGGTTCAAGGCGTCGCCGTCGGGCGCAATTCCTTCCTGCAAAAGTCTGGATCGCAAAGACCGTCATTTAGGAATTTCGCATAATACGCGTTTAGCACACGTGCCAGTGACGTGTGATGAATGAGATGCGCAGTGTACAGGGTGTCCCGATGTGATTTCATTTGGATATCACGTAAAGAAACTTTATTTAGGTACTGCAAATACTACTATTTCAATGACAAATGCTTTTACCGCCTTACCGATATATTAAATGTGTCTGACAACCAAATCTTTCATTTAAGAAATTAAATATATAATAATTCTTTAATGCAAAACCAACCACAATTGATAAACATCTAGGTTTTAATTTACTTTTAAATTTATTAATTCAGTTTAATCATCAGAATGGAAAAATGTTTTAAAAAAATATTACCTCTACATATTTTGTTCATGACTGCCTTATCTCTGTGTATATAAATTCTTAAATAGTCTCTAGATTTTTAAAGGGAATTAAGCTTACAAAGTCATTAATTTTGCGGCCATGAATTGAGTAAAATAAAAGCGTATAAAAATAAGCATGAGATTAGCGAGTATCATAAATCCAGATAAGAAAGGATGCTGTAATCTAGTCGTGGCGTTAAACGCGGCTGAAATAACGTAAGTTGCACTTAAGCAGGCGTAAACAGCCAGCAAATGAGAATTTCGCGCAGATGCGATCAGCAGCGCTACGGAAAACATTAATCTCCCGGCTTGCGAGGTGCGTTTTCTCCTCAGAGTTGCCGCAAAAAGTCAGTCAAGTCGAGAGACAAAAGTAGCTTTCATTTTCGCCGCGTTTTTCCACTCCGTTAATGTTACCGTGGGACGTGCGCGAGCACGTCTAATGGCTTCTCAAAGATTCCCGACCAAACAAAAAAACTGCAAAAAAATGTGGAAAAAATGAAGTAAATTGTTAAACTTAAAACGACGCATAAATCGCAAAATATTCAATGGAAAAAATATAAAGAAAGAATATATTAATTTTTTGTATTAATTAAATGTATATATTTAATTCGATGCTAGTATTCATGAAGATTGATGCTCGTATATACTCAACTTTTCTCTCTCTCTCTCTCTCTCTCTCTCTCTAGATATATATATATATATATATATATATATATATATATATATGTTTTTCTTTTTCATTCTTTCTATTTGTATCTATAATAAAAGTTTTATTTAAAATAATGTGCATTTTATTTAAGTAATGTGCATGTTTATGTTATATTTACGTATATTTTTTTATTAATATATAATAATAAAGAAGTATAAAATTGAATTATACATATCTATTTTGTTTTAGTTACATAATATATACGTTTTTAGATAGAAAAATATAAAACTTGAAAATTTTAAAAATTGTATGACACATAAATATTCGAAAGATTTAGAGTAACAACGTGGCGAGCAGCATGAAAGAATTATGTGAGATTCTTAATTTGGGATGTATGATTTAATAATAATAATACGTTAATTAAACTACAGTAAAAAATTGCAGTAATCTGTATAAAGTTCATAATGAAATTTATGAACTATATAAGAATTTTAAACTTAAAGATACTTTTCTGATCATGTATGTAAAATACATATGATTTAACTCGTCGTTACTCTAAATTTTAATCGGCATACTATTCTAAGTAGACTAAAAGCAATTGAACACTTTTGCATGAAAAAGGCACTTTTGAGTACTTGAACTTTCGTTAAGATATTATTGCACTAACAAAATGAAATAAGAGAATTAACAATTTATCTTATATTGGTTATTATTAATGTTACTCTTTTATACTAATTTCACGCAAAATTTTCTCCCGGAATGTAATAATAAATAAATCTTCACTGAATTAGTTTGTTCTTAGTTATCTGTAGTCAAATTTAATTAATTAGTCACCTTAGCTTAATTATATTATAAATGAATCACATCTCATGGCATTCTTAATAATGCCAAATCTGGACGGATATACTATCATTTAAATTATTTACATGTACGAAAATTAGAACGAGAGATCTATTAATATATCGTATATGGACGGATATATTATTTAAAGTATCTACAAGCTGACTCTTTTATTTGAGACCGGAAATAACATTATGCTTTTTGGTAATTTCAAAATTGATTTTTATCTAACAATAAAATTTGATTATTATCTATTAAAAATTGTGTATTAAATATTGAAAATTCAAGAAAGTAAAAAAGACTCACAATTTTTTAAAAATATATGTAATATATACAATTTTTCCTTTTTTAATTATTTAAAAAGAAATTTAGAGAGAAATTTAATATATATAAAAAGGAACGAAAAATGTTATAATAATAGCTTCTATAATCAAAATTTCTCTCGTTAAGAAAAAACTAAAATCCTTGGGAAATATATTTCTGCTATAATTTTCCGACTCATGTTAATTATATAATTTAAACTTTCACTTCTTATAACAAAGACTTCATTAAACCATTTCTTTTTAATCGTCAATATTTCTCTTTTTCTTCATTTGTTGAAAACTTGACGAACTCTAAAAACTTTTCATTCACTTAAAATAAAATAGCGTAACGATAGTGCCACATGCCACGAGAAGCAACGTGGCGAAAGATGCCAGACCAGAAGCTGCATTGCATGCGTCCTCAGAGCAGTAACATTCCTGCCAGTAAACTCCGTTCTCGCGAACGCCCCAGTTACAGACCCCTGTGACTCCTGTACTGGCGACGGAGGCGCATCGTCGGATTACTTGTCGCCACCTGCCGTCCCCTTGAACATTACCATTACGATTAATTAATTAATTAACTAATGAACGCGTTATTAAACACTTATTTTTCGTCTAATTATTAGCAGATCGGGAAAATAATCTTTAACAGTCACAACAAGTTCAAAGAGCGTTAAATTTTCTATAATTTTAGCGTAGAAAATTAAATAGAAAACTATGTCTGAGTTTCTGGATCTGAAATTTTCATGAAAATGTGTTAAATTTGATTTCTCCATTTATTACTGAATGGAAGATAGTCCAACTTATCTTCGCAATTGCCTTACGTCTAAGAAATTCTGTCTACATTATCATTTTGTTACATTACTAAATATCTCACTTTTGCAAATAAGTGTACTTACAGATGAAACCACGCGGGCTCTGCTCGGTGTACTTAACGCAAAATGTGCCGGGCATATGCGATTCCTCGCTGTTGCACTCGATAGGCACGTTTCTCTCTTTGTCAAAATACGAATAGGCCCCACAAAGATCCTCACCCTTTGGATCCATATCAGAACTGCATTGATAACAGCGTATTGCCTCAGTACCTGGTGTATTTCAAAATAACGCAATAGCGTTAATCACATCTTGCTGTCAATTAGCAACGCTAAAGTATGTTGGAGCAAACTCCAGTAAGCTAGAAATTACTGCAATATGCAGTAAATTATAATCACATGTTCAAAGTATCTAATTAGTACAATTGAGATATAATTGATGAAAACCTCAATTCCTAACCTAGAAAAAATATTAATGAACGAGAAATATTTTCATATTTCTTTTCACGTTTTTAATTATTTCTCTATTCTCTTTTCATGAAAAAAAGATTTTCTTGTTATTCAATTTGTTCTTACTCTCTATAACAATGAAATAAATACATTCCTGTTCAAGTATATACACTTATATGTATATTTATTTAGTTTTCCCATCACGTATTATATTTTACATTTTGCTAAAAATATCCAAAAAAACATTCATTTATTTTGGGGCATATCAGATCAAATAAGATTAAAATTATAAAAAAACTATCAAAAATAGAACAACTCTCACGCCCATAATACGCCCGTAAACAATCAAGGCTGACCATAAGGTTCGTTTCTAAGATGGCCGTGGACTTGGTTTGTACCAAAACTTCAGGCGTGTCTATCTTTCTATTTATTCTCGACATTCTCAGATGAAAAAATCTCACCTGTCGTGACAAACAACAGCAACACGCAACACAAAACACCCACAATGTTGTTTCGCATCATCGTTAAGCCGCTCTCCAGGATTTCCCTTTCGGAGCGAGCTACACGCGTGTTCTTCTACACAACATAGAACGCGCACTGCACGTACGCACCTGACGTCATTCATTGGGTGTAACTGTTACGTAGTAAGCCGACGATCCCTTTCCAACCGTTTCTCTTTCTCGCCAGCGGCGGATCGAGACGCATAAAGTGCCCTGGGTGCAACATAATTTCCGCAGAGCTCTCTGTATAATCCCCCTTTCTCAAAGTTTCAAGCCTGATTAGCTCGATTAGCTTTTAAGAGGATGTTTAACTTTTAAGGGGGTGTTCAAGTTTAATTAATGTAAAATTTAATATCAAGTTATCGTTGATTTTCCGTAAATAGTGATTAACATACCTGTCTACCGCGAAAGATATTTACAAAAGACTAAGATTAAAAATATTATTATATTATTATATTTATAAAGCACATTATAACATCATAATAGAAATTTTTTAGATTTAATTTTATTTTGGTTATTTTTGTTTTTATTTGTGCGCTAAATCGTGTGCCGAAATCTTTTACATAGGTATATTTGCCAAATGATTTAATACAACTTTAAAGAAAACATTCTATTTATTTAGACATATCATAAAAGACTTTTTTTCACAATTATTTAAATCAATTAAAATCATGTTTTCAAACATTTATTTATAAATTTATTTATAAATATGGAAATTATAATAAAGAAATTTTTTTCAGTTTCAGTTTTATCAGTTGCTATAAAATATATAATTAAAAAAAATCTTCGCAAAAAAACCTATTATGAAGAAGCGGCTTAAAGAAGAGAGACACCTTATAAGAGATCACAGTTAACGAAGTCGACGAGCTGGCAAACTAGTTTGATGTCGCTACTTGTTAAGTCAAAGTTTTCGAATTAAGATAAGAGCATAGAGAGCTTCGCGGTATCCCATCTTTCAAGTAAACACAAGGAACGAGCACTTGTATATTTTCCACAAAAAACGCATCTCGGAATGTTTCAGTTTGTTTACGTCGCAAAGTGGCACGCAACAGTGTTTTGATGCAAATCGGAAAACGATACCTATCTCTATTAAAACAGACCAGATATATACATATATATATATATATATATATATATATATATATATATATATATATATGCAGTAGATAAAACAAATATTTAAATTTTTCATCCTTCTCAGGGAATTTCACATACAAAAAATGCGTAGCTACAAAGTGCTTTGTTCAGCATAAAATATTTCTTGACAGAAGCACTTTACACAGCAATATTTTTCTCCTTTTTACGTAAAATTATCCCAAAGAAGATAAAATGTGCAAATAATTTTTTTAAATTAAATGTATCCTCTATTATTATTAATACTATATCCTCAATTTATTGTTGATATTGTAGTTTATGTGTTGCAATTATAAATTCAAAATATGTTATAATTTATAATATAAAATTAAAAATTTAGGTTCAAAGATTTTATTATTTCTCATAAGTTTTATATTCGCGAAACTTTATATTATTATATTTTTATATTTTTACAAGTTTATACACATAATTTATATACAATAATTTTTAAACATATAAACTTTTTCAGATAATAATTCCTCAGTAAATTGGTTTTTCCGCTTTCAAGCAAAATTATATATTGCCTCTCAAACGTGTTTGCGAAATCTCGATGTATCTTTAATCGCGCAGGAAGTTTTAGATCATTTCTCCTCAATCTCGCTACCAATCTGCACCACCCTTGTTGCGAAAAGACGCATTTGGAGCCGCTGATCGGAATTCTCCTGTGATTGGAAGTAAACTCGATCCCATCGCAACCTTGACACCCTCTTTGGCTCCTCGCGCGAAACAGATAGCCTCAGTAAATTATTCAAAACGTACCCTCTATGATCTATAGAGGCGTCCCTAAGCCTGGCACCGGCAATCTATCCTCTCTACTGCCCTCCTCCTCTTTCACTTTCTCTCATCCCTCCGACTGGCCTGTCCGTTCCTACCGCAAAATTCACCTCCTCGCCCTTGTCTACCGTCTACTGTCTTCTTCTGGCTCTTCTCCGTCCCCTCATCACCCTATTTTCTCGGTTTTCTCTCTATCCGCCCACTCCTCCCTCCCCCCCCCCCGACTTACCCGCCGCTTCTTCTCATCTGGCACAGCGTCCTCGGGGGAATTCCGACTTTTCTGACAGCCGCCACCGCATTTATCTCATCCAGCATCTACGGATGAGCTTACAAAGGCGACTCGGAATCCAATAAGTCTGATAACGCGCGCGATTTCCGCGAATGTACACAAGCCGGCCAGTCACACCGATAATCGCCAACGTATTGATTTCGCTGACAAACACATTTCGTCGCTATTCGGATCGATTGATCGACAGTTATGTGATATCTTCAAATTTCTAACAAAACTCTAAATATAAATAAAAAAAGAATTTACAATTAAAGGAAGAATTAAGAAATTGATATTTTAATATTCAAGTCGACAACAAGCATTATTAATATAATAATATGCAATTTGAGTGTTTTACTAAAATTTTATAATATATTACTACTAAATATATACGTATAGGTAGGTAGCAGAATTATGTGTGTATCCTATTTCGTTTTATCTACAAAATTTTCTAATTATTTTATTTTTTGTCTCGCGATATATACTTCGCAACGACTGCTATGACCAAATAAAACAGTGCGCTGTGAAACTTGCTTATCTTCTAAAAACTGTTCCATAAATTTCCGACGATTCGTCGGGAGCGAGATGACAAGAACAAGTGAGAGAGAAGAAAGAGAACAATTGTCGGCAATTGAAGCTAGAGCGCTGCCAGATGTCGACCAGGTAAAGTTCGAAACTCGTTCGCTCGAGGAATGTTGAGGATAACTAACTATCGTATAATAAAGCGAAATATCTCTCATATAAAACGAGAAGATACTGTAACACATGTTATTAAATTCAAACTTTAAATAATATTATAATAATAATAAAGCCGAGCACGAAAGTATTTATAGAAGATGTATCACATATTATGATATCGATATAAATAGCGTTGATATAATTATTAGATATTACTTCGCTCACGAGAGATTGGCGATGACTTCCTCTCATCACTCGGGAAAAGCTCGGGATGCTTTTGCGAAATGACTTTACTAGCGTGCGTGGGAAGGAAAATTGGCGAGGAAACGACGGAGTTAGATAACATTGTGTCATGTGTATTCGCATCACGGATGATTCTGGAGCATCTCCCGCGCTTTCTCTCGTAGAGTGGAAGGAACATGTGTGTTAACCCCTTTTCCGCGGCAAACTGCCGCACCGGGTGCCACTCGCTTTCGCAATCGTTCCGCACATTCGAGCATTTTCGCGGATAATATTCTATCGCGCGGCGCATATCGCGATACACATGAGTCAGATGCTGAAAAGTATCGTGGAATCCCTGGCTTTTCCTCGCATGTGTATCTCGACTTCGCTCGATTTGCTCGAGTATATTCGAATGCCGTGCTCTTACCAGAATGCAAATGTAGATAAATGCTAGAGTAAATTTCCGTAAGATATCTCTTATTTTAATTATCAATTATAGATAGCAGAAAATTAGATAATCATTAAACGTACATAGTTTGCATAGAAATTTCTAAAATATGAAGGAGACCACTTCGCGAGAGAAAGAACGGAACGGTAAATTAAGAATGTTGTTTTTTATATATATTCTTAAAAGATTAAAGAATAAAATATGCAAAAAACATGCTCGCCAGAATTTATAAGGTAAAAATTTTATATAGTTAAATCTTTACCATGAAGAATTTCCAGACAAAGTATAAATCTAGAATCTGCGATCTAAAATATTTTATCTCGGCGATTTAAATCGCCGTTATGACATCGTTGCCGTCGGTCCGTCTGCGCAGCATCCACTTATCCATGAATATGACAGAACGCGACGTTGCGTTTACGCGAGGGACGCATCGATCCGCGTTGTCGCCAAATACGATTTCATCGGAAAACGATAAAGAGGTACCTCCTGGCCTGCGCTCCTGCCATCGCCCCCGCCCGGAAAGCTGCAAATCGATGGGGTGCGTATTTTATTTAAATTCTCGGAAAAGAGCGAGAGAGAAAGAGAGACGGGATGCGACGCAAATTTGCAATTTCAAAATATTCCAGCGAGTCTACGAGCGCCGGGGGGTAGACTGCGAGGGGCGGGGGAGAGGACAGAGGGGATTTAAATCCCCTCGCGTACTCTCGTCCCGACGCAATTGTTATTTTAATTCGACTTTTTGTCATTAGCTCGCCGCTAATTCGGCCGAACTCGCCGCGCTTCCATAATGCTTCTTTATTGCTGTCTCCTTTTTTTTCAGCCGGTTTCTCTCTGTCTCTATCTCTTTCTCTCTTTCTTTTAGTCGTAGCCAGTCTCATTAAAACGATGTCAGATCGACGGCCGAGTGCTCAGACGTCTGAAGTACATACAGCTTCCGTCAGTTCGAGAGCGGAAAAATTACTTCGTGTCTCACCAAATCAAGGAGTTTTTTGCTTATTTTTCGCTCGTTTCGCCGGAAAATGTGCATTTCTTTGATTTGGCAAATTAATTCGCGGCGCAAAGCGACTTTTAGAATCACTATTGAATGTCTTTCAAACAAGATTTGTTTGATTTCTATGGCATGCAATGTATTTCAATGTGTCGCTAGTATCACTCTTAATTATAGAAAGTAGAAAATACATTGAAAAGATAAGAAGTAATGCTTCACTGACAAGAGAGAGGCGCACAATTTTCAATAGCTTTCTACATAATTATAAAACATAAAATAATTAAAAAGTAAAGAGTTTAACTAATAACTGACAACGTTAATAATTTTAAGTCGTAGAAATCAAAATTATACTTTAATTAATGATATTCTACTTTTAATTTAAAATAGTTTTCATTCTGCTTTAATTAATATATAATGAATAATGAATAATTATAAAATCGTATCAATTATTTATGTCCAAACTCGTTAATTCAACTCTTATATAATTAATAAGCAATAATCAAATAAACAAGTGAGAGCCAACTTTCAAGATCAAAAGCTTTATGTAATAAAGATATTCAATTAAAGATTTTTATTTAATTAATTTAACTTATTGTTAAACGTTTCAGTCTCTCTTCAGGTCTTCTTCAATAATTGTACAAAAAATCTCATATAATTAAAATAACTTTTCTTTTGCATAATTTTACTTTTTTTAGAATTTTTACTAAAACTCTTAATGTAATTTCAGTTTTCATAAACTTATAAATTAAATGTTACATCTTAATAAAAAGACATAAGTAAAGAGTGTGATTGTGACATTTTCGGTTTTTCATTTATATTCTAATTTTAAAGTTTTAATGTATATAATGGATCAAAAGGTTTTCACTTTCAATAAGTTTCAGAACGCTAAAGAAAAATTCCAAGAATGTGATTTATGTGCGTTCCGAAACTCATGAAGATGTCTCGACACTTTTTGTTGTTCTGCCTATTGTTGCTTAGGCCATGTCTACAATAGCCATCGTAAACCATAAGGAATTGACCAATCACAGAATACGAGAAGAATATTCAAGTATGATTGGTTAATCCCTTATGGTTTACTTTACCTATTGTGGATTTAGTCTTATTTTGTACCTAACGCCCGATGCAACTTTCAATACTATTTGAAAGGAAGTGTGAATCGAAATCTTTACGCGACACGTGCCCGATGATATCTCGATGTATACCGTAAATGCTACAGAAGAAAGCCAGGTAGATTAGATTCTCCCTGCGAGGAGAAAAGAAGAGCAATAATATATCCGGCCGACGCGTCCTGGCGACGGAACGGCGGCGGCTACAGTTTCTACAAAAGCAATGACGGCGTGTCCCGCGGGCATGTTGAATAATTCATAGAGTAGCCATCATGAGAACCGCGGTATTCGACCTGTTTCTCTATAAGCACTGCTGCTACCCTTCACCCTTAAGCCTGTGGTGCACGGTAAAAAGATAGAGCTTTTATTACACGCAATAATCGGTTGCGTTCGTCAAATAGTAATAGATAGTAAAATTGAAAAAATTTTGACAAGAAAACTATTTCATAAAAAGAAAGTCGAAGTGAATGGGGCTAATAACTCCTGACTTTATTTTATAATTAATATATATCAGAACCTTTTTTATTTTTATCTACTTCTTCATAAGAAATATCTCTTTTCCAGATATTTTCTAATTAAATGTAACGCGTAAAAAAATGTTTCATGCAAATAAAATGTTTTATGTTTTGTAACTGGTATTGTTATCTTGTTATATTATTGTTTGATAAAAAATGTTATCGAGTTAGATAAAGTCACTAAGTGTGTTATAACTGTGTGATTATCATTAACAAGTAAACACGCACACACACTTGTGATTTTAGTGAAGTGCCAGTGATTTTCAGGTAACGTGGTCCTGTTTTAGTGAAATGCTAGTGATTTTCAGGTAACTGT
The DNA here is from genome assembly GCF_047496725.1 of Anoplolepis gracilipes. Taxonomy (NCBI): domain Eukaryota; kingdom Metazoa; phylum Arthropoda; class Insecta; order Hymenoptera; family Formicidae; genus Anoplolepis; species Anoplolepis gracilipes. The sequence continues at coordinate 6,874,066 of NC_132986.1, read as the reverse complement.
AGTCCTATTTCGACACACGAAAAATGTAAGGTCATTTCGAAGATACTTGCAGTGCTTTTCTAAGCAAGTTACTGAACAGTTTATTTAAGGATTTTTATAATCCAAACCGATCGGAAATACGTAACAGGAGTGTCCTTTTTTGTTTAATTTTAAAGTTATTGGTAGCTTGTAAAGAAAATTTCAATTGTTTAGATCATATTAAATAATATTAACTATTAATTGTGAACACCTATTGAAAACAAACGATTATAAATACGAGTTCACGTGGGAAGATCGTTCGAGAGCTGCGCATCGTCATCTATTTGTGAGCACTGTTGATAATCGTAGTTAATCGTAATGTATCACAATTCATCAATGGAATCTTTTTCATATAATGTATCTGTCTTTCTTAATTTTTACATAAATTGTTCATATTTAAACAATTTACATAAGAACTGAAAAGAACAGACACATTATATGAAAAAGATTCCATCAATGAATTACGATCAATGAATTATGATTATCATATATATTTATGCAGTTTTATTTATTTGATAAAATATCGTTAATATCATAAAATTCATAATAATATTAATAAAAATAATTATAATTTATAATTCAAATAATTTATAATTCAAATTTCAAGTAAATTTATTCAAGAGATTATATCATATATATATTTATATCATACTTTACTGTCTCTCGTTTTCGAACCATGTGTATATAGACTGTAAAAAATAGGGACAGAAATCGTCCCCTCGTAACGATACCAAAGTAGTTGTCGGGGAATTTGTAATTCCCATCGGATATTTGGCCATTCTCAAATTTTCCATTGTGAAAATTCCATCGCGAAATCCTCGGTAGATAGTTAAATTGTACCACTTGCAACGATCGATTATGAAATAGATAACTTTCAACATTTAAGACGCTATTACAATATAGATTTAAAAATCATCCGCGAAATCGATCTTTCTTCATTCTTTTATAATACAATGCTTGCATTCTTCTTTTCCCCTAGTAACATTTTTTGAGTTTCATTATCAGCAATCATTATCCTCTTTCATATATGATACCAATATTTTCTTTTTCGTTTTCCTCGCGGGATATGTCAATGCGGCTAAATAAATCAATGAATAGCAAAACAAGATAATTGATGTATATTCGGACTCGTATAATGTTCATTAATTTCTAACATCAAGTCAAATTACGATCATTAGTATCTTAGTCTTTAAACTTTCTTTCACAGCTTCTCTGACTGATCGATTAAAGGATTGACAAAAATTGCCATAGTTGCTATAAGTGATCAGCTAATTAGAATTATAAGAGCAAATTGTTTTTTTTCTGCGTAGATAATAAAAAAGTCATATTTTAGAATAAGTAAATAGACAATCAACGAGGTATAACTTAATTGATACTTTGAATCATAAAAAGTTGTATTTACATTTTTATCTTCAAGTGAGTTTTTTTCCAAAAATTAATTTTAAAAGTTAATAAAATTTTGAAAACATATATGTATTTTTGTGATATAAAAAATTATTTAAATACTGAATATGTCTTGCATGAAATCTTTTAAATTGATTATTATATATAATAAAGAATATAGAGATTTTTATAACAAATCTAAGCAAAAATAAGTAAAAAATTAAATAAAAAATTAAAATTGTAGATCGCAAAATTATTAGTCGTTTCAATCCGGTAAAAAATCAATACAGCATTATAATATTTTATATATTTTATGATATTTTATCACTGATTTATGAAATAAATATAAAACATATTATCGAAATAATTAAAGACTGTTTATATTGCTTTCATATGAATAATATAACAGACGAAAGAGATTAATTTAGTTTAAAAATCTATACATCACATAATAATGTTTAATTATAAATACTTATATTAATATATTTAAATGTGTCATTATACCTTCATTTATATTTGATTAACATGACAAAATATTCATATATATAAATGTTCTTCTTTAATGATTTATGTATATCACTTCAACGTGACGCAATCGAAAATTTATTTTCCGAGCATACATTAATCCCATAAACGTGTTCAAAGCTTAAGACATATCGACATTTCGGACATATCAGGAAAAACGAGAGAAAATTCGATCATCGCGAGCTGTGTTCCCGGTTATGGAATATCAGATGCACACGTAAGCATAGCATAATTCATCGTACATTTTGACGCATGATTTGTTATCCATTCACGGTAACATTTTACACGGGTACAAAACGAATCAATCCCTGCCAAAGTAAATTTTTCTCAATCAAACGCCAATCGGTTTTGTTACGGTAAGATCGGTTCTGATACGATCGTCTAGAGTCTAGATCTATAATATGTGCATTGATGTCAAAAATAAAATAAAATTTTTCTTCCAATATACGCGTCAAAAAACCAAATACGATAGGGACAAGCATACGTCAAATCGTTGAATGCAAGAAAGAATATTCAAAATAAATAGAAAAATATAAAATTTGGAAACAAAGGTAAAACATAAGTGAGAGGTGCCAAGTGAATTCGCTACAGCCCTGTACTCTCGCTCAATCATGCCTGATCAAAATATTTTCAATTTGTGACCCTCCTAAGAACATTATATGTTATGATCATAAATATTACACCAGTAGAATTTAAAATTTGGTGATGTACAGTATTCCATTGTGATAAGTTAATATTGATCTAACTATTAATATTAATCTCCATAAAATTATTACAATAAAGTATAGGTAAAGAAATGTCTCGTAACAAGCAAATTACTACGGGAAAGATATGTGCACAATACGTATGTATAATAGATATGTATAAATAACAAATATATGTAAATAATACATACATATATATATATATATATATATATTATTAAATATAATATATATAAAAGATATATACAAGATATATATAATATATATATATATATATATATATATATATAAATTTATTTCATAAAATTAACAAGTAGCTAGAAGTATTATTAATAAAGTATATTTTCAGGATGTGTCTCTGGAAGAAGATAAAGAGAATAAACCATCAAGAAATTCTACTACGGGAAAGATATGTGCACAAAACGTATGTATAATAGATATGTATAAATAACAAATATATGTAAATAATACATATTATTTATATATATGTATATATATAATATACATAAAAGATATATACAAGATATATATAATATATATATATTAAAATTTATTTCATAAAATTTACAAGTAGCTAAGAGTGTTATTAATAAAGTATATTTTCAGGATGTGTCTCTGGAAGAAGATAAAGAGAATAAACCACCAAGAAATTCTAGTACGGGAAAGATATGTGCACAAAACGTATGTATAATAGATATGTATAAATAACAAATATATGTAAATAATACATATTATTTATATATATATATATATATAATATATATAAAAGATATATACAAGATATATATATTAAAATTTATTTCATAAAATTTACAAGTAGCTAGGAGTGTTATTAATAAAGTATATTTTCAGGATGTGTCTCTGGAAGAAGATAAAGAGAATAAACCACTAAGAAATTCTACTACGGGAAAGACATGTGCACAAAACGTATGTATAATAGATATGTATAAATAACAAATATATGTAAATAATACATATTATTTATATATATGTATATATATAATATATATAAAAGATATATACAAGATATATATAATATATATATCAAAATTTATTTCATAAAATTTACAAGTAGCTAGGAGTGTTATTAATAAAGTATATTTTCAGGATGTGTCTCTGGAAGAAGATAAAGAGAATAAACCATCAAGAAATTCTACTACGGAAGAGATATGTGCACAAAACGTATGTATAATAGATATGTATAAATAACAAATATATGTAAATAATACATATTATTTATATATATATATATATATAATATATATAAAAGATATATACAAGATATATATATTAAAATTTATTTCATAAAATTTACAAGTAGCTAGGAGTGTTATTAATAAAGTATATTTTCAGGATGTGTCTCTGGAAGAAGATAAAGAGAATAAACCATCAAGAAATTCTACTACGGAAGAGATATGTGCACAAAACGTATGTATAATAGATATGTATAAATAACAAATATATGTAAATAATACATATTATTATATATATATATATATATATATATATATATATATATATAATATATATAAAAGATATATACAAGATATATATAATATATATATATTAAAATTTATTTCATAAAATTTACAAGTAGCTAGGAGTGTTATTAATAAAGTATATTTTCAGGATGTGTCTCTGGAAGAAGATAAAGAGAATAAACCATCAAGAAATTCTACTACGGAAGAGATATGTGCACAAAACGTATGTATAATAGATATGTATAAATAACAAATATATGTAAATAATACATATTATTTATATATATATATATATATATATATATAATATATATAAAAGATATATACAAGATATATATAATATATAATATATATATATTAAAATTTATTTCATAAAATTTACAAGTAGCTAGGAGTGTTATTAATAAAGTGTATTTTCAGGATGTGTCTCTGGAAGAAGATAAAGAGAATAAACCATCAAGAAATTCTACTACGGAAGAGATATGTGCACAAAACGTATGTATAATAGATATGTATAAATAACAAATATATGTAAATAATACATATTATTTATATATATATATATATATATATATATATATATATATAATATATATAAAAGATATATACAAGATATATATATTAAAATTTATTTCATAAAATTTACAAGTAGCTAGGAGTGTTATTAATAAAGTGTATTTTCAGGATGTGTCTCTGGAAGAAGATAAAGAGAATAAACCATCAAGAAATTCTACTACGGAAGAGATATGTGCACAAAACGTATGTATAATAGATATGTATAAATAACAAATATATGTAAATAATACATATTATTTATATATATATATATATATATATATATATAATATATATAAAAGATATATACAAGATATATATAATATATAATATATATATATTAAAATTTATTTCATAAAATTTACAAGTAGCTAGGAGTGTTATTAATAAAGTATATTTTCAGGATGTGTCTCTGGAAGAAGATAAAGAGAATAAACCATCAAGAAATTCTACTACGGAAGAGATATGTGCACAAAACGTATGTATAATAGATATGTATAAATAACAAATATATGTAAATAATACATATTATTTATATATATATATATATATATATATATATATAATATATATAAAAGATATATACAAGATATATATATTAAAATTTATTTCATAAAATTTACAAGTAGCTAGGAGTGTTATTAATAAAGTGTATTTTCAGGATGTGTCTCTGGAAGAAGATAAAGAGAATAAACCATCAAGAAATTCTACTACGGAAGAGATATGTGCACAAAACGTATGTATAATAGATATGTATAAATAACAAATATATGTAAATAATACATATTATTTATATATATATATATATATATATATATATATAATATATATAAAAGATATATACAAGATATATATAATATATAATATATATATATTAAAATTTATTTCATAAAATTTACAAGTAGCTAGGAGTGTTATTAATAAAGTATATTTTCAGGATGTGTCTCTGGAAGAAGATAAAGAGAATAAACCATCAAGAAATTCTACTACGGAAAAGGTATGTGCACAAAACGTTTGTATAATAGATATGTATAAATAACAAATATATGTAAATAATACATATTATTTATATATATATATATACATATATATATATATATATAATATATATATAAAAGATATATACAAGATATATATAATAAAATTTATTTCATAAAATTTACAAGTAGCTAGGAGTGTTATTAATAAAGTGTATTTTCAGGATGTGTCTCTGGAAGAAGATAAAGAGAATAAACCATCAAGAAATTCAGTCAACAATGTTCTTGTTGGCGAAAGTTGTCCACATTGTTATGTAAATCTTGGAGATTTTATTTTGAGCGCATTTGCATGTAACCCGGAATTAATTGGCCAGGTAACATATTTTAATAATAAGAATTATTTAACATAGTGGTTAACATGATATTGGTTTAACAAAGAATATGGGGGGGGACATTCATTAATTATGAAAGCAAAATTACGATACTAAATGAGATACATATTTAATATATCATTTAGTAATATAAATGCAATTGACATATTTTCGCAGATAGATGCAGAAACGGGAGAAGAAGTTACATTCCAGCAGATGAAGGAGAATAGCGTGAAGCTAGCCTTATGGATAAATGATCAAGGCTTTCAACAAAACAGCGTATTAACGATATGCACACACAATAAAATGCAAGCCTACGTGCCGCTTTTGGCAGGCATATATCTCAACTTTGTAGTGACTCCGTGGGATACCGAGTATTTAAAGGGTACGTACATAGTCTGATCTTTCCTCAGAAAAATTCGAGGAATATCTTTTTTATCATATACTTCTATACATGTGATCTTATACTCCAATATACTCCTATACATATATGTCTTTTCTTTTTATTTAATTATATATAAATATTTTTTAGACAGTATTAGAACTCTTTACTTTTTAATGGAACATAATCCAGATATAATATTTATCGACGCTGAAGATGTTGTGAAGTTGGAAACCGCTCTTATATTTACACGCCACTGCGATCAACCAGTGCGTGCGAAAATAATAGTTGTCAATAAGAAAGAACAAAGTAAATATACATCTCTCGACTCAATTTTAAACAGCAAGGTTGATCAGCAAAAAATCGAAATGTTTACGTGCCTAAAACAAAGTGAAAAGAAACGAGCAGTAGTGATGTTTTCTTCCAACACGGCAACTTATCCTGGACACGTGCACGTTCCTTACGGAGCGTTTACAGCTCCGTCAAATGAATATACGCCGACTATGAGACCCAAAGACGTTGGTCTATGGTACGAACCATTAAATTGGACTCATAGTCTGTTGTTGACTATTCGCAGTATACTTTGGTATGTGACAGCGATCAAATCATCGACATTTAACGAGGAAAATTTATTTCAAATAGTAGAAAAGTATAAGGTAACTTGAAAATATACGAGAAAAGAAATAAAATATAATATTTTCTCTTTTTTTTTATTTAATAAACTTAATAAAATAGTATTAAAAAAATTTCCTCAATCGTTATTTTCAGGTGAAGTGGGTATTTCTTAAAAGTAACATGTGTAATAAATTAACTAATACCAACGTCTGTAAGAAATATAATATCTCTTCCTTGAAACAAGTGCTATTCGGTGATACGTCAATTAAATACGAAGTTCATGAAAATCTTATCAAATCCTTACCGAACGTGTCTATCATTCAAGTATACGGTACGTATACTTGTTACAATTATTGTAATCAATATTAAATTATGTAATATAAAAAATCAATAATCTTTGGGTTATTATTATATTTTCTTATATTTCAGGTCTTTCGGAAACAGGTGTGATCACTTATCAGCGGAACTCTAATAAGATCGGATCTAGCGGTTGTGCGAGTAAAAATGTTAAATTAATGTTTATTGATTTTAAAACGAGACTACCAGTAGGTCCAAACACACACGGGGAGATCTGGTGTCGCACACCAATCGTAGCAGTCTTTGATGCGATAAAAGCACTCGAGAGTAAAGAAGATACAAAACGTACAATAGAAGGTTCGTTACAGTTTTTCTTTTAATTGATCTTATAATTATTATTTCTAAAATGACTCATAAAATCCAGTAGTTATGCAAACCATTAATGAAAAAAATTGTACAATATGCAATATCTCTTAGGATGGTATTATACAGAAGATATAGGATATTATGACGAAGACGGAGACATTTTTGTCATCGGTAAATTGAAAGATATGATTAAATATAAGGACATGTATATTTTATCGACAAAAATTGAAGAAGTATTAAAATGTCATTCGGCTGTATCTGAGGCCGCCGTAATAGCTGTGCCGGATATTTATGACGGCCAAATTCCGAAGGCATTTGTTACAATAATGCCAGAAGCAAAGGTTTAAAAACTCTCTGCTTTTCATAAAATCGAGCAAATCTGTTTACAAAAATTTCACGTTATTGTGTCTTATAGGTGACGAAAGAAGAGCTGATGGATTTTGTGGAAGATAATTTAGACAGCAATTATGCTCTTAGAGGAGGAATAAAATTCCTTGTAGATAAAATGCCATATCTTCCCAATGGAAGAATCGATCGAATTAGGGTTCCACACATTTGCTCTAAATAAATAAATATTATATTTTATGATTATCACAAGTTATTTTTTGTGATTATCAAAAGTATTTTCATAAAAGTCATATTATGATTCTCAAAATGTCATATTAATAATGTAAGGCAAATAAGTACAAAATATTCGAAGACGAATATTATAGATCCTTTCGAAGATATATTATAGATCTTTTTAATGACAAATCTATTAATTGAGTTAAACCGTATATTTTTTTTACAAAAATAAAAGTAATTATTCTTTACAAAAATCTATATGTCATTGCATTTTATATATCTAAATTTTAAATTACTAAGTTTAAAATTCTATTAAATTCTACTCAATTAACGATAATAAAATTAATCGACAAATGTACATTACTATTTATTCGCTCAAATAAAGAGTAGTCTCTTTTCTTTCTTTTTCAATAAAAGAACATGCACTCTTTTAAAATATATAAGCTATTGTATTAACATTAGAAAATTATATAATATATCTAATTTTATTACATGTATCCTGTATTATATGTATAATATTAAAATAATAAATCTTTAATCTGCATTTTAATATGTAATTTTATATCTAATTTATTACATATAATTAAAAAATTATGTGTAATAAATTAGATATAAAAAATGAAAAAGTTATATTTGTTGAGTTTCCGTAACATATATTTAAATCATAAATATATATTTATAAATAATATATACACTTATACAAAATGTTTTATACTGTAAATATATTTGACAATAAATAAAATTAAATAATAAAATTTTTCGTTACAGTAATAAATAAAATTATTAAGAAAATGTATGTAAATATGTAAATCAATAAACATGTTCAGCACACATACACAAAAATATTGTCATATAGAAACAATAAATAATAGATGTATTATTGACACATACTGAATATATATAAAAGATAAAACTTGAACATGAGAAAAATAAAGAAAGTAGTATAAAGTAATTGTTTCGTAGTTTTTTATGAACTTTTATTCCTATATTTTCGATCCTATAGAATCGAATGGCCTAAGACTTTTATATAAAATATTAGATATTTTTTTATATCGACGTGTAATGTTATAATTTACAAACCTGTCAATAAAAAAAACGCGATGTATATTGTAGTAAGTGTAAGAAAAATTTGTGTTTTTGAGGATAAGACTACATAAAAAAATCGAACCTCGAAATCTATCGTATGATAAAAATGGAAAACATAGAAAAATTTTTAAAAAATAGACACATGATAATGTTGTTTATGTATACATAAAACTTATTCTATATAATTTAATCCATAAAATTTCATAATAAATTTCATATTATAATTTTGATTATTAACCAAACAAATTGTTTTACAGTTTTAATGAAATAAAAATGTCGAAGTTGAAGATTGATATATGAAGTTGAATTAATGAATAATGATGAATTAATGAAAGAATAAAAATAAGATAATTAGCCGAGAGTGTGACAATTATGTAGAATTAAAATAATAACTGAAATAAGAGTTATAAAATATGTATACGTATTAAGATTCCTATTGTAAAAATGTATAAACAAAAGAAAAGTATTAATATTTTTATGTATTTCTTTTTCAAAATTTTCGTTTTTTTCAGAACTTATTACCATTTAAAATACAAAAAATAATAAAAAAATATTTTAGTAAGTACATAAGGTCTATTTGATGAATTGAAATCTGAAAACGTTGACTTAACATTCGCTATTTGTTCTTTAATTTATATCATAATAGTTGACGTCGTCCACGTTTACTCGATCGACAAACTTTCTCTATACTTGTAAAATGCAGAGATGTTGCCTTTAAAGTTTAACGCTGTCGCAAGTTTCCGCGAGCAGATTCAGCGAGCAACATCGCTATTATCCGCCAAGTCTGAGCTCGGTCGGATGTCTTCCCGCGGATTTACATCCCATGTGCAATTCGTCCGCGTGCATCTAAAAACAACAGTCGGCTTTGCATAGGTTTTAGGGCTGATCGTAGAGAAAGAGAAAAGGAGAAAATGATAGTGATGGTCACAAAGCTGGACGACAGCTTTGGTGTAAACGCGTGAGTTTCGCACGAAACGAAGTGAACTTTGGCGACCAGCCGGCCGGCCGGACCAGTCATAAATATTCCCGGACAAGATTAAGGCGATAAATTCGCAAACTTTCTCGATCGCCAGCGTTTTAATGGCCGAGACGAGTCTTGAACGGTGTCGAGTCGCCGCGAATTGCATGCGGCAACTTTTGATCGAAGGCTGCGGCAAAAAGTATAGTGATTCTATGTAAAACAGCGTAGTCACACAATGCTATTGATCTCTATTTCTACGATAAATTGTTTGACATAAATTCTGAGATTTTAGATTAAAAAAAAATTCAAACAAGATGGTTATTTATCGCAACTTTTTAATATTCAATAAATATCGCGATGAAATTTCTCAGAAAAAAAATTAGAATAACAAGAGATAAAATTTTTATTTGCAATAGCTTTTGTATTTTACCAATTCAGGAACGATTACTCAATTCAATTAATTTATTTTAATTAAAAAATAATCTATTTCAAATTCAAAGTCATTAAAATTAAAAGCAGTTACTATGTTTAGATCTTGCACGTATGATATATTCAAGAATTATTTTCAGCTAACGTAAACATATAAAACACGCATACTAGATATAATTATTATTAGATAACACCCTCTTTCTTTTCCTTTCCTCTTCGAGAGCATATCATCGTCACTAAAAGAAGAATCCGTCCCGAGGATATACTTCGGATAACAGATTTTGACAATGTTAAAACACGAAAAGGCTTTTCCGAGAACAAGAGAGTAAGATTTGGAGGACATGTAGGAATAGTTGGATATTTGTCTGGAAGTAAATGTGGTTTCGATCGTCGATTCGTACGCTCGAAAAGGAAGTCTTGACTAAATCGTCGAAAAAGGGCGATTTCCGCGCTTATCGACAGCGAGGCGCAATTCCAGCGCAATTCCGATACATGCTCCAATCGCGCACTTTGATACGGAGTATTGCAATCGATAGGTCACGAGGCGCTGATAGCCAGTGTTGCTCACAAGGGATTCAACGAGTAAAAGTCTTCTTCCGATCGGCAGCTTGTGCTCTTATGCCGCCTTTACAAAAGGATAAATTGAACGACTTTTATAGATGAAAACAGACAAGAACTAGTTTCTTTTCGGGTTAAAGGTGTTTCGAGAATTCTGAAATGCTTTGAAAATACTTGTAGGACAACAAATAAAGTGCTATACGTTGTATCGATCAGTTATTTTACTCACTTGTAAAATTGCTATAAAAATTTGATTAATAATAAAATATTAAATGGAAAATAAAACTAATGTATGAAGAATGGCAATTGAAAATATAATAATTGGAAATGTGTAGTGTAATAAAAATAACGTATATATTGCATATTAATATAAATAATTAAATTTATCTCAATTTTTTAACATGCAAAAATTTTTCATTTTTAATGGTTAATAATTTAAAAATTTTTTGACATATTGATATTGTAATAAAAAAATTTGCTTCATCAACGAATCTTCTAAAGTATTATAGTAAGCTCCTAAAATCTCCGATAATTTCAGGATATTTTATACATGTTAAATCTAGCAGAAATTTATTAATATTTCGCAATAGTAAGCGAGAGAGCATTTAGGAATATCGAGCATTAGTGACATCAATTTCAGTGCGATTAATAATATATAGCGTAAAAGCGGAAGGAGTTTTGACCTGTATAGTGACAAGAATGTACGTGAATGCAATCGGTGATATAACAAACGAACTAGTTTCGTCCGGTTAAGAGTTCACGGAAATGCCGATCCAATTAAGCAGCGCATCGCGTTCATTCATCGTCAATTTCCGCGAATTAAACTACAAATTACTATACAATAGCTCGCGTTTCGCGATCACTAGGACACAACTCTCTCTTGATACCATAAATCATAAATCAACACGTCTCATAAAGAGTACATGCATTCGTAATACTTAAGAAAGTTTGTTCTATAGAAAAAGGAAGAAAAACAAAATAAAAATTTATTATTATTATTACATTTTATATATATGTATGTATATATTAAAAATAAGTCGCAATTTATTCAAAATAAAAAATGCTGAATTAAAACAGAAATAAATATAACTAAAAGCACATCAAATAAAATAGAAATAAGTGTAATATGCCTATAGTTAACAAATTAAGCAAATAAAACAAAAATAATTAAAATAATTGCTGCAATTCTTCCCATTTTCGAGCAAACTTTGTCCTATTTAAAGTCATTTTTGCGTTAATATATTATTGTTAGCAGAATTGTAAATTATTTTATCATAAAGATATTTAACATCAACAATAAAAACTTATTAGATAATGTTTCTGCATTAAATTTTCATCAATGGAAAATTTGTTTTAGAACTTTTCGTGAATTATAAGATGTTTTAACTAGACAAACAATCATCGCAGTTTGCAGATACCCGATGTAACACAACCCTACCGCACTTCGCGAGCGCGTTCAACATTAATAATTCTTATCTTTTCATCCGATACCACCCGAGAGAGAAACTTTCTCAAGTTGCAAGGACGACGTTCAAAAATATTTCGCAGTTCTTCCTGTCAAGAATTCCACTCTCTCTTGGAATACATTCAAGGGTGCAACGTGACTTCCGGCGCAAACGGAAGTTACGGAGAAAACAGAGTGGAATATTTAGGATGGTACGCAACGAGAGGAGAAGCACGGGTGAAATATCTCACAACTCAGAAACGTGAGAGTGAGAAAAGGGAAGACGCGAGAGATGCATTAAAAGGAAAGAAAAGATCAATCGGTAGATCGATAGCGAAGACACAGATAGTCGGCAGGCAAAGAAAAGAGGGTCCTCTTTCTTTCTGCTCCCTCACACAAAAGCTAATCTCTTTTTCTTTTGGCAAAACAAGACTGACCCGCACCTCGTTACAAAATCATTACGCTTACATTACCACTTCCGACCGATAAAACTCGCCATTTTCTTTGCGGCTCTTTCTTCATTCCCGTCATTCGCGCTACGATTGACATAAATTCTCAGATCTTTATTTTTAAAAAATGATATAATGAAGTATTGCTGTAAAAATAAAAAAATAAATACTGTTATCTTCTCCAATAGCTTAAACTTTGTTAAAACTTAAGTGAATGTGTATACAATTTTTGAAAATAAGAAATTTATTTGATATATGCATTTTAAAATTTATTTCCTGAATTTCTTTGCTAGAAATAAAAAAATAATAGAGCAATGTCTTAGCAGTCGCGTATTTTATTTTGTTTTTTTTAGAGGATTCTCTTTAAAACTGTGTTTTCTTCTTATATAATCTTCACATTCGACAAGAAAGAAATATCCTCATATTTTTCTCATTATCATATCTTTTCTCTAAGGTTTTGTAATTCTCAACATCATATCTTTTCTTCTGTATATCTTTCTTCATTGAATTTTATGTTTCTTTCGAAATTTTCTAATGTTTTTATTTTATTTCAGTGTGCAATATAACTTACATAAATATATTACCTACATGATTATATACGTTGATTTGTCCGTTTAATCGTGACGGTGATAAGTTTACATTCACAATGCCGGCAAGTCTCGCCTAATTACGGTCTAGGCGAATTTCTCGTTGTATTCAGTGTTTCCCCCTCTCTCTCTCTCTCTCTCTCTCTCTCTTTCTGCTGGTACATCTCCTGATGGGTAACTTGTTCGTGACGATGGCGAAGAGATATGTACACGGCACATCACGTAATTCCAATTGCGAAAGCAGCCGACAAGCTTATTGCTCCAAAGCGCTAAGCTTGAACGAAATATCGCCGCGAAGCATATTCAGACTAACTTTGACTTTCGACCGTGTATATTACACACACACACACACACACACACACATACACATACATGCACATACATACATAAGAGAGTATTACTCTTCAAGCTATTATATCAATAAATACAGAAAGATTATAAATGACTACGTGCATCAACGATACAATGAAAATACACAATTCATATAGTGATATTTTTTTCGATAAGAATGTATTAATAAAAAATTCTTCTATACGTTTCTAATAAAAGGTTCCTCTTTAAAATATGAAGTTTTTGCTAAAACAGATAACAAAAAAAAATTAATATAAAAATATTAAAAAATAAAAAAACTAAAAAATATTAAAATTAAAAAAAGTTTTTAGCGTGTTGATAAAGCGTTAAACTGATATTCTTCAAACGTTGACTAATATCTTTCGGCAAACGGTTCTTTTCATCTTGCACGTCGGGATTTGTGTTCGTTATCGGACGTCCTTCGCAGATTTAACGGCACCGCTCTCGTTTAGTGTAGTACTCAGTGTCTCGTGGCGCAGAGTATTTTCTTGGATCTCTTTTGCCGAGAAAGAACTTAGCACGGGAAGGGTAAGTGAGTAAGTCTTATCAGCTGTGCCGGACAGCGCCACAATGACGGCGTTGGATCGCCTCTCTCGGTTCGCCGTCGAAAGATTTACCCGAGTATCAGCCTCGCATTGTGACGGAGCCCTCTCGCTCTCTCTTTCGAGAGGAACCGATTATTCGCTCCCTTCTACTTCTCGGTGGTTTTACTTCTATAGGTTGCTTGTTTAGACCGTCAGCTTCTGTTCTTACAACAAGAGCAAGGGACTCTTTGCAAAATGCGAACGGTGATAGCGATAGAAGTAGACAATTCTTATCGGTCCTTCAATTGCCACGGTTGACTCGAAAAATGTCGATGATTTGAAGAAAATATTTTTTATACGCAGCGATTATATTTTCTTTATAAATAATTGCATGTTTTTTAAGGGAAAATTATTATATAATTAAAAATATTAATATATGTAAATATTTTTTTCTCTATTTATCTATATAAATTTATAATATATTTGTAATATATAAATGGCACAATTAAACAGATATATACACAAATGTCAACTATATTTTATTTTAATTTAAAGTAGTTTTTTCTCTAATTGTCTCTATATATAAATATTTTTTTTGCAAATATTGTGTGATGCTCCAACGATAGCTGTTATTTTAGGGTGACGTTACTAATGCGATTCATCTCACGTTGGAACTCACGTCTAACATGCGAACTAGTTTGTGAAACTTGGCAAAGTAGATACGCGACGAAAGAGAAAGAGAGAGAAAAGAGAAATCCTTGGACGGAACTTGCTAATAAAACTTTATACGTCGCTACCACGTAAGTAGCACCATTTCGGACGTTGATGCTTGCATGAAATATTCCAACGAATTTACTTCTCCCTTTTCCCTCTCTCCTATCATCTGTCGTGTGGACCTGACAAAATTCGAGCGATATACAAACCGCTTTGCGCGTTTCTCTATATTTTCTCAGAAAATTTTCCAAACAAAAAACAAAGACATTGTCTCTAAACTGTATTTTATAATTTTTAAATTTATTTGAATATCGGCTTTTTTTCTCAAATGCATTTTTCAATATTTTTTTCTTTATTTCCCTTTATTTTTCCTTATTTTCCCTTCATGTATCATTAATAATGTTTGTAATTTAGATTAATGCGTCTTCTTATGAATGCAATCCTCTTTTGAAAGATTACGTATTTCAAATTACACAATAACACATTCAATTTCCCTCAAGAAGAAGTCCCCCACTAGTAATGTTAACTCTGACACTACCATACATACCCTCTCAATAAAGACACATAAGCTCTCGCAAATAGTTTCTGGTTTCCGCTTGTCGAAAGTACGGCCGCATTATTTCGCCGCAGTTAGGCGAATATCGATCGTTGGAAGTCATTTACAAGCTACCGACTACCGAGTTGCGAGAGGTAAGGTACAAGAGCAAATAGAATTTACGAAGCTGTGGCATTAGGGCGAAACGAGCGAGCGACTTCGACTTCGCATAATGCGATGCCCGCCCCCTCTCAAGAGCGGCGGGTCTCGCGTGCAACTTGGAGAGGATCGAGCAAAATTTGAATAAAAATACCGTCTCGCGACCGGCCCGGCCGTCCGAGATCTCCCCCGGGAGGCAAAATAAAACTTGACGTTAGGAGGGAAGAGCCGCGTGGAGTAAGGGGGAGCACGGGACACCGAACGACGGGAATACGCGTCGAGTAATAGCTAGATTTTCCGATACACGATACTAGATTCCGGATCACGTATTTTCTACCTACTTGACTATTCCCTCTCCGAACATCGGCCCGATACTCTTCGACCCTCTTAGAGCGAGACTCCGTGCGAATTTCTCGCCGTTGCTCCGTCGCGTGTTTAGATCGCTAAATGCGACGGCGAGGCAAGATTGTAAATTTTACAACAGCAGAAACCTCGTGTAAATGTAAAACGCATAATTAGATAACGTTAGCTTCTGTAGCATTTTATGGCTGCAATGTGTTCTACTTTCATGTAAGAATTGATTTTACAGATTTGAAGAATCTCACCATATAATAGAATTTTAATTTGAAACTTAGTTATTGTTATTAATGACAAAATCTTAATGAAATAAATTTTATCTCAAATTGGTTGAAGAATGGGAAGAAATAATCTTAACACATAATACTTAAAAAAAAATAAGATATAAAAAAATACATTGATAGTATTTGTGTTTTTGCTTACTCGATTTTTTCCTCGTGTCATATAAAACTCATCTAATCACAGAATATTTCGTACACGAAAGATATTTGACAACAATTCAATATTCAGTATTTCTCTTTTAAAATTTCTTCCAATTCAAAGTATTTATTTATTGTTACAATAAAAATTATGTGGAAATTCAAATATATATTCAATAAATTCTCATTAAATGATATTCTGAATGAACCGCATACTTCTCAGAATAGCGTTGAAGTGATATCCGTAGAATCGACGTTAAAAAACTGTAGAAATTCCAGAATATCTAGCTGACCGACATTGTCTGCGACAACGAGTAAGAGTACATACTACGCTACGAATACCTCGTCAATAACGGTGTCGAGTACGAATATCGAAAGCTTTATTAGACGTCGAGACTCGCGCAAATATCCAATTTCGTCGACGGATGCCATCGCGATGTCGCTCTATTTTAGCTCTGTATTACAACTTTAACGATACGGCGTCCCGTTGCGGTGCCGCGTTTCTCGCATCCTGATGTTACGCCTCGTAAATAACGGACGACCGTCTTCCGTCCGCGACGCGACTAAACGCCTGTTAACTCGCCAATCTCGCTCTCGTTCTTCGAGTACCACATACTTGTTTGTCAGATAAATAGACAAAGAGAGAGAGGCAGAGAGAGAGAAAATGTCTTTATACTAAATTACAGCTATTTAACAGTTGCAACTGTCCGTCTATTTCGTACTTGCTTTGCAACAAGATTAAAATGATTATATTATATAGAATTAATTTTTACCATTTTTCTTTTTGTATTTAACCAACCTTTCTTTGACGAAAATAATAAATAAAGGTTGAGTGAAATTTAATTTTCTTTAGAAAGGATTTGTAATAAAAAAAAACAACTAACATTAAAAATTATGAAAATAATAAAACGATAAATTAAATTTAGAAAAGTGCAAAATAATTTATTAATAGTTTATCTTATCATTCATTTTAAGTAGACTGATCTCTAATAAAGATTTAATCTGAATTATAATTAGAGTATGATAACACACAGAATTAAAAAATTTATTCGTTAATTTTTACTTAATACATATATTCTTTCACACACACACACACACACACACACACACACACACACACACACACACACACAATAAATAATAAAAACATAATTAATACTATTTGAAGTCAACTAATCACTTATAAAATTTTAATCTGAATTCTGAAAAGAAATCTGAAATTCTTATTAAGAAAAATTCAACTTCAGATTTAAAAAATTCATGTACTAATCTCTACTTTTCGCTTATTCTATCTATATAAAAGAATATCTCAGTTAATATTCGAAACATCTTTCCCGCACGTAACTCTAACTTTCAACGAGATTGCGAGGGGCTGATGCGATAGCTTAAGGACACCCTCTCAAGGCGGAATCGTTGTCGGTGATCGTTGTCTTTCAGAATTTCCTGGCGGTTCACGAGGATGCGAACATGAGGATGAGCGACCGAACGACTCTTTATCGCGAGCCGGGCCGTCGGAGTTTATATCCTGATCGCGTCGGGAGCGAGATCCACGTAACGGACATAACGGTATTACGACGAGACTGGGAGAGAGTATCACACACCTGCGGGAGAAGCGCTTCCTCTCCTCTTTCCGCATGCCGTGCGAGAAACGAAACGACCCGGCGAGAGGAGAAACGGCCGTTCGCGCAGCCTTATCACGTGCGAAATCCCTCTACTGGACTCATCTCACGTGTCTGACCGTACAGCTGCCTGCTCTACTTGCGTGTCCCCTCGGCGCGCCCATGGTTTATCTTCGGACTGACGTAAATCCGAATTTCACAAATGTTCATGTAACACGGTAATGTGAAACAGTCGAGACCTATCTTGAGGAAGAGGTTGTAAATAAAGTATTCATCAAAATTCCTTAATTTTATTTCGAGGGGAAAAGAGATTACATTGAAATTATTAGAGTTTAATGATCAATAAGTAACTGATAAAGATAAATTATTGAAACAATAATGTGAGATTATTAAGATATATTCATACAGTCATCAAAACAAACGTATATCTGGTTAATTTGCTTTCATATAGTGTTGCACTTAAATCATGTCGATGTTACACGAGAAAAAAAAATTCTGAGACACTTTACGTCGCGTCACGACAATTAGCGCGATTGCGACGAATTTGTACTAATTACGAGGCTGTGATAACAATTTCCCGACAAGATATCGAATGGGCTGTTTGATATATGTGTATTATCGACATCGGCGCAGCAGAAATGTACGAGCGTGGGCGGTAAAATTGCGCGGGTAAACAACGCGAGGCGCGTTTTTACACGACCTAATTTCATCGACTAAATTTTGCCGACGTAGTCGCTACAAACGCAATCGCAACGCGATTCGCGTGTCGATAAACAGAATTAATGACGCAATAAATCGAACGCGTTTATCGACCGACTTATATCTCTTTCTCGATTCTTTCTCGTCTTTCCTTCTCTCTCTCTTTCTCGATTTTATTACCAACAACCAAGTTGGTGATAATAAAAAAAAAAATCACTGATCTCTTGTATAAAAAATGATACGGAGAAAGTTAGTCGCACGCGCTCACGATAAAAAACGACGTCGTGTACGTTTCTCTGCTCCTATCGACGTATCGTAAATGTTAAGGAATACTGTAAATGCAAATGACAAAATAATTAAAGAAATTCTTTTGAGACTTCACGTTTAGATATTTTCATGAAACGACATTTTGAAAAGATGATAATTTGTTTTACATTTATATATTTTTTTAAAAATAAAAATTTCTCTGAAAAATAAAAGAAAAATAAAGGAAATACATTTTAAATATGTAAAAAAAAAAAAAATTGAAATGAACACTCTATTAAATTTTAATCACATCTAATTTGCCTTTTATTATTTCCAGGCTCTAAAACTCGATGCTGCAGCCTGCATTAAAGTGAAAATCTATTGTCACGACGGAACCAGAGTGCTTGCAGCCACAATCTCTTATCGGGAACCATGCGATCGATTAATATTCCGCGATTGCATCGTCTCCATCGTTCCACTCGAGCAAGCTTTACAAAGCGTTTCTTTTGTCCCCGTTTTCTCATAAAAAGGAAAAATTTTCGCAGCGATTACGCGAGAGACATACGGTGTGATTCGAGATGAGAACGATGGGAAAGGGAGAAAACGGACGCGTGGAGATGAGAAGGGGATGATGATGAAGGGAAAATTGGTTTTGCATTACAAAGCCGGTGGTCCGTGACAATGAGGCATTCCGTAAGCGCGAGTACGCAAGCGCTCACTCGCTCTATGAATTATCCAATTACATTATTATCCGAGGCCGTTCGCCGTTGTCGATCGGGACGCGAGATGCAATGGGCGGCTCGTTAAATTTGATATCCCGCCGATTTTCGCACGAAACGAAATTTCCTTCGCTTCGACGCAATCCCATTCCGTGGAGAGTTCCGCGATAAAATGCGCGAGAGAGAACAATGAATATTTGGAGATACGATCTTACAAAAGAATAATATCGCGCACTCCTGCCTTTCTCGCAGGCGAACTTGCATATATAAGCTTCTAAAATAAAAGCTCACGGGATATGGAACATTTCACAATGAAGAATTGGATTATTCAGCTGGCAATTTGTGGATGCATAATTAAGGAGATGGCAATAATTCCGCGATTGAGAACTACTTACGTACAAAAATGTTTTATAGAAATAGAAACCGTCTAATTTATGTAATTATATTATCATACTATGAATACTTTTCTCTTCTAATTCTCTTATTTTTATTAGCGATTAGTTATTGATTTTACTAGTTTTATATGTATTATTTTGTAAATTTTTGTATATGCATTATTAATAACGTATATTTAATAAAAAAAAAGATAAAAAAATGTTAATTCAGGAATTTCTCCGAGATACTGACTTATTTTTCGAATGCATATGCGATTTACGAATGCTATTCCAAGCTCATATCTTTATATTTTCTTGCAAATTCGACCCATCACACAAAAGAGTCTTCGCCGCGGGCCACGAGATTTCCCTTTGCTCGCATAATCCATTTCGTTCTCCCTTCGTACAATCGGAAAACGCAACACGCTATGCGGCCTTAGGATTTCGATATGTATGTCCTATAAAACGCGGAGCGCCTTAGGAAGATCCTGGAAGGTGAAACGAAAGCGGCGGCAGCGTAGCGGAGACGGGAAGTGGAAAGAAGCGATCCAGACTTTTCAATATCGGGCCAAGACGCGTGCTTGCTGGACCGTGACAAGCATCGGCGACATAATAAAGTCTGGATAAACGAGCAGGCCATCTCGTCGCGACGATAGAGTTTGAAAGTTTTGCTTCGTATCCGAGCTTCTTCGCCTATATCTGTCAGTAAATGCTTCTAAATATAGGTTTAGGTTTGATAGTAAATGCATTATCGAGACACAAATAGTTAAAAATAGTAACAAGACCGCATATATTCTGCGAATAATTTTTGTAAATGAATTTTATTCTTTATAGAAAATCTCAATTTAAAATTAATATTTTTCGATTTCAATCTTTGAAAATGTATCGAGAAAAGTGAAAAAAAAAAATAGGAAGGAGAGACGTGCGATCAATTTCATTGGCCGTCCTTTGAAAAATCATACTCTACATATACATATATATATATATACATACCATCGTCCTTTCCGCGAGATATTTGCCGCTTCGTTGGTTCCGTTTGATGAACGGATTCTCTGGTGGATGTCGGTGGAGGATATACGGAGAGGAAAAATAATAAAAATAGCGGCCTTGGGCTTTCGAGGTGAACTCGTCTGGAATCTCGTTCGAACTGCCGATATTCTCCATGTCGATGTTCGAACGCGGAAACGACGAACGAATGAGCTGCCCGTGTATGCACGGTATCGTTATCGTGTGCCTGTCATTACACGGTGTCACGTGATATGCGAAAAATATTCGCAAGGTACTTTTAGGATTCGAGAATATAAAGAAAAATCGTTATTAATAGTTTAATATTTCTTTTTGAAACATTGGGATTAACTAGCTATAATATAATTAATTATTAAAAATAATAATTTAATTTCCACGTATGTTCTCTCTTTGTTAATTATAATTTAGCTACTTATTTTATGAGTAATTGAAAATAAATGTAATTACAGAATAATTGATTTAATAACTATAATATTAACAAATTAATTCATACCCATTAATTCATGCCCTTTAGATATGGCTGCTTCAGTTAGTTTCTAAATTATGTGATTCCGTATCTCTCGTGATTCTCTTGGATATTATACGACACTCTGTGTACAGCTGCTGTCCCGACGTTTGTTATACAACGGCTCTTTACGATGTAACGTTATTCCAGCAGCAGCAGCCGGTTATGCATAAGGCAGGTCAGGACGATACGACTAACGTGCGATTCGAAGCGCGGCGCACATGCATCAAATGCATGTTACATACGAGTCGCGCATCGATTTTGATTCATGTTTGATACGTGTTGCGTCTCAAACCGCGCCACGGATTTCCGCGCTTGTTTTAGCGTTTGCGAATCTCGTGCATGGCATAAATTATCTTTCAATTATCGCAAGACTCATCACTTCGATTAGATATTTGAATCTTTTATCAAAAAATACCATCGTTTTCTCTGGAGAGAATAATTAATTAAAAGATAATTGCACTGACGGTGCAGAAGTTTTATCTCAGCTTAAAGATTGAAAAGAAAAGTTATTTTTAGATTACTATCAAATTAATAATCATCGTCTAATTAATAATTTCATGCGTTCTACGAACAATTCAAGATAATTATTCACGCGATTGCGAGGGGAAATTTTTTGCTTTTTATTCTATTCAAAATATGGGCTTAAGAGCATAATTGAATCATCCCTATTAAGGGTGATAAACACGTTTACGGAGCTCGCTTTCGTGGATAACCATTTTTAATCGGCTGTTAAACGTGGCTATATTTACGAGGCATGGAAACCGAAGTGCGTGCAACCGAGGCAAACACGTATTATTCCACAATGGGGCAAGTTGGACGATCCCCCAGAGTGGCCATTGAATGTTCTCACGACAAGATCTATTCTCATCGTGCTAATAACGCCGCCAACGTTATGTTAGCGTAAATACCCTACAAGAATGTTTCGTTTTTTTTTTATTCCATTTGAGGGAGGATGTCAATTCTTCCAGTAGGTAAAGCTATTATTTTAAATCCACTTTAATTTTCTAAGAAAGATGTTGAAAAGAACTTATTCGAATAAAATAAATAAAAATGAACAAAAGAAAATTCTATCTCATTCTTTACCCTCAGAGTTTTTTGACTTATCACAAAGCTATTCTTAAAAATAAAATAAGTACATTGTTTTTCTTTGTTAATATATAAAGTATAAATTGAGTTTTGTACATTTTTTTTTTTTAATTAGATTTCTAAAAATTTATAAATATATATAATTGTGTAAATATAATATGAAGAAAAGGCAATACATTTATTTCAAAAAATGTGCTATTATTTTCTCGATGCAATTGCATTTCCTCAAAGGCATGTACGATGCTGTTATTACTATGCTATATCTAAATTAAAGAGGCGTTAAGAAACCGGCATTTACGCCGCGGCCGTTTGCGAATACCGCATGCGGAACGTAAGTCAAGGCGGAAAGAATCGTTGCTCCGCGAATACACGGTGATAAATAAATTAGCACGACGCTAATTGACAAATTGCTAATCCTCCGGGCCATTACGGACGCGCCCGCAATGGTAACAAATGCGAGCAATAACGTCGGCCGACCGACATTGTGCACGAAATACGGAGATCCCGCGTCGCATTATTACCCTAGGAAAATCAACGATGCGTCAGATGCGTCGGAAAATCCAATACTAATTAAAGTAATTTGGTAATAAAAAAGATATAAAAAGATAATATAAGAGTTTATATTTTACGATCAGTAGTTATAAAATAACTTTTTGCTTTTTTTATCTCATTCAATTACATAATTAAAATGCATTTTTAATTTTTTTAAATCTTCGCATTAATAAATAACTGATAAATATAGTTGCTGTGTTATCTATTTGATTGCAAATGCGCATTGCGATGAAAAAGTATAATAAGGTAAAGCAAATTATTCCTTCCCGTGAACTTTGTTATACTGAATAAGCAGAATTCTCGCCAAACTTTGCCGACAATGTGTTCTCCTTTCCTCCTTCTATCGCGGGCGAAATTGTCCAATAAGTCGACTGTTTTCTTACTCGGAACTTCGTTTTTCCAACTGCGAGCCGGCAGTTTATTGGCCCTTCCTCGACGAAAAGGCTAATGTAGCACTGCTGACAAATCAGCCTGCCAAGGACCCTAAGCAAGAACAATACTCCTTCGTCTCGGGGTTTTTCCGTCTTGTTCTTTCTAGCTACCGAAAGTATGTTTATAGACACCCCTCTGTGATAACGCTATTCTTTCCGCCGAAAAAGCTTCTTTCGGAAACTTTCATCGACATTGGTGAATAAAAATGATTTTATATATATATATATATATATATATATATATATATATATATATATATACATTGTATATATACACAACAAACAAAAATAACAGTTATTTCCATGCATATTGTGTACAATTATTTATAATTAGAAAGCTCTTCGTTGATAATAGACTTTTGAACTTATTAGAATACATTTTTTATCGAAAATTAATGTAAGAAAAATTCCACAAAGTCTGTTGAATTTAAATCCCTTTTCACAAAGGATTGCAATATTTAACGTGAAAAATATTGCGAATGAAGTGGTACGTGTTTATTATATGATGCGTGATCTTGGCACACTACGCATCATATATTCTACTGTATTTTGTCTATTTCTGCATTGCATATGACTGAACTGTTTGGTCCATATTTCACTGGCTTATATCCCGAGTGTATATCGCGGAAATGCACAGCGTAGGCAATTCATCGATGCGATCGTGTCTTGCGAGAGACGCGAAGAAAGCAGAAAGGAATCGCGATTCACGCTGAGAATCGTAAAACGCGCATCTTGCACGCTCTCGGCATCGATACCTTTCCTCGCTGATCCGAGGAAATGAGGATGAGTCTGACATCGAAATTCGATTGGCAAAAGGCTCTCGCGCGAAATTGAACTTCGAAGGCAGGAACGAATCCTGAGAAGATAGCCCATTCCTTTGAGACTTTCATTATTTTTAAAACTACTTGAACTTCATTGACGCTTAATCGCAAGTTCACGAATATTTTATTTTAATGTACAAGCGCAGGAAAACAAAAGAGAAAAATGTTACTTGATCATTTAAATATTAAACATTTGAAATTGTACATCTACTGTGTTATTCGAAGATAGATTAGAAATATTATGAAAATATTTAACTTCATAATTTAACGAAAAAAAGGAAGGATTGGATTCTTATCTTCCAAGTGTGGTTGTACCCTTTTTATTAATTAATGTGAAATTAATGACATTATCATAAAAGCTTTTTTCCTTTACTCTCAAGAGACGTAAAGGTAGAATAATATTTTCATTTGACATGTAGATTAGAATCTGGGAAAGAGAAGATTAATTTTGAAAATCATTTTCCCCAGAGATCTTTCGGGTCCGTCCTTGTGCTCGGAGACTAGTAAACTTTCTGCTCGCGATGCTCCTGGGAGGAGTGCCGGACAGCTGATAACGATAAGGAAACCGCGAACCACGTTTACAATCGTATTCATGAGAGACAGACATGGGTCTGTCATAAAAAGGCGACTGGATTCACAAGATTGTTCATGGTATTGTGGTATTTAATGTATTTCATTTGAAACTCGCAATATCTCATGAAAATAAATTTAAAAAAACGTGATATATATCAGTTTAATATTTTTAATTACGCCATAATTGCAACAATAAATAATTTCTTTAATATCTTTAATTGTCTAATAATATTCTGAAAAATTGTAATTATATTAATTGTATTAATATTTTATACGTAAGATGTGAATCGTAAACATCACATAAATGTATATCTATTCAGTTTATGTTACAATTATTTTAGTTGGCATATAATATAAATAAGAATATATTGATATAGACTTTTGCATACTTGTTATTTATATCTTCTAGAATTTATTTTATTTATTTACTTAAAATTAATTTCCCTTTATGTCAATTAATTACATTTTTACATTGTGATATAATACAATAATTTTGTGTGTGCAAATTTATTATATTATATATATTTTCTTTTGCAATAGGATTTCTCTTTTACGATTCTGATAAACAAATCAATGGTGAATAGCGCGAAATAAAAAGATCTGGTTACAATACACTGTATTTGGTTACACGCTGATGTTTTTTCGTTGTGAGATTTTGCCGATATTTTCTACGTTATTTTCGTTGGATTCATCGATGAAGTTGTCGCCGTGCAACACGATTGCTATTCCGTCGTGCTTTTCCCTCTTGGAAAAAGAAGAGAATTTACAAAACGTATTTTTTTTTACTCTACCTTCATAATTCTTCCTCACGTTTTTATTATCTTTCTATCTATCTTTTAATTATCGTATTTTTTAAATCGTGAAATACCAAAAGTTTAGATTCACTTTTAAATTACAAAAAGAAATTAAATTTTGCTGTGTTGTGTTATTTTTTAATTTTATAAGTATAATAAAATTCATCGAAACAATTTCGAGGAACATTATGTTAATCAGGAAACAAATTTGCGTCCTCTTTATGTCCTTCAATATTAATCGCCAAAGATGGCACCGTCTTTACGCGATTAGCAATCAAGTCCCGTCGCGTACGTTCTCGTGAATGTGGCTTTAATCGGTAACTCTATCTCACGAGTCACACGATAGAGAGGAAACTTTTCGATCCTACGAAATATACAGAAACGTCAACGGGGCGCGACCCCGTGATCCTTCGGGATCTACTCAGGTACTGAGTTTCGGAGGATTACTAAAGCTGCAAAGGATTACCCGAACATCTGGAGAAATGGCTGATGTGACTTAACGCGACACCGAGACCTTCCACTTTGCTTTCAGATGTTGAGACAGATTTCAATATTTGATTACCGAGCTCTTCCTTCTAAGTAGTTTTTTCCCTCCATCTCCCATCAGATACGTGTATTCCTTTTCTTTAAATAAAAAAATGATGTGTACATAAAATATGAATTCGCCAAAAAGTGAGCTCTTTTATGATTTTAAAGATCACTGTGACTTTAAGTTTTCATATTTTATGTCAAATATATATGACAAATAAATGCCTAGTAAAGAGACTCTCTTTACTATTATAAATAGTAAATGTTAATGATTTATGTAAAAAAAACTTTTTGATTAATATTCAAAGTGTGTAATAATATTTAAAAAAATCTGTATTAAATATATTGTATTTATCATAATAAAATCGAATTGTACTCTTACGTATTCTCCAGGAATATACTACAACTTGTGACCGTTTTTCCCTAACACGCGTCACGTAATCCAACAACTTGACAGGGCAACGCGTTCGACCGCTTTTCGAAATCGGAAAAAGGGACGATGAGAATCGAAATCGACAAATATTGTCGTCACGTATCGCGCCAGCGATAAGTCGTGCTCGTTCAGGCCGTCCCTTCCATGCTCTCAGGAAAAAGGTCCACGAAAATGCAGGGTCCGCGAGAACGATGGGATTTTGCCGAGGTACGTCAATGAGCTTCGCGCGTTCTCGCAGTCATTCGTCGAAAACGTGAGTAAATATTGATGTGCGTGATCCGATCGCGCGTCCGAGATGAACCAGCTGTGGATGCCAATTGCGTCCACCCTATGTACGCCAATAGTTTACAGAAGTTTTATAACTGTATACAATGTGTCCCAGATGTTCCGAATTTTCTTCCATATACAATTTAGAAGCGACTTAAAATACTCATTGATAAAAATGTTGACTTATGAATGAGATTGATGATCTAAAAATTTTTTATTAGATTGCAGATTAGACGGAAATTGAATTTAACTAGACGTCAATTTAAAGTTTCTTATAAAGTTAAGCTTCAGAGAGAGCTGTCAATGAAGAATAAAAAAATCTTATTTGTATTTTAAATCCAAGTAGATTTACTTCTCCAAAACTTTAGTTCAATAATTATAAGATAATGAATAATATAATAATAATAATAATTTTTACATAATTGCAACGACAAAAAAACAAGTTGAATTAAAATTTATCAAAGATATTTCTATTATTAAAAAATTTCACATTTTTAGTACTCCAGAATTATACTTGATAATTAAAATCAATAATATCAATATGAATAATATGTTCTTATTATTATATATCTATTACTTTAGCTAATGTATATGCGTAACGGAGCAAGTTTTACTTTAAAAATCGTTTATAGACTAGTTTTCAATATTTTTCGTGTCTATTAAGAAAGAACGACATTTTTTGCATTCTTTAAAAATTCAAAAAATATTGGAAACTTTATTATATATACAATAGTATAGAATATTTAATTTAATCAAATTTTCTCCCTTAAGGAAGGATATTTTTCGCGATGTCCAGGTTAGGAAAATCAATGGCAATGACGGCTGACTGATGGAACGCGAAAACTAACTCTCTTCCTTTTTCTCTCTCTATCTCTCTTGTTCAACCTGAATATTGGATATCAATAACAACAGTCGAGGCTGACATCGAGGGCTTTTGTTCATTCACTTCATTCGCGAATGGGTATGGTCACAGTGGTGCTGTTCCTTGTTGGAGGACAATACGGGGTGTGTCAGGCAGCACGTACTTTTTCTGAATCGCAAATATTAAACCGAAAGAATATTTGTATGTGACGATCAATAGTTCTTCATTTACCAATTATCAAAAACGTTATGATATATTAAGTAAATAACAAAAAGTTTAAATTATTTATGTGTATTTTACTAATTTACAATTTTAATTTAAAGGTTAATTATTTTAGTAAGGATTAAAAAGTCTAAAAAGTTATTATTTGACAGAATTTAATTTAATAAAATTACTAACAAGGATAAGTTAATTTTAAATTAACGTATAATAAACTAGATGAGAAATGCAGCAAACTTTTATGACATTCTATATCAGATATATTTTTATTTGTATATATATATATATATATATATATATATATACACTCTTTGATTAATTTATTATATTAATAATTGTTCCGTTAATCTTTTTATTGCACAATAACCGTGCAATACTAAGACACTCTGCATGTTCGAGCAATAACTTTCTTAAGGAAATGGAAGACGAACAGTTGTCGGAAGAGAGCAATCGGAGGAAACGGGTAATTCTGTGCAGTTGAGAGAGGGCTATGGTGTAAGACCCGAGTAAGTTTGTAATAACCATGTCAAATAATTGAACGGCCGAGCAGAGATGAAGGCGGTATGCAGCATTTATAGTGTTTCGAAGTTATCGCCTTCGAAGTAGAACTGCTGTTCGCAGAGAACGCGACTCAATTCATTTAATATTGCACCCCGTACAAGTAAACTCGATTAAATACTACTTCGTTTCATGGTACACGAGATTTTCAAGGGAGAAATCTATCTTTGAGAATATGTAATTCGTGCAATTTTAAGTGGATAATAAATAGATAATAAATCCAGTTACAGAGTTACGACGATCTTGATAAAAAAAAAAAAAAAAAAAAAAAAAACAGATACCTTAAAGAAGTTTTAAAAGTTTAATAAAAAGATCAAATGTACCTGCTTAATTATTATTATTGATTCGTATTACTTCTATTACTATTGAATAAAATATTGTAACAGTATAATAATAATTATAATTTTTTATTTAATTTCAATAATTTGTTTGACTTTTATAAATTTTTTATGTAAAACTATAAAACAAATATTTACATTAACTTGTGTTTTTTTTTATTCTCTTGGATATTGCACTATGAAAATCTGAATTTCTTTTCGCATCTAATATGCACGTAATAAATAATAATCGTTCCGTGAATAATTAACTTTCACAAAAATACGATACGCTTCGCTTGTCCATTCGCAGTCATCCTGCTAGATCTAGCGCAATATAGCAAAGGGTGAGCCTGGCGATAAACTCCTATGACAAACAAGTACCGGCAGTTCGAGCGATATATCATGCAGCCGCGAGTCATAAACGCGAAACTTTCGTAAAAACAGCGAATATTTGCAAAATGTCTCGGAGCAGCTAACAACGACAACTGCGTTGCGCCAGGTCACTCTACTATATATTATACCTACGTAATATCGTTGAAGTTGGTAATGAATAATATGATATGATGCAGTGGATGGACAGGCCAACTGTTTACTACGGCCAGCATTAGTTCGCGCTCGTCCGGAGTTAACGCAGTTAACCGGTGACTTTGATCTGCGATTCCGATTCTAGTTCACTCCGCGCATTCGGCGCTTCGATTTGCGTGGCCGAACTCTCGAAGACTCCATTACAAACGACGAGAGCAGGATCAATATTTAAATTTCTAATGACAACGGCCTCCGATAGACGCGATCGCAAAACGTAGGCCGCCTGATAAAATGTGTCGAGTTGTGGAATCCATTTCCAGAATGCACGTTTTGACAGAGAGAGAATGAAGCAGATGATGCATTTACCTGATATATGTAGAAGTATGTTGTTGCGGATGATGAAATCACAGAACTCCGAGAATACGTGATCCGCCTGAAAACAAAGCACAATTATAAAAGAAATTATTAAAATACAAAAAAGGCAAATAAAAAAAAAAGACATGTAATATGAAAAATATAAATAAATAAAACTACTTACAAAAGCGAAATAAATAATAAATTATGAATTTGATAAAAGTATAAATAATGAATTATAAGAATAATAAGCATATTTTTTTTAGATTTATCTCAAAAGTTTGTATTTTTGTAACAATGGATTTTTGTCGACACATTTTTTTGTCGTCGAGAGAGTCACCCTCTTTCGGATGAACAAAAATTTTAGATTAGAGGCAGAAATATGCTGGTGAACCTGAGATGATGTTACAACGACAAAGGCCGTCGCGTCGGCTCGGTAATAAAGACGGGGAATTAAGGATCCCGGCATGTAAATTGTCGTTGATATGATTTACCGGCAATTTGAATGAAGAGCGCGCCCAGGCCATGATGTCGGTTAGCATAGATTTGAATAAATTGTGAGTTACTACGATGTCATTAAGCTCAGCGAATCTTTTTGCAAGCTACTTGTTCGAGTGAATATCCTGTAGTTATTATCAAGCCATCCTTTCTCCCCTCCCTCTCTCTCTCTCTCTTTCTTTTTTTACCAGAGTTTTAGAAACAAAATAAAATATTCCAACGTAAAAACGTGCAAAATTCTATTATTATTAATATTGGTTTTGATATTTTCTTTCAATGAATCCATAAAGAAGATTATGGGCTTGATAAAATCTATCGATTATCGTATGAATGATGTGTAACGTGTGTTCTATTTATAATATATTACATATACCTATGTGTTTATACTGCACGTAAATCTGGAAAAAATAATAATCGACATAATATTATTTCGTATATCAAAAAAATTTTACTTTAGATAAATAAAATTATCAGGAATTTATTATTATTTCAATTATCTTGCGTATCTGTTTGAAATATTATATCTATTATATATCAATAAATTCTTTAAAAGTGTAATAATTTATAATTCTTGTATTTCCTGTTTTTACACGTTTGTATAATTCTATACATAATTATGTAGTTGTATATATATATATATATATATATATATATTCAATACATAATTTTTAATATATTCAAATTTGTCAAATCTTTGCATAGTAAGGTTTTTTTATATCTTGTTTAGCAAGATAAATATTGAGTGATTCGAACCCCTACGTCTCTATAAAGTAATAAACTCATACAATATATATATATATATATATATATATATATATATATATATATATTCGTGGGCTTTTGAAAATCTATTGTTAATATCGCTAGAAAGTTAAATGTCATCACGGTTACGTAGCACACGTCATTCTCGACGAAGGATTGGACTGGACAGACGGATGAAGGCTGGAGTTAGCCGTCGTTCCGAGGTAGAATTGTGCGTGGATCAATAAATCGTGCGGACGGTAACGTTCGAATGGCGAGCAGAGTCCTCGCAGCGGTCAGAAACAACGATGATTTCGATAGCCAAGACGATACCGTCGATGATTAGCGATTTGCGCAATGGCCTGTTTAAACTCAAAGCCCGGTTTAATCCTTCTTACGATTCGTTCCGTAAATCGATTAACTCGCGAGAGCCATTACGAGACTTGGGATTGGAATTCTTCCATAGTAATACCAATTATCGTTCGATCAGCTCTCTCTCTCTTTCTCTTCTGCATGCGCGCGCGTAACAATCGGATTAAATTAAGGGTCTGTATCGATCGACGGAATATCGAAGCGAGAAATAAGGATTTTATTCGCGTCAGGATTTATCGGAAACGCATGGGTAAATTAAAAAGGACGATAAAACATTTAAAGTAAAATAATTGTTAATTTTTATTTCTATGTAAAAGCTCAATATATGGTTAATAGTAAAAGTATGTGACACGATTGCAAAAAATTACTTTGTCGCACAGTAATCAAGAATTTTATTGAATAGAAATTAAATTGTATTGAATTGTGTTGAAAAAAAAAAAAAAATTGACTTCAAATCTTGGTAACTGAGATTCAAGTTTCTCTGTAACAGGGGTTATTTTGATAATTTTATGCAAATGGCTTCTCGAATATTTACGAGATGGCAATTTTCCTATAGAAACAGAATGCTTTGATGAGAAATACCGCTGTAATTTTCATACCGTGCGTTATACGGTCGCTGCGTTACGAGATACGATGCAAACAATTTCATCCGCGATTGTCCTACGAAAATCGTAACAAGAGTGCTCGCGGTCATTTTATAGAGCTTAGAAACCAATTAGCTGTGATCCAGGTATTTTCGAGCGAACAACTCAGCGCTGCATAAAGGCCCGCCTTTATGTAAGAGGAATATACATATTCGCGCTCTCGGCAATCGTTAGATAGATGAAACTTTGTGCAATACAATTCGCACACACTATTCTGCGAACATCATACGTTACATGCATTATTCAAAATAAAAGAAATTTCTAAAAAATGCGAATTTGGCGGTATTTTTTTGCAACAGAATACAAATTCGAAGTCTCAAAATATTTCTTGTATGTACATATTCTTTTTATTTTTCTTTTTTTTTTTTAAATATATGAAAGTATGAAAGAAAAAAGGAAAAGTTGGAAATATACGAGATAATTATTTATTTATACAGTTGAGAGGAGATGGACAAATATAATGTACATATATATCACGAATATACAACACTCTGTGCAATAAATATGTAAAAGTTATATATGTATGTTTTATTTATCGTACGTCATCTTTCAGATGAACTCCCCTCTATTGCGGTTTTCGCTTGTATTCTCGACGGATCCCCGCGAAACAGTGTGTGTGTGTGTGTGAAATTGCACCGCGTTGCATTATTACGCGGATTCGCTTTTGCAGTCAACAGTCCCCCTTCTCTACTCGGCTTCGTTAGATTCAACTTCGCCGACGTACGGCGTGTCCCGACCCTCATCAGAAACGTTATGTACTCGTGTCTGTATTCGTTGTATTCCGATGGGAAGCTGTAACTCTTGCTTCGACGAATTTACAGTGACACAATAATATACACAGCGATGTATAAACTTGATATATCTATATTTAACTCTTGATGATATAGAATCCTATATCTCCAAAAATGTTGCTGTTTTAACAATAAAACTGATACACGAGCGATGATAAAATGTCACAGTTAAATAGACACAGTGGTGTAATATTTCTTACTTGACATTCTTCAACCGAGATGTATGTATGAAGAATAAAATTACTGTTACGAACAAAAACTTGTATTCTTTGTGTACTTCTCTCTAGCAATATAATTCAGAATATAAAATATCCGTGATGTAAACACAAAATTAAATTTAAATACGAGATAGATTATCAAATTAAATTTTAAATTTTATCATAATTTTTGGCTTAATAGTCGTGTCGCATTTAAATTTAATTTCATGTTTATAGAAGATACACGAGTAAAGTACATGAGAAGGATATATAGATCGGGATTAATCCTAAGAGACGACGCGGTGAGAATAGGTCGTGGATCAGCGAGATGTTACAGTCGATGCGAATAATAATAAGGTGATGAGAAAGCGAGCGTAGACGACAAGGCGAGACGAGAATAGAGGAACAGGAGCTTCATCCGTGTCTCTACTTCATTTGCATGGGAAAGGGAAAGGAGATTGGGCACAGGTATCTCTCCCTCGCCTGACCCAATAATACGCAACTGGCCAACCAAACGGTCAGAATTCAATTACGCGAATGTAGTCGAACCCGACCACTAACTCAAGTCCAGAGACAAGCGAAACATAATAACCAAACAATAGAGAGCTTCTATTGCGTGTGAAGCCTCAAGATTCTCTGGGATCTTGATAAATATGTCTCTATTATAGGCACACACGTAACGAAATATGTATCATAATTTCATAATTTCCGAGTTATAAGCGATTGAAAAAAAGCGCTTTTCGCAAACTAAATTTTTTGGAGTTAAATTACCAAAATTATATTTTTCAGTTAATTTTAAATAGAGTTTACTCTAATAGAATTTTAATTTAAGGCTTAATTACAAAGATATATTAATGACAAAAATTGGAAACTTGCAAAAAATGATGTGGTCCCT
This sequence comes from Anoplolepis gracilipes, assembly GCF_047496725.1. Taxonomy (NCBI): domain Eukaryota; kingdom Metazoa; phylum Arthropoda; class Insecta; order Hymenoptera; family Formicidae; genus Anoplolepis; species Anoplolepis gracilipes. The sequence goes on along the minus strand of NC_132986.1, from coordinate 6,839,606 downwards.
CGATATTTTCGCTGAGGAAAAATCGACTCCAAGTGATCTCAAGAATCTGCCATTAGCAGGTTTTTCACCAATTACAGGACACTCTGTATAATATATAATTACATAATAGTATTTATTATAAGATCATATAATTATAATCTTATACAATCGCAAATATATTTTTGAATTAAATTTTTATATAATATATATTTTTATTATAAGTTAAAATTTTTTATAATCCTATATCCTAGAAATAATTATCTTTCATATATTCTGAATTTCTCTGTATAAAAATCTTTTCGTGATGCTAAAAAAGTATCGATTTTCTAAACCGTACTTGTGTTTTGTTTTTGCGCAAGATTAACACAATACAGAGCTAGAAAACCTCACGGATGAAGTTCAAATCCGGCCTTTGGTGCTATTTCAATCGCGGCTATAGACGGGTCACGAACGAATGGAAGTACTCAATTAATCCGACGTAGGCATTGCAAACTGGCTTGGGCTATTATGGGGAAAGGGAGGGAGAAAGGGAGTTAAATTGCTTTCGTACGCGGCGCGCTTATATGGGAAATTGAAACAAAGTTCGAAATTGCACGGCCCGCTATTATGGTGTCCGCTTAACTATTAACGCACTCTGATGGACTAAGCGCTGGCGAAAAATCCGGATGTATAGAGAAGAAAAATGGCAGAACAAAGATAGAGAGAAAGAGTAAGAGAAGAAGACAAAAACAGCCATGAGAGAGCTTCAATTATCGCGCGGGAAAAAATCTATTTTTATCCTCTACAAAATCGAGTATGGACCATCGCGTTACATCGTTGACTCCATATACAGACAGCCGAGCCCGCGGGGATTTTCGGAAAATCTGGAACACAGCCAATGGCGCAGCTTAACGTTGTCATTGTGCCTACGTAGGGGTGGAGTAGAGTAGTATTCCGCCGGGTACTCGCTATCCCGAGTTTATACGCTCCACAAGGCAAGTTTTTCCATCTCTTTTTCCCGCTCTTCTCCGCGAAAAATTAACCGCGATGACTGTCTGTTGAGGATTACCGTCGTTGCATTGCGAATCTAATCCTTCCATCAGAAAATTGCAATATAAGAGTATTTCATATTTCATTATATGCATGCATACAATGTTATATATTTTACATTTTACATTTTTAACAACTGTTTTAGAAAATATTAACTTTTGTGAAACAATTAATTTTTTTAGATTAAAAAAAATTTTTTAAATAATAATAAAATATTGTATATTATAATAATAATCTCAAAGTTAGAAAATGATAAATTTTTTTTCCACAAAAAATTTTACTATTCAAAAAATATTTGAAAAACAAATAATCTCCAGTTCTTAAATAAATTTTTTATATTATCATATTTTATAAATCACCATATATATTACACAGTGTGTGTACATCAGATATATATGTCACGTATCTTCTGTGCATGGTGGTTCAATCGTATTTTGCTATCATAAGTCGTGAGTGGTGTTTTCCTTGCAATATGAATGTTATTTTGTCAGCGAGCGCGTGGCGGTCGTGGAAAATTGAAAATATCTGGGAAACGCGAGTTATATTATTCGGAAAAAATATCACAGAAAGAGTGGACCATGGTGATGTTGGAAACGTTATATCGAATCGCCCTACTTTCGAACGACTCGCGGCAACGAATCCGATACGCGGGTTTCAGTCCGAACGACGTTTACATTACAGGCGGTGTTATCGGATTTCTCGCCGCCGATGTAATCGTCGTTGTAATCTCTGTCTCATACTCTTCCCGCATCTGCATATGGCTTAAGATATATACACATATACATTTATTTAACATGGGTATATTTATGTATCGTTTTTTATTGAAACAAATTTTTATCATGGATTTGTAAAGATTACAATTGAGAATGAAAACTTGCTTAATTGCCGATAATATTAAAACAAAGAACAACATAAAGTAAACATTTGAAATATTAAAATATAATTTGAACTTTCAAATAATTGTGTGTGTAAAGATTGTCAAAAATTTACATTTATAATTACATATAATTTTTTATATTAAAAGTTTACATTAAAAGCAATTTACTGAATTTAAAATTTATCAAGCATCTATATTATTAACTGATTATTATATCAGGTAATAAAAATATAATAAGAAATTTATTTCTTCTTATATATTTTTTTTCATTATCTCTAAACATTTTTATTTTTATTTTAATCTTTAAATTTTTTTCTGTGAGATTTTTATTTAATTAATTTATTTTTATAAAAATAATACTTTTAAAAATGACAACCTCCACAAACAATTTGCGTTTAGTTTTGTGAGAAAGAGCTGATTAATTATCCACCGTAAGACAATGACGAGCCGTTGGCATTAAAGTTGTATTATTAATCAGGAGGGTGAACAGAAGTGAAGTTCTTTGGTGCGAATATGCACGCTCGTTCGGTTGGTCGTTCGTTTCATTATTGAATGCAAATAGGTTCGTTAGGGCCGACCGTTTTTAAGTGCTCGTCGAGTCTCGACCCTCTGTCTAGTCGAGCCTCCAGAAACAATACACTATTCCTACCCTCAAGAGAGCGAGGAAAATTACTCTGCGGAAAGTTTAGCGTGTCGTGCCGTGACAGCCAACTGTCGGAATTGGTGAAAACCTCTTAAATATATACAGGATGTCCTAGATCTAGAGTTACTTTCCACATCTGTGAGATCCTTTATATAATATCTTAGAAACCGTACGCGGATTTGTGAACAGCGTTGTGTGAACAATAAATTATGTAAAAGTATGCGCGTGCGCGAATCGATTACATATATAAGTAATACTTACTACAAATTTATATAAATTGAAAAATACAAAAGTTTTAAAAAGAAATACTATTACAAAATATTATTTTAGATTGAAATATTTAATATATATTTTTATTAAAAATTTTAAATATATGAAGTACAACTTTTTCAATAAGATTTATTAAAGTTCGAGAATATTTGGCTTTCGAATGTGAAAATAACGAAAGCCAAATTGACATGCATTATATTTTGATGGCATTAGAATCTAGAGATGTCGAATGCATCGTCCGCGTTATCCAAATTACGATTAGAAACGTGCTAGTTGCGTCCGAAACAATTGTCCCGTAACGCCTCGATCGTGGCACAAATGGGATCTCCATTGGCGTTTCTCGTCCCTTGCTATCTATACACGACATCGAAATGCTGCTGGTTGACCAATTGAACGTGGAAATACAAACGTGATCGACGCCAGCAGAAATCAAGTATGCAAAATATGCATATAACTTTTGGTATAATATGCATAGCAAAAAGTAATTACGAAAAACTGAATATAAAAAAAAGCCTATGTGCAAGATATAAAATCTAGAGGACACCTTTTATGTAAAAATTATTAATGAGATAAAAAATACGAAAAAATATTCTTTCAAAAATACCTAAAAGATAAAAGAATTGAAGTTAAAAACAAAAATTGAGGAATAAAAAAAAGAAACGTAACAAATACAAAATAAAATATAAGAATAATAAAGTGACAAATTAAGTTATGGAAAATCAAATTATATAATTAATATCATTTGCAAATTTGCCGGAATTCGGAGAAAAGCAGATTCGACACTGATAATATAATAGTCGATGCTCATCTCGGTCAGAGGTTACATTGCTGCCAATTATCATAAAATCAGCACGAATAACTGGAATAACAAGCGTCTCCAAAAATCACTGACATGGCGATGAATTTTATGGCTTAATGTCGTTCGCTGTCGTCGCGCAATTTGTCGTTCGTATATATTGTAATTGATCGAGTGCGGCAACAGGTGATTTACGATGATAATTTGGTAAATATGACTACTATTCGTTGCGTCATTTGCCGATATCGTGATAAATACGTTGTATTATCAACGCTAATAAATTTAGTTATAAATTCGACTATACGATTTCAGACCGAAAATCTTCATTTGCTGGAATTAAAAATATAGTATCATAAATCACGAGTAATAAAAAAATATCAATCATTCTAAATAGCCAGAATTATGTATGCTAATATTATATAATCAAAATTGTATATATCTATGTATATTTTCTTTTTATAGAAAATTATTTTATATATTACTATTCAAAGCGCGTGTAACGTTTATCGTCAAATAAGAGAATGCGAGAAACTATTGATTTCAAATATATTTTTTGAGAAGAATTTTTCTGATATTTATTCTATTCATTCATTAGCTTCATTCGAAGAACGCGACATAAATGCAAGATAAACGGTAGTTGAAACAGGCGACAATGGCGCAACGAGTTAGTAGGTTCATTTCAATTAGAAGCAAGAGCGACAATGGATAGACGGATAGTGACAGCTTCGGCGATAGAACAATGGAGAGGCCGGCTATTTGTCATTGACAACGGATCGGATTGTTGCGAGGCGAAATTCAATCGAGCACAGTGAATGTACAACGCTTGCAATAACGCGTTTAGAGAGTTGGGGTTTCTACTATTCAATCATTAAGCCATGCTAAACTGTCTAATTGTACTAAAATTATAAATAAAGTAAATTAAGAACAAAACAAATAACAAAATTACGAGAGAGAAATCATGTAATTTAATTTTCTCAATCATATATATAGTTTAATCTATTTGACAAAAAAAAAAAAAAAAAAAAAAAAAAAAAAAAAAAAAAAATTGCAGACACATAAAAAGAGATAAAAAAAAATTAGTCTTCCTTCCATAAAGTTCAATTTCTAATTAATAAATTTAATAAGTCAATTTTTAAGTAGCAAAAATAGAATTTGACGTTTACGAATCACTCGATAGCTAAGAAGGAAAAGCACAGAAATCTCTGGTCTATCGTATCGAGATGCGTTATAGACCGTTCAACGATCCCGTCGAACGCTGCACGGTATGCTGTTTCAAATAATCAAGGGAGAGTATATATCCAAGGCACCCTCCTTCCTGTACGTACTGCCGGACGATCGAGATGATAGCAATTTGCACTGTTGGGCCGTGCAAGGACCCGGATCGCATCGGAAGACCCACATGAATGAGAGTTGGCGATAGACGTGCCCAAGCCTAAGCTTGTATGCGTGCCGAAGGGAGAATGGATTCCCCTCTGCCTCCCCTGTTCCTAATGTCCCTTACACCGGCAGCATAGTATCCGCCGTTAATGGCTACAAAAGCATGATTCGTAATGTGGTTCCGTGTTTACGAGACTCGTTGATTACGAGAGGCTCGAAAGTTCGCCGGGATGGAGAGGAATATGCACATTTCTTCATGACAAACAAAACAAATCATTTGGAATAAAAAATGGCCTGACAGAAATGACACGGTTTCAATTATATTGACGAATAATTTAAATAGACGCATTATTAATAATTTAAATCCACGCATTAATAATAATATGAATAATTACTATAATGCAAAATATAACTTTTAATTTAAAAAAAGAACAATGAAATAAATAAATTTATACTATACATTACATAGATAAATTATGGGGAATGAAGAAATATCTGAAAAATATCGGTGTTAATTATATATATACATATATATATATATGGGTAATATTTATTCATAATATAAAATATGTTTTACTCAAAACACAGATCTATAGATCTAATTAACTCTAATAAATATTCTCATTACAATGCAAGTATAAATTTCAATGCGCTATAAATCAAGAAGTCTTAAGAAAGTTCAGATCCTCTAATTTAATCCGTAAAATAACGTAATTACGCCAAGATTAATGATGGTTTCAGCAAGTCTAACATAGTTTACGGAAGTTAATGCCATCGGTGATCTGATAGATACATTATTATGCAACGGAATGTTCATTATCATCCGTGTGTTTGTATTCGAAATCAGAATCTATCTCCGTATAAGTTGTTACTGATGTAAGTACGTGAAAGCATCTTTGTTGTGAAACGTGTGTTTTACAGGACAAATTTTTCCTTCTCCAGTAAAATCCCGAACATGGCGGTGCAGGAGCGAAAACGTCGAGATAAACAAGCTTTTGGGGTCGACATCGGTTTTGACGTATTGTACGAAAGCCATCTGGTTTCCCGGTTTCGACGGGTGATCTTTCAATGTAAAGAGGGTAAAAGCAGCCCTTAAAGGAACTAACCTAAGCAAGCCTACAAGAGAAAATAATAGCAGTTGAAACGCAGACGTTTGCGATCATAAATAACCTACACTGTACACACAGTCGCAACGTGTAAATAACTTATTTAAACATGTTTATATATATATATATATATATATATATATATATATATACGCGTAAATATAAACAGACGTCAAGAGAGAAAAGAAACTGCAGACGGAATAAGAGAAAAGCGCGAGAAACCTTACTGCTTTCGATAACCTGAACTCTCCTCATTCCATTTCCCCTCCTTCCTCCTTTCCTTTTGTCCTTTTTTTCACAGTAACTTCTTTATCGGTTCCGATGTACTTTCAATCACCTTAGACCAATCCTGCAACTATTTCTCGCATTGCCGTGAGATTTTCCTGAATTCACTTTTAGTTGCCCTACTCTCTTAATTTAAATACTGTTCAGTTGTAAAAATCAATGAAACGAGATAAAAATTAATCATAAACTATCATTTGAAAAGAATCAAAGAAGTTCTTTGCTAATTATTTTGTCTTTTATATAGTTATATATTTTAGTCTTTCGTGGCTTTTCTAATGTGCAAAAATCATTATAAGCCATTTAAATTGAACGAAGGATTATTCACAAAATGCTGCTGCATTTTTTTTACACACACATGTATACTATATATTTTTTTAAGTGTAAATATTATGATTATTTAACAAATTTGATTCCAACAGATTATTGATAATAATTAATGTAATTCTGTTATTGTGGACTTAATTCATTCATTAGAAATAGCTGACAGTTTTCTTTTTGTTTTGTCGAAGAAATAGTTTCCGAATTTTTGCTAATAATAATCTTGATTTTTTTCACGTCCATCATTCGGCATCATAGTTTTCTGCAAAAGAGATTGCAAATGGACGAATCATGTCAATAGTGATTTCGACATCAGTGTATCGAGAAAAATGTCAGATGTCTGGGGACGCGGATGATCAGACATACGGAAATTGAGAGCGTGTGAGAGACGTGTATTTTTATAAAGATATTTTGTGCGAAAATTGAAGGAGCGTCGCGCATACGCGACTACGGAAAGACTGACGACGACTCTGAACAAGGGGAACATTAGACTCTACGTACCGTGGGAAATATCGTGAGAGTTACATGCTCCTAGCATCGAGTTTGCATCGATCAAGCGCGACAACTTTCGCTCCGTGGTTGTCGAAGTTTGCGATTGGGGTGGTTAAGATGACATCGAGCTTTCTCTCCTTCTTCCCCGCTTCTATTCCGGCTTTAATCCATAAAGCGTACGCTAATGGAAGCTCCAATTAAACTGATCAATGCACGAAGATAGAATGTCAGGTCAATCGAAACTTATTATGCGAGAACTCGATTTTCTTTTTAAAGCATATAGATGTTTTTACAATTTTTTAAAATCATCTAGTTATTTAATTTTCTTGAAATTAAGATATTAAATAAGTATATTATAAATAATAAAATATTAAAAATCGATAAAAACATAAAAACAATTCTTAAAAAATGTTCAATTTTTTTTTTATTTTCTTTTATAAAAACATATTTTTCTTTTTAAAGCAAAATGTATAGATTATTCGCGATGAAATGATCTTTTTTCGTTTCGCAATTAATCTCAAAGTTCGATCTGATCTTTATTGCAAATTGCTCGAAGCTAGACATTAAATAGTTCTTTGTTAACAGACTTCGATTGAACATAGTCATCCGATAAGATTGGTAAATTGATTGCACAAAATCGCTAAAAGAAAAAAAGGCTTGGCGAAACTTGAAATACTTGCAGATGGTTTCGAGTGGTGCGCGTCGATAAAAAGTCTGATGCTTTCGTCGTGTGTTTGTGTAACGTTTGTGTAGCGTTTGTGTAACAAGTCGTCGAAACTTCCCAACAGTACCTACATTTTTTAATCAGTATCCAAGTTAAAAGAAATGGAAGATTGAGAACTTGAGTTCACCGATTTCGTTTGAGACTAAATTAACTAAAGAGAAAAAGAGAGAAAGAAAGAGAGAGAGAGAGAAAGAAAGAGAGAGAAAGAGAGAGAGAGAGAGAGAGAGAGAGAGAGAGAGAGAGAGAGAGAGAGAGAGAGAGAGAGAGAGCAGCAATGCTGGTCGACAAATTCAAGCGAGTTGGCTAAAGTGCACGAAATCACCACTTCCATAAATCAAAGGGAGCAACGTTGATCTCTTCATCGGGAAAAGCTTCACTTGCGTTGCAAAATATCTTGCTTTGAGAACGTGATGCTGGTCGTAATTAACCTTCCAGTGGTCGCGCCATTTCACGCGAATGGTTTGACACACAAAGTACACCGCGAGATGTGTATCTTTTGAAAAAAATATGGTTATTCTCTTAATTTTTATATAATTAACATTCTCTCGCTTCTCCAAATAACATTTTTAAAATTTCTTAAATAAAATATTACATAATCGAATGAAATTTTGAAAAATAAAGAGAGTTTTTCATAATGAAAATTACAAATTGATTAAATTTTTCTTCTTTAACATACATCTTTATTTAAATGTTCGTATATATATGCGTGATTGGAAGATTATTTTCATTATTTGTTTATTAACGTACCTTCAAGCGAATGACTGACGTTTAACCGGCACGTGAGAAACTTTATTGCGCGACGTTGATATGTATCGTTTTTTCTTTCCTAATGAAAGCACCTACATACATTGCAACTACGCATCCACTTAACGCAAGTGGCATCGCGCATTATACATTCAGGGCATGATGCAACGTGTGTTGCACGAATCACTTTGATTCTTGTTTTCGCGCAGTCACGCGTGCTTGTTTTCACGTCAGAAATAACCGCGTCCGTGTATCCCGTCTTTGTTTTTTTTATCGCGATTGTATTTTTGTCAGTGCAGTTTTTGTACAACTTTTTTATAAAAAACTAATTTAAATTGACAAGCTCATTTATTAACAAAAATAACAAAAAATTCATAAAAAAACAAATAGCGTTCTTTATCAATTTTATTTAATTCATTTAATTAAATTTTTTTATTTTAGCATCATCAAATTAAATCTTATATCTATTTTAATTAATATAGTCATGTACTTAATTACAGGTAATTAATACAGCTACTTTTTTACAGTCGCAATGAGAATATTAAATAAAGGTGTTGTCGAGAAAAAAAAATATTGATATTTTGTCAAAGTCGCGATTCACAGAGCTTCTTCTGACAGCTTTGCTTTTAGGGGACGATTCATCCTGCGAATGTACCGAGACGTAAACGAATCTTCTCGTTCGCAAGCGGGATTGAAGAGCCAAGTATGCGACGTCGTTAATCGCGAATATGCGACACATTCGTATGCAAATGTAGCTGTGCACGCGCGGGTCCGATGTCCCCGAGGATTCTAAAGTTAGAAACACATGCGACGAGAATACACTCGCTTGCAGGGCCGTCTAAACCCTTAGATCGCGGATGGTGTAATTCCGTTTATTTTATGCTAATTTCAACATGCATGCGCCGTTGTATAAGTATCATTGTACTAGCGATATATTCTAAATAACAAACTTTTGTTCAGTAGAATAAGCAGTAAGAAAGATTATCCTTGATAGTTTCAAAACTATCTACTAAATATATAAATGAAGTATAAAGATTACCTATTGTAATTTGACTACGTATAATTACGTATATTCTTTGACGTTAATAATTATGTATATGTATAAAGAAAGAAAAAAATTATTAATTGAACTTTAAAAAATAGAAATTTGAACTTTAATAATTATACGCAAAACACATGTTTTTCGAAATAAAAAAAAGAAATATTCAAATCAAACAAATTTGCTTTTATCGAGAAGAATTTTTTGCATGAGCTCTTTTTTGAAAAAGTCGATGTCGAATGGCTCTAGGCCATTTAGTTTCGAATAGTTGAAGCCAACCCTGTGTGTTCGCTCGACCATTGTATTTCGTGAACTCGAAACGTGCTAATAACGTAAACGGAAAAAAGAGTTTTGCGTACGACAGCGGAACTTCGCTCGCAGGCATCGCAAAAAAGTCGGACGTTCCCTGTGTCTGACGAATACAGACATAAGTAGAAAGAGATATCAGAGGCAGATGTACTAAAAATGACGGACGATGCATGCGGTTTGCATATACGCGCGAACTGAGTCAAGCATGCATAAGAACGATAAACATCGGGGATCTACTGCTGCTATTTATTGTCTGCTATTTATTTTATCAAATAATATTTATTTCGTTAAATAATCTAGAAATTTTTGTAATGCTAAAGAAGTTGCATAAAACGAATATTTTGAGGTAAGAATTAAAACAAATATTAATTATTCGTTTGACCTACCTAATGACTAAGCTAATTAAATACATTAAAAATAAATTTGATTAAATATGTATGAATATGTATTTGTGTACGAGTCTGTTTTCATAAAGATAAAACATAATTTACCGCGCGCAAGATAATGTAATACAGCATATAATTATGTTGACTTTACAAATTCTTACATAAATTATTATTCTTTTTTTTCTATGATAATTGTTTTTATAGTAATAACAATAGATATTATTACATGTATTTGTGTATATATATCGTAAACAATTATGTAATTAATTATCAGCTGAGTAAAGATAATATATATATATATGCTTTTAATATTGTGTTATAATATTAGCTCTGCATCAATCATTAAAATTATCAGGTGTTAGTATTATAATTTCAACGTAGCATGTTACTCTTTTGTATTATAGATGTAATAATAGAAGCCATTGTAAATAACGTTTACACCAATAACTAACGATCAATATTACATTCTGCTCTATTTGCTTCTGCGCACTCGCTGTATTTCCACCTGATTATTACACGTATATGAAATCATATCAATATTAATTGATAAACAAATCGCATTGAATAATAATGAGAGTTTATTAACTTATATCATAGTTTATTCATGTTTCTCTCCTTCAAAAAGGAAATGTCTATTTCGATATAAAAAGATTAAGTAAAGAGTGACATATTTTAATTCACTCTTAAAGAATAAAACTGTATTGGAAATAACGCGCGTAAGATACAATTTATTACAAAAAAAAAAAAAAAAAAAAAAAAAAAAATAGATTCGATGGTAAAAATTTCGGTGAACTAGTTGCTGAAAAATACATCAGACTCAATTCAGTCGCTGCACTGCTGTCCGTACAAGACAACAGATTGTGTGTCGTCGAGATGTCATCTCTAACACGATATATACTATTCCTCAGTTTACTTTTTTAACCGCGACGCGTGCACAGATGGACGACGGTAACTTTTGAGAGCGACGATAGCGATCTCGCGATGTTGCTGGAAATACAATTCGAGCACTTGATCTGAACACTCTAATCCTCTTTGTAACACAACGGAAGGGGAAAGAGGGACGAGAATAAAAGCTGACAAAGAGGACGAAAGGCACGAGACCGTTTGTGTGTGTACATGTAATGTAAAGTGTATGTGTGTACAAAGATCTGCTATAGAATTCTATATCCGGGCTAGCTTCCGCTTCTCCGTCGGCTCCCGACGTTATCGTCCCTTCGATCTTTTCCAAGTTCACCCTAATCCGGTTCACGAACTCTCATAACTACAGGGAGGGATGCGTACACGTGCCGGAATCGCGCGCGATTTTTTCGCTGTAACGAGAAAAATACAAATGCAATGTTACTTCGAAGAGAGAGACGTACAAAATTTGCTTTCTGCATGATATATCAAGCTGCGGAAAAGAGTGAGAGACCCTATCCTTCCTATTCCGTCGTAGCGTCCACTTGTCGCGGGAATCCTCCTCGAAAATGTCGATAGCCACCGCGCGGTACGATTAATTCTTAAAACAAATAGCTGCGATCGCCCTAGTTCGTGTCTCGCGGCCGCGCCGAAAAATGAGATACTCGCCTCCTGAAATATTCATTCTTCCGGTTACCCCAGAACGCCTCATGGCATCTCCACGCGGCTCACGTATCGCGTTTGCGTGCATAAAAAATGTGCGTGTCCAGTGCAGTCAAAACGATCGATCTGGTTGAAACGTATCCGTGTAGGCAATAATTGTCATCGGCTAAGATTTCTCGTAATTAATCGTATCGATTATAATTCGAAAATAACCGCAATTAAAAAAAAATGATAAGATAAAAATTTTCGTTGCATTCTATATTTCATATATCTTTGATTATTCATCTTTATGATTGATAGGGAGAAATAGAGAAAATATTTTTTCATATCAAATTTTTTTTATTTTGCATCTTTATCCTCTTTATATAAAATTGTTACACGTTATAAAAAGATATAAAGCGATGTCATCTTCGGACACGTTTGACTGTTTCAAACACGGGGACGCAGACGGATTACGAGATCGCGACGGACGTAAAAATGGTCGAACATGTTTTCCGACGTTTGCGATGACTCGAAGTTAGATGTCCGTTTTAGCGTTGAGTATCCAATAGCAAAATATAAGAGGAAACGCGGCTACCGCACGATGGCGGTGATGAGCGAGAAAGGTGAAATAAAGACGAACAAACGACAGATAGATATCAAAGAAGAAGACTCGTAGAGAGACGGTGCTTACAGACACAGAGTGTCCAACTCTCATGCACGTTTTCCTTTCTAGAAAATAAGAGGAACCTCAGAGAGAATTGTAGACGCGAGAGAGGAATGGTGATATTCTGGCTTCCGGAGTACCACTGAGAAGATGTATACACATATATACATACACATATACACAGAAATGTGAATTGTATACCAAAGAATGAAACGAAGAAAAAGTAGTAGCAAGGAGCACAAAGGATGGAAAGGAAAGCGAAAAAGGAAATGCTGCTTCCTGTTCTATGTATACCGTTTATTAATATTCGAGTCGTGCGAATTGCGGCTAAAAAACCTTGACAATTGTCTTATCGTGATTCTCTGTAGGATTTCACCAATTGTCAATTTTGCACTACAAAATGATACGACATTTATATGACGTTATAACGACGGAATTTTAAATTGGAAACTCATATTTATCGACTCTTTCGCATTACTCCAATAATTTTTCTAATTATTCAATTAATTCATATTTATGATTATATATAAAAAGATACTTTTGATTCTAAATATGAAAATTCTGAAAAAGATTTATATTCCTTAAAAGTGTGCCAAAAATTCTTCTAATATATATTCATATGTCTCAAACAGTTTAAATTTTTCTCTTTTAAAAGAGATTAAACGGTTCTGGGTTAAAGAATATAAAATTGATATTGATCAAAATGATACGACATTTATATGACGTTATAACGACGGAATTTTAAATTGGAAACTCATATTTATCGACTCTTTCGCATTACTCCAATAATTTTTCTGATTATTCAATTAATTCATATTTACGATTATATATAAAAGATACTTTTGATTTTCAATATGAAAATTCTAAAAGAGATTTATATTCCTTAAAAGTGTGCCAAAAATTCTTCTAATATATATTCATACGTCTCAAAGAGTTTAAATTTTTCTCTTTTAAAAGGGATTAAACGGTTCTGGGTTAAAGAATATAAAATTGAAATTGATCAAAAAGTACAATATTAAATTAATAAAATTACGAGCTGATGAAAATTACCAGCTAAATCAGCAGTTTATAATTTATACTTATGTAATAATTAATTAAAAACTCACAATAATAAAATTAATTAAAAGTAGAATGATATTACATATGTATCTCTATAAAGTAAAATATATAATTATAAAATATTGTATTTATAAATAAATACATAAAATTATTTAATTAAATTTTCTATTTTTTTATTTATCTATTTATACACAATACTCTTTAATAAATTTGAAGACGAAAATTAGCTTTAAAATACATATTATATCAGGCGATAAATATCTGCTCAAGTAAAAGAGAAAAATGATATATTATTATATAAGTGCATATAATAATCTTTTTTTCTTCTAAAAGATTATTATATTTTATAATTATATTTATATGATTAAAAGATATATATTTATATATCTTTTATTTTATATGTAATAAATATAAAAAATTAACAGAACATTTTCTATCTTCTTTAATTTTTCAATGGAATATTTAATATTTTCTACTCGGCTTGTAATATTCCATAATCTATGACCGCTCTTTCGTGGAATCATCGCGATTCTTTCCCTAAGTAAGTGATTATCGTCACGGACAACAATTTCCCGGCGAAGAGTTTCAGAAATGCGGGATCGGCGCAACTCGGGCACACACGCAGGGGATGAACGCAGGCCCGAAGGGTCGTTTCGGTGGCGCGTCGCGACGCTCGGCGTCGCTGCCACCCTCAGTCAGCCCTGCGCCGTACGGGCGAGGACCACGAGGGAAGAGGAAGCGCCGCCGCCGCCGCTTCTCGCCGTCGCGCGAGTCGACGCGACGCGACGCGACGCGACGCGACGACGAGCGACCGTCCGTCCGTCGAGAGCTTTAGTTCGTGTCCGCACGTCGACCGAAACACGCGATCCCCCACGTCACTCTCATCCGGTGTAGTGCGCGCGGCTCCCTTTTCTTCCGGCTCCTGTCGCTCAATCTCGTCCTCCACGAAGGGACGAGCTAGTCCTACCGCGTCGAATAATAGAGAGTCTCTCTTCGCTCTTCTCCTCCCGCCGTCCTCTTTTCACCCTCTCGTCTCATCCTACTCGTGCAGTTATCCGATAACTCTTCGTTCATCCTCCTTCAAGAAAATGCTTCGCGATCCTTTCTGAGATAGATGGAGGAGAGGATGTCCCGAGCGCGCGGGAGGAGGATTAAGAACGTCGGAAATTCGGGATGTAATATCCGGCGACTCTAGTTACACGTACGGTGTGTGCGCGCTGGTCGGCTTTCCTGCCTTCGGAGCCAAAGCAGCTTCGATATAAGTCAAAGTGAAGAAGGAGATCTCATTCACAGGATTTTCAATCGATCGTGAATCTACTCAACGTAGGTATGTTTTCGCAATTCTATCATTTATTATTTAAGAAATAAAATAGATCAAACACTATGATTTAGAAATGTTTTCATTTTCCAAAAATAGATATATTAATTTATTAATAATAAATAATTTCAATTAACCTGTTAGAAATGTTTATTATTATCTTTCGGAATAATTACAAGAAATTCATATTTTACTCTTTTTACTATATTTTAAAATTTATTCATGCCTGGATTTCTTTCTTTATTAAGACTCAACTTACTGATGTGTTATAATTGAATACGAGTGATTTCAAAGAATATTTATAAATGTCTTTTGAAGATTTTATATAAATTAATTATATTTTTGTATGTATATCTTGCTTTTCTTATTTAGGTATATTTATGTCTTTTATATGAAAATTCTTACATTTTTAATTGCATGTATCTTTATTGTATTCTTTAATTATATTTCTATCTTTCAATGCGTGTATGTGAAGAGAAAAGAAACTTATTCATAGTATTATTTAAAGCCGTAACAAATTCGTATATCTTGCATTAAGAAGAAATATTCTAAAAAGATATGAATGAATTATTATCAATTGAAAAATTTTTAATTTAATACAAAAAGAGGGATCTTTTCTTCTCATTCATGTTATAACTCAGTGCCGCAACAAGTTTAAATTCACCTCAGTCCTGTTGAAGATATCGCGGGAAGTTATCTCCGACAATGGCTACAAGACTATTCTCTCATTCTCTCCTTCTGTACTCGCAATTTCCACGCGCTGTAGACTCGCGTACGTTGGAGGATGAATCTCCATCCACCCGCGATGCGGCGCAGAGCCTTCCTTCAAACTTTTCCGTAATGAGATTTCTCGGGGAACGAAGAGGGATTACGGTGAGCGGAGAGACTTTTTGCTCGTGTGGTGCCCACGCGCGTCGCCGCGGTCTCATACATCAAACTGTCGGTCGCGGATGTTGCAGGTGCATATGATACGTTCGGCTTAGTTAAGCGCCTTTATTTTTCACGGCGAGACCGCGCATTGTCGACTCGATTTCGTGATCATCAGCTGAATCAAATTCTCGTGTGTTTGAAAGAATTGCCGATCGATTACTATTATTAATCTTCGATATTACTTCGATTTAACAAATTAATCTAATTAACCATGTAAACAAACTTAATATCTAATGTCATTGATACTAATCAATTTGTTTTTAAATTAGGAAAAATAGATTTTAAAAATATATATTTGCTTCTGGTTCTCCTTCGTTCAGAGAAAAGGATCTAACGCTTGTTGAACTTCTCGGAGCGTTTGAGCACACGTGCTTCACGCGTGTGTTATACGTCACGTGTGCAATCGTCTCTCGTAAGTTTACATTAGCTTCCCATGCGTCACAAGCTACGTCGACTCACGCTGTTTATTTGTCGTGATAACTATTGCGGACGCTTTATAAAGTCCGGAAACGAGCTCGCACGCGTGTGGCTGCACTCGCGATGGCGGCTTGTTATAAAACTACATGTCGCAAACTTACAAAAGGGAATGCGCGTAAAGGCAACGGCGACAGATTTAACGAGCGCGTTCTCTATACCGTGTAAAACGCATGAAAAGCGACCACACCCGTAACAACACTTGCAAAATATTCTGACAAACTTTTTCGCGAATGCTCGAATACTAGAACACGCGCGAATGTCATATGTTGTTTAATCTTTTTTCGCATTTTTGTTTCTCGCGCAACAGCGCGTTATCGTCGCTTTAATTCCGAAATTAAATATAGAAAAATTTATTCTGTTAAGTGCAAGTTATTGAGTTGTCGAGTAATTAAAAATCACGGTACTTTATCATTTTTTAGCTTGTCATTTTACGTGGTTTTAAGTCGATTTAATTAAAACACTTTTTTAAGCAACATATTTCTAACAAGATATTTTTTTATATAAATAGCTTCTGTGTTTTTTACCTTCATTTATTTAATCTTTACTAACATATTAAAAATTGCGAAATTTTATTACTTTAAATGTCGCGTTGAATCTAAGCATCATTTAACACTGTCACGTGTGAGAAATTGTCTCCGTGAATACCCGGAACATTCGTTAGACGATAATGAATCCTACGGGTTTTTTTTTTACAAGATTTCCACATCGATTTGTTGTTACGTTGTAAGTCGGTACCGAAGGGGTTAATCTACGTTTTTATAGGTTTTACATCTCTTCGACGTGCGGTCGCTCCTCGTCCGCAAGAGTTCGGCGCCGCGATTTAATTAAACTTCGACCTGCCGTCGAAAAATCGATGCCATCGTCGTTGATTTTACTGACGGTTCCGCGAGTCTCGGAACGAAGCAATTCCGGTGAGACCGGTCGAGTCGATTTAGCTCGTTCGTGCAGAAATCTGCGCCCGAACTAGTCAGCCGGTTCCGAAAAGTTGCGGACCGTAGGGAAAATTCGTAGTGACGGCAACGACAGTGGCAAGGAATTGCCTCGAACTTATTCAATCGAACTAGTTTACGATCGAGCACAACGCTCCCCACCTAACAGCGATCGACTTATGACTACTTTATGTAGGTATATAAATATTTGAAGCGACCATTTATATCTAAATATTTGAATAAATATTAAACCACCGAAAAAATAAATTAAAATAGATATAAATCAGACAGGTTAAAAAATTAATGATTTAAAAAAGATAGAAGATTTAGATACATACTAAATAGATAGAATATTACGTTTTTTCAAAATATTGTCTGTTGTATATATAAATAAATATATAAATAAATAAATATATATATTCACACATATATATATATATATATATATATATATATATATATATACACTCATTTTTCATCATAAAATATTTAATAGTTTTAATATTTATTAATTTTTTAACGTTCTTAATAGTTATACTATTAATTAAAAGTTTTTAAAAATTTATATTTCTTATGCTTATAAGAAAATAAAATATATTCCAAATGTCTGATTCGCGCTGTTAATTTTCCATGTTATATGATTCTCATGTTTTACGTACCGCGTTATGTTAGCGTAACGAAGACTTGGGATTACGCCCTGCTTTAGTAAGTAATCTATGACCAGTCGGCTAGGAACGAAACGAGAGCAGGTTGAATTCTCGAGAGACAGCTCTAAGCCGGGAATGTCGCAGTGAAAAATTGTTACATCAACGGACGAATGGGTCCTGAGAGAGAGAGAAACCAGTTAAAAAGTTACAAAGAAACGCACTCGCGTAACATTCGTCGAATTTCATTCTTCATAAACCTATTTGAAAAGTCTACGAAAATTCTCTCTCTTTCTCTCTCTCTCTCTCTCTCTCTCCTCATAAAAGTGTGCATTATATACATGTTTACGCGATAAAAACATTTATTTAATAGATTTAAATTTTACACGACGCAAGATGCAGATTATCATGAATATAAAAGCTTGCTTCCATACACCCGGGAATCGTAAAGTGTTCATCACCTGGAGTTTCCCGCACTCTTACTGATACTGGTTAACAATTCAACACTCTCTTGAATTCGAGAAATTCAACGATGCATCGGAGATCTTTTGTTCGTTCTATTGTAATGATTTTATCGAAGCTGTATAAAAAAAGAAAGAAAAATAAATTGATTAAATTGATCGATTAATATCAAACCGGATATTTTTTTGAAGACACAGCTCGTTCGTTACGTGCATTTGAAACATTGAGGCATTCCCTGACAATGAGTTTTCTTTACTTTTCTTTACGAGTGTATCGAGTGAAAGTCTGCAGAAGACAGATCCCGTTTCTACTCTCGCGCAGTTTCTGCTTTATTAAATAGCACGACATCATCTGGCACAACCGTAAAGCAAACTTATCGCGCGTTCTCTCAGCACCTCGGCGACCCGTATTACGAGGTCATACAAGATTCTGATCCGAAATGAGGGAACTGTGCGGAAACACCCTGGGCAAAGTGCAATTGGCATTGTCTTGGAGAACGCGAAAGGGGCGTCTTCGTTCCTTCGTCGAAAATATATATGTATAAATCATGCTCTAATTAATCTTTCCGGCTAATGCAACTGCGTACTGTAGTACAGGATGACTCGGAAATATCGTCGTATTTTTCTTCACGAGATTTCTCTTGTCGGCCTTTATGCTTTTACACTTTTTTCTAATTGTAAGTCTTTCTTTTTTATATATTTCTAAGCTAATCGTATTACGTATTTACAGGCTTAAAAATATAAATTCAGTAAATTGTGAATAACATGAAATAAAGCAGCAAATAAAATTTCTATAGAGATTCCATTAAAAAGATTAATTCTTTGATGAAACTTCTGTCGATTTTTTATTGCAGAAACGGAAGGTAAAATTTCCTCTCCATTTTCTGTAAGTCGAATGATGTTTGTGCGGTATGCGACGCGTTTATTACCCAAGAGTAGGGAAGACGCGGCGCAAATTTTCCATTCTTAAATTAGGTCGCGCATTCTGTGACTAACGCACAGCCGACGACGTTTCTCATGAATTGCAAATTCCTGTGTTGTTTTTCTCATTTTTATGGCTTCACCGTCCCATCCCCTTCTGCCATCTCTTCGCTGAGTCAGTTTGCGTTGCGTCTTGTTTTGTCAAGAAATAAAACATACGCTCCCTACTGATAATCTCCAATAACTCCGCCATATAAATTATGTAATTGAATAATTTGTATACTATTGTATTATATATGCAACGTACTATTACTTTAAAAATTGGTTTAATTAGCTTCTTTTACTAATATTATCTTAATTCTTTATAGCTTAAAATAACGATTGATCAAAATTCTTGACATATATATATCTTACAAACAAATTTTTAAGTACAATAAAAGTATATTATTTAATTAATGTTAATAATATTAATATTATTATTTTCATTACAAATATTTCTCACAATATTACTATTTCTTTTAGTATTATACATATATTTAAAAATATATTTTTATGTATATATTATTATTTATTTAATGTAATTCTGTTTCGTCTTATCGTCAATCTTCAATATCGCCTTAATTTCTTTTTCCGGTATCTGTATGTATCTCTTTCCATTTCGCTCTCTCTTTCTCTAAATAAATTATATCTATTTATCTCTCAGGGCGTCCTTAGGGAATCTATAGCGGGAGAGAATTCATCCATCCATTTGCGGCGTCTATCCATCTATCTACCAATTTATCAACCTGCCGCTTTTTGCAGCAACCGTTAATTTAAGTCGCGAGATCGAACGGCAAATCTAACAGCCCTTGATTTACGAAGAGCAGCATGCTTTTTTTGGAGCAGTAATGGATCTGACCGAAATTCGATGCGACGCGCACACGGATTTAATCAAACAGGCTTCTTAGAAAATCCTGAAAGCAGAAACGATATTCACAGTAAAAGGAATGGTAGTTGCGCGTGGATATCCTGGCGAGATTCTCTCTCTCTTTTTATTTCTCTCTCTTTCTTTCTGCTTGACGTTTACGCCACGTTTCTTAATGTTCACGGAAGGAGAACGCGGATTAAATTGACCTGTCTCAGAATTAATTCTCACCGCGAATACACTCTCTTTTGTTATAATAAAAATAAGAGAGATCGACAAAAGTAGAGGCTTATTAAGATCATTAGTTATCAGCTTTAAAGAAGAATTTTTAATAAGAAAAATAACATAGTACACATATATATATAGTATGTAGTAAATACAAATACAAAGCTATAAGATTCTGCTTAATTCTTAAAATTCATAACCGACATAATTAATATTTATCTTTTATTTTTATTTTTAAATATAAAAACGTATACACCGTAACTTGCTGCTAAGACAGAAACGAACAAGTGTAACTAAAAAAAAAAAAAAAATCAAGTCTGTCCGCATATATTTTGTACAGTTATCTCTGTAATTGCGCTTGTTTCTTCTTTCAGATTTTCAGAGTGGTTACCGCCAAAAGCACAAGAATCGTTGCCAAATTCGAGCCACGTGACAAGCATCGTCACCACCACCATTACTACGCGGCATTGTCTCCCTTGTAAACGCTTTAAACATGCATTAGCGAAACTTCAGGAAAATCTTGCCAGCGAAAATTACCCGATTTTTAACGGGATCTCCGAGCGAGAAATCTCGCGAGTTTAAAGACGAAGTTTCGGCGGCGACAAGTTGGCGACAAAGAGACACCATGAAGAGACTTGCCTTTACTCGCGAGAGAAAGTGATCTTCGAGAAAACGAAAAAGCGAAGAGATTCGACGCTTTTTGGGCCAGACGAATCGGGCCGGTGGCAGGCCCGATCGGTGTGATGGTCTCGGGGTGGTGCCCGTGCGTGCCATTAGGGCGTCGGCAATCGTCGACCCAGCAACAACAGCAGCAGCAGCAGCAACAGCAGCAGCAGCCGCCGTCGTCATCCAGGGCGCCGTTCACCGTCAGCGGTGCGACCGATCGCACGGACATGGTGCAGATGTTCTACTACGAGAACCGCGGCAAGTGCTGCAAGAAACTGCTGAGATACAACGGATATCCGAATAAGGTCAGACAACTTGCCATCACAACTTCATTCCGCGATATGCTTACAATTAGTTGAGTTTATCTACTTTTTATTAAAGATCCAAGGTGGAATTTATTAGCCCAACGAGATTATTATTTTTTACTTTTCATAAATTTTAATAAAAAATTTTTGAAAATATGTAATAGCAAAAGACAATTATTTTAAAATTAAAGACTTTGTTTAATCATTTCTTATTTAAATTTTTTAAATATCAATTTTAAATATTTTTTAATAACAGTTTTTTGTGTATTTTACGTATTCAACGTGTATTATCCATATCACATTTTAATAACTAGGTATTCAGATTTGACAATTAATTTCGCGGAAATTCTTTCGAGAATATTGACGAGTAGTCGCGGAAATGATTTATTTTTCGAAGAATATATGTTAAAAAATGAAACATAAAGTGCACTCTTTTCGGCAAGAGCATTAATTAATTGATGATTGTCATCAATTAATGACGAGCTTCATCGGGAAAGGTACTTAAGTTATTCTCTCGAGTAAATTCTTCGCAGAAACTTAATGTACGCGTCCTAGTATCGCTCACGTTGCCGTGTATATAGGTGAGTTCAGATAAGTACGGTTATCAAATTTCACTTCTCTCGATCGAACTTTAGTCATGTTTCAAAAAGATAAGACTGATCCACAAGAAGCCAGACGAGTATGTTCACTAGATTCAACTAAAATATCACACCTTAAAAATGCTAATTATCTTTTATATTGTGTCACGATATTTTAACATTATTGGTAGCTCTTTAAATTTATAACTGAATAACAATAAAATAAATGTTGGTCTATGCAAAATATGTATGATGCGCTGGAATCTCCAATTTGAATCTTACAATCGATTCGTTTTATCGTATATCGTTAAAAATATAATTTATCTATGAGAAAGAAAAGATGTAAAGCACATTTCATGAAAATGTGATATCTTTCATTGAACCGCTTGGTCTTTCTATTAACGGTTATCGACTTTTCCGTCCGCCTTTCTTAATTGGATGTGATTTTAATCACATTTGTAGAGAAGCAATCGTCCTCATCGTATTATACCGGAATCTCTCCGATAATGGACCTAACTAGATATAAATCTACCCACATATCCATTTATCTATCTAATGAAACTCTCCATCCATCTATCCATTTATCCGTGTAATTAAATCGACTATCCACAGCATCTATCGTCCGATTACATTGAATTTTCCAACTGAGAAATGCCTCTTAAACGCTTGATAGCTCTGTTCAACTGACTTTCCCGTCATCTTAATGTGATATTATATTATAATCGTTAACAATAACTTACATCTTACATTATATATATATATATATATATATGTTATTATTAAGAATAATAACAATCAACATTAACAGAGTTATCTAAAGATATATTCAATCATATAATTCATATAACAAAAAGATAAAATAATTTACAATACAAAAAAGAGAGAGAACACATGTTAAATTTTTTTACGAAAAGAAATATGTGTAATGTCGTCGTATGCATACGGATATAAATAAAATTGAGTTCGCTGACTATGGGCATAAATTGCAACTTATCTCGTTTCCCTTAACGGTCGATTTAGAAGCGTGCGACAAAACGCGGCGCGGCGATAAAAGTTTCGCGAAACGAATGTGACCCAATGAACATTTCACGCTCTACGGTAAGTCCGGGGGTGATTCAAAATGCATCGCGAAAGCGAGACAGGTGGAAGAAAGAGAGAGAGAGAGAGAGAGAGAGAGAGAGAGAGAGAGAGAGAGAGGGAGGGAGAGAGAAGGAAGATAGCCATTCCAAGTTCACCGCAGGGATGGGCGAAGTTTCCGAAAGCCCCTCGGGAAATAAATCGATTCGATATCTGAATAGCCATTATGCGGACGTGGTTTCGTGGAATAAAGAGAGCACAGAGCGAAGCGGATAGTGAGCGGGAAGAAGAGAGAACTGAAGAAAGAAGGTGGCGAACCTCGGAAGAGAGGCGGAAGGGGAGGGCCTTATCCAAGAACTAGGCTAATGCTCCGAGTTGGAAAACTCTGGCCCTCGCGTATCGGCCAGAATTTTCTTTCAATAACCGAGTTATTATTCATCGCGATCATTTATTACTCGAAGTCGCTTCGCTCGTGTCATCTTTCCGCTTTCGCCCGATATCTCGATGTCATTCCTCCGTGAACTCCTCGAGGCTGCATACCTCTCTCTTTGCGTACAGCAAGATAGCTAAATTCCGCGAGTTCCTTTCTGTCTGGAAGAGAAAAAAAATGCCGAGCGATTTAAAGGAAATTTTAATGTATGCGACTCTCTTCTGTCGACTGTGATCTGATCGATTACGGAAAGCAGGTCGCGCGACGCTTATCTCTCGTCGGAATTTTCAATTGTCTGATAGCGGAAGAGCCGTAGCGGCGCCAGCTTCTCGTACTCGGACAGATTTCCTATTTTCCCGCTCGCTCGCTTTCTTGCGAAATATGTTTCCTCCTCCGGTATATCTTGCGCATCAATCTTAGACATTACGCGGATGCTCGAGTCCGGAGAATCTATGAGTTATCCCGGAGTAGAAATATGAGCGCGGTAAGTTCCCATTTCGCGAAGATATTCTTCCCAAATTCCGAATGTCATACTTGAAAGACGAAGTGTAACAATGAATTCTTGAGATATCATTTTGCAGTTGCGCTTTATAACATTGTACGTGCGTATCGTTTTCGACTATCCGACGGTCGAACGATTTATTATGTTGTTAGTATCAATATACTGTTTTTTATCCAGCTTAAATATTCTCTTAAAGATTTAAAAGATCTGGAGCTTTTGATAATGCGTGATTTATATCGTTTATGAACTAGCTGATTAAATAAGAATTATCTCTCGCAGTAATAATAGACTAAGCGTTATATATATATACTTCTTGACCCACGCAAATATTATTTTATATCTCGACGATGAATTCACTAACTTCTACGCCGCTATTCTCGGTCATCATGCTATCGTAACATAAAAGCGATGTAATTCTAACAATAATCGTTAGCGCTAATAATAATTCCAGGCTATATGATAGAGGTACTCACGACCGACATTATGTACTTTTCTTCATCAATATGTCATTGACGATAATACCGCATTTATTTTTATGTGCCCTTCGATAATTTAACACGAACTAAATGCCTAATGATCACGAGAAGAAAAATGTATGTTAGAGTTATTTGAAAATTCATGAAGACAAAATAAAAATGTTCTAAAGGATATTAATAAATAAGTTTTTAAAAATATCCTTTTTCTCCAAAATAGTGAGCAATAAATTTAATAAAAATTAATCAAAAATATTACATATTCGCGATATACAAACCATTAAGGTGGTTATATTATTGGAATTTAAATATATACTTTTAATGTTTATCATATGAAATTTTGGTTTTACTTATTCTTTTATAAAACTTTCAACATGCCATCACTTTTGATCAATCTGACACAAACAATCTTTTCTGTCTTTGGACAGTAAAATATCTATATTACTTTAAGAGAAAATCTTTTTAATATATCCTTTTATATAAAGAAGACAAGAAATTTCTAACCAGCGTGCTATAATGACTTTCATATAACTTATCGGAGCACAAAAAGTTGAAGTTTTGAAAAAACGTCCGCTCGAAGAAGGAAATGATTCGTAAAGAAAGAAAATGACTTGTATGGATGCGGCCGTTGATTTTAATCCATCACGCTCACGATGTGTCCGTGATTAACGAGCGTGTCGCGTCGGTCTCCCTGGGATCTACGATTTAACGCGCGCTGACACGTGTTTCGTTAGCGGCAATGGCTAGCGGTATCGACTTCGTCGAGAAGGTTTCCTCGCGACGTTTATCGCACGTTGATTAATCACTTTTACGTTTCACAAATGATCAATGTACATTTCACAGACAATGGGAAAGTCAAAACCTTTTCCCTCGCGCTGTGTAACATTCGAAAAACGATTTTTTCCAGCTGTTATATTTTTTGTGATTAACTTTTCGCCCGGAAAATTAGCGAATATTTCTAAGAATATGTGACCTCTCTGTTTTTTTTTTTTATTTATTTAATATATCATACATATGTAGTTTTTGAGAAAAACAAAAAAAGTAAATCACAATAAACACTGAAAGTACGAAAATACTTTTTACGCGATATTAATTTATAACAGTAATCGACCCATGTGAAAGAAAATTTTATAAAAAAGTTAATAAATTTATGAAGTTAATCATTCGTGTAAATTCGATGGGGAGGAGTTAAGTAATATATTTGTGCATTCTTCATATCATTTTCTAGAATAGAAAAATAATGTGTTTTTCAGAGGGAGGGAGAAGATGTGCAAGAAACGAGTTCGCTTAGTTTATAACCCGATTGCGTCATCTATTCGTTCCCTTGTTAAAAGTTAATTAGTAAGACCGGCGAAACTGCCCCGGGGGATCCGGCGAGAAAAACAGCGGGGATCTCTGGCAAACATACATCTTTTCGCGAGAAATTTCCACGAAATTGAATGCATGGCTATTAAAAGCACGCTTGCATTTATAAAATTATTCGAAAATACGAGCAATACCGAGGAGAATAAAAACTTGAATATATATACGACGCTGATATTTAAAGCCGCGAATCTCTAAATATTCGCAAGAGCACGTTTTTTTTTTCGCTTGCGCGTGCGCACATGTGGTCGGAAAAGACACTTTGTCACGCACTCACATTTGTAGTTTCAGAAGAAACGGTGTGGTTACAATTTACTCGTCGTCGGTATATATCTTTCCGCAGTCTTGCTTTCTCTTTCTCTTTTTCTTCTTTTTCCTTCTTCTCTCATATCTAGAAAATTCTAGCGTGGCGGAAATAAACGCGAATCGCACGCGACAAACGAGTTTTCCGCGGTCTTTGAGAGTCGACCGAGCGGCAACGAGTAATTCAAATTAGCGAAAGCGCAAAACCAGCGATTTCCAAGCAAAGTAGTCTTCTCGCGAATGGCTCTTCGCACGAATGGAGTAATTGCTTTTTAACAAGCGTCTGGGATTCCACTCATTATGATCAGTATGCCTTTATCTTCCCGCGGCGCGTGTATATACGATTATGTGGATATAACGACGAGAATATCGATATTCGATGACATTACTTGGTCACTGATGGGAAAAACAATTCTTTGACCGATAATCAAAGAAAGAATCATTGTAGAATTTTTTTAAATATACAAAATAGATCGGGAAATATGAGTTAACGTAACCTTATATAGCAAAATTTTAATGTACATTTTTATTATTGTACATTTTTTATTAGTTGCTTGAGGAATTATTTTCTTTTCCGTTATATTGTTTCATTCTAGCGTGTATTGTAATTTACTAAATAAATTCTTTTTTAAATTATATTATATAAATGTAACAGTATAGTAATGCAATTTATTAAATAAATTATTATTTTAAATATTGTTTAATCGAATAAAATTAGAGAGAGTAAAGAAAATCATCTTAATACTTGCGTCTCTATTAATTTCTACATATCTCTTAATAAATATATATAGCTTCAGTATTGAAACTTGTTGAGAATATCGATATTGATAACGAGTTACGTACTGATGGTGCTTTTAAATACCTTTGAATTCTTTAAAGTGGCGATTATATTGTATAATCGCGAAAGAGGCGTCTATATTAACGAAACTGCTTGTTTAAACTTATGGATCGCGATTAGCACGATTCGGGATAGACACGTCGGACCTCCGCGAAATTTCGTTGGCGCGATGGTCACGTTTTCGCGGGCTGTTATTACGCGCTATCGATCGTTATCGCGCAACAATACCACGAGGGAGAAGCGATGTATAACGTAGCGCAGAGAGCGCCGGAATTAAACTCGCCATGACGAAATAAAATCGCGGGGTGAACGATACGCGATTAGATGTCGGAGAAGAAGAGAAAAAAGAAGAGAGAGAGAGAGAGAGAGAGAGAGAGAGATCAGGGGCAGCCACCGTTGTCTCCATTGGAGAGTCAGTCTGGGAACAAAAGAGGCGAAAGGGCCGGCAAGGATGGAGAAAAAGGGATGGCGAGGGCGGCCGAGTGAATACGTATGTATACGGGAGAGAAAAACGCAAAGGGCGGCAGTAGTGAAAGACAGAGAAACGTAGAGGAAGGGAGAGAGAAAGGGCGAGAGAAAGAGAGAAGTAGCGGAGGGAAGGAAGAAGAGAGAGGAGGGAATCGCGGAAAAGAGGCAGGAGGGTGGATATTCCAGGCTGCACCCTCGTGGTAGCGGTGCCAGCTCGTATCGCCATGGCAACCGACCCTGAAACACCCTCCGGTCGTCGCGGTACCATCGCATATCGGAGAGAGCTTCGCTTTCCGATGGCAGTAATAATGTATCCTCGCTCTCGCTGTACTCGCGCCCGTTGTTGATGTAGGTCGCAAAACGCGGTACGCGACTGTACGCCGCTAGAGAGACGCCGGGAGAGGCGAGAGGAGCGGAGCTTTTCGTTCTGTTCCTGGACCATTCCGATATCGCGCGCGCGCGCGCGCGTTGTATCTTCATATCTTTGCACGACGAGATGTGTTCTTTCCATATAGAATATTTACCCAATATCCAAGTTTAAACTGTATTATTTTTGTTTGAACTGTGTGTTTTATCAGTTTAGAATCAATGTAATTTTTATATCATTTTTAAAGTTTAATTAAATTTTGCATGTTTCGAGAAACAATTTAACGGCGGAATCACGTATTCTTCATTTTCATAATAATATATTTACTTATTTTCCTCTAATGATTTTTCAGCATGATTTTCAAGTATAATTTTAACGTAGGAATTAATTACTAAGATATTTAATACAATATAAATAACGACTAAAAACATGTTAAGCTTATTCGTCACGAAAGGAAACAGCTTTAAATAATCCATTTTTAAAATTCCTTAAACGATGTTTCGTGACACCCTGTGGATGTTTTTTTCATTGAACAAATGAAAGGATCGTTCATTTTAATGAATTAAGGTAATTCCTTTTATAAATATCCTTTGAAGCTAATCAGTTTGATAAAATGTCGCTCCTTATTTTTTGTTCAAAGCACATGTAGACATATGTTATAACACTCAGTAATGTAATTTTTGTGTTTACCATATCGCACGACCACCGTACATCTTTTTGCGTTTCGTCATGGGACACAGAATTCCGAAGAGGGAGAAGATACGACCGTTGCGTTACCATTAAGGTAATACGGACAAACTCGCACAGCGTACCATGTGTTGTAATAATAACATAATGGCTCGTGACGATAGGATCTCGTGTGAATTTACCGCGTGCAGCCTAAGCCTCGTAATCGCAGGATCCGCCATTGTCTTTGCGAGAGAACGACAATAAGCTTTCATGCTGATTGCTTGTTCCAAAACGCGCGTTTCTCGTCGTATCGAATTATTGAGGTTCTTCATTTGTATTCCCTTCGCCTCCCCCGCTACTTCTCTTTCCCACTCCCTCGGAGAATTCTGTATTATTTAGTATAATTGTGAGGAAAGCGCACTTCCATTCTTTAATTATTCTTAAGTGCTATATGTATTTCTTTTTTACTTTAAATAAACTTCGTAAAGTTTGACAAGACATTTTTGCAATTTGTTTTGATCCTTTTTTTTACCAAAGAAATAACGCACACATCTTTCGCGTTTTCAACGATAACGCTGCGATCCGTCGTCCTATAACTCTTTCAGTATGCAACAATAACATTTTATTGCGATTGATCGATCCCCGGGGATGGATTTATCGCCGGTAGCTATAGGTCAGAATTTACGCTCGGTAACCGCGAATGGAGTCGCTGGTCGCGGAAGGTTTGCAACTTGCTATTATAGTTACTACACTTTAAGCGATTAAAAACAAAACTTTAACCATAATAATAATTATTTCGAACAGTTATAAGTTTGCATTATGGTTGCATTAGTTGTAATTTTAGGAGAATACCTGCGTTAGAAATTCCTGAAAATATTTTTCAGAGTGCATCAATGAAAAAATTAGCATATTTAACTAAATGAAGTTAATATATCTCCTGCGGATTTAATATTGTTAATTAAGAAGTTTACGAGTCGCTCATTGTACGAGGCCCGTTGCATCCCGTTTCATTTTTGAATGGCGAATACCATGTAATCTCACGCAATTTACTCGTTTTCACTTTAATATTATTATATATTACGTTATTATGTGCCACGACTGGCGGACGTATCGTTAGCCTTAATCAGAACGTTCTATATGCCACGACGCTTTTCTGGCACGCTGCGGATTCCATTTCTCTACTCGAATTATGCAAAACGCATGGGGGAAAGTAGACGCGCGCGCGTGTACTCCATTTCGTCGCACGCCCGAGTAATCGTGCGATATTACCAGATATTACTATGCAACGGGGAAAGCCGGTGTGAGCAATTCAGAATAAGTTGGCACGTAGTAAGACATCGTAAAAACATCATCTTTATAGCTTTTTAGGAGTCGGGAAGTCAAAATTATTTGGCACGGCAGAAGAATACATATACATTCTGAGTTATGTAATAATTAATCTAATGTATACGATAGATATGAATGTGAATATGTAAATAAAACTTATTTCTTACCCAAACATGGAAAGATAATCATTTTTTCTTTATTTTCTAGATTTTAAAATTAAATTTTAATAATAAAAATATTTTTCTTTCTCCATATAAACTTCTTGGATTAATAAAATTTCTGTCATTATTTTCAGGCTTCTTTAACTAAAAATTTTATTTCATGAAATTGAAGAAATAACTCAAAAGAATCTTTTATACTTTCCGTAAAGTGTGCGCGGTTTTTTTTTTTTTTTTTTTTTTGTTAGAAGACGGCATTGCACGGATAAGAAAAAGGCAGGAAAAAGATTTAAGAAACAACGAAGAGGAAAAGAGAAGAAAACGCAGCTTGAAGAAAAAAGCGCTATCGTGCGTTCACCAATGTATCACAGTGAAAGTGGAGTCAGTCTTTTTAATCGGCGCCACTTGTTTCTAACGAGTCTTCCTTATTTAAGCTTCTTAGCTTCGCTCAAACTCCCTGTTCTTGCTTCGTGGGCGATGCGTTATAGATTTAAATAAATTAAACAGCTTTTTTCATTAACATTATTAAACTATCTAACGCATTAAAAATTATTAAAAGAATAAGTTATTCCCTTTATATAAAGAACTAAATTATAAATTATTTATATTTTATAAATTCATATTTTATATATATATATATATATATATATATATATATATATATATATATCAACTTTACTCTTCATATTTTATTCATTACATTATTTTTTATACTTCTTTACGTTTTGCATTTCTATGTTATTATATTTTATGTTATTATGTACATTATTGTATAAATAAAATTAAAAATCAAAAATTAACGCTATGTAATAAATATTTTCGCGCAGAAGCTGTTGTACAAATGCCGATTTATATCCCTTTGTTTTCCACCATCTCTCACGGTCACCCTTTCGATCATCCTCACGTTTTATTCTCAGGTTTCTAGTTTGAGAAGGAGTCGCGATGTTTTCACGTCGACCATTGTGCCCTTTAATTTACGAGGCGCCATCGAATTTGCCTCGTATGCAGAAAGCTAGCATGTAAAGGCGTCACATGACAGCCTGCGCGAGTTAGACTGACAATTTATGTCTGTTACCTTACGAAGGCTCGTTTGAAAAGTACGGAGAGAATTCGCCCGGAAAATCTAACCATCATGTAAATATCGATCTTTTTACGAACGTTCGTTGTTGAAACTCAAAGGCTACGGTTACACAGAAATCAGATTCAGTTGATTTTCGAGATTTGTCTTTTTTGATATAGTCTGAAGTACAAATGAAATAAGTAATTATTTCTTCTTTTTATTTTCTTCGATGTAAGAAGTGCAAAGATTGCCGTCCAACATGGTCAATCCGATTCGAAACGGAGATCCGGTAAAACTTGGTTGCTACGGTTTTAATAGGTCATTAAACTCGACTAAGCCAAAGTGCGAATTTCGCGTATAATGACTGGATGTAACGCACTACTCCCGCGCTTAATTGCTCCGCGACGTGCTTTTTCGCCGATTAACGAACGTGCTCTGCCACTTTCGTGAAAAAATTGCGTCGCGCCGACAATAAAATAAAATTAAAAAAAAAAAAAAAAAAAAAAATGGAAAAGAAAGACAGAGAAAAAAACCCGAGAGAATCATTTTCATTTTGGAAAATTTCTCTCTGATTACGCAGTCCCAAATTATTCTCAGATTTGGCAAAGGAATAGTACATTAAATCTCATTTATAATTACATGGGAAAAAGTAACACGGACGAATGTTACAAACGATCTAATCTCTGAGAATAATAAAGGGCTGCATTAATATCGTGGCGGTCCAATTAACGGAGATTCCTACAAAGCATTTCATTAATGGAACGCTATTGTCGATTCCGTACAGCGCGCGCGTTAGCCGTATCTCCGTATCCGTGATAAGCAACCAGGGAGAAAGTAAATTCGCCCGGTGCAGCGCCCGGGAAACGGTAATTTCTCAAGACGTAAATGAGAAACTTTGCGAGGTTGGAAAAGGAAAAGGGGGACGAGGCAGGGTGTCGACAACGGGATTGATTGAAATCGACGCCGTAGAAATCTACGGATTTCTGTCAGGAAGCTACTCTGAATTGAGTGAGAAAGAGAGAGAAAGAAAATTGCTCAGCAAAGTAGGTTGCTGGGGTGTCTATAGTCTAGAGAGTACATTAAACCGAGGGAGACCGATTTGGAAAGCCGATAAAGCGTATTCTGACGAGATGCGGGCTATGTTTTATTTGTCATCTGGATAAGCTAACGACAAGAAGTTAATTTAGTGTCAGCAATTTCGCCAGAAAAGCACATTTAATATTTACATTGTCTAAATTTCTTGTTCATATTTTTTTAAAGTTTAAGATTTGCAATTACACACGCGCACACATACAATCGTCAAAGTATAATTTGTGTCAATATTATGTCAATATTATCAGAATTATGATAGCTCGACATAATAACACTTTATAAAAAACAATATTTTATTTTTTAATTGTAAGATAAATTAACGGTATTTTTCTCAAACACTTATACCTGTCAGACGATCTAATTAGTTGTCCGCTAAGACGAGTGTAAGGTACGAGATCGAGATCGACGTAGCACGATTTCTAGGATTTCCGCGAAAAGCTAGATTTAATCTTGATATATATTTATCGGCCGGAACCGCGCGCTGTTCGCTCGTACCGTGTCGTTCCGTTGGCCTTTTTCCCGTACCGGGGTTAACCCGGAAAATTCCCTTGGCACTTTGTCTTCGAGGCGCGAGTCACCTGCCCGCACAAGGAACAAAACGAAGCGACCGATAAAACCAGGAAAAGCACGCCGGATAACACTGAAGCAACGTAATCCGCACTGAGACCGCCATAAGAAACACGGAAACTGTAAAAAGCTCCTTTTTATATATTTTGATTCATTTATAATTCTTTATTTCGAATTATTTTATATTGCTGATTGATTAAGCAATTGATAACTTAACGCTATTTCCTATAATATTATTAACATTAATATTATGTAAGAATTTTTAAAATTGAAGATTTTCTGATTTCATTTTGTGAAATCAGAAAATGTTTAAAAAGTTCTGAAATATATAAAAGAGTGTTTGCAAAAAAAGAATCTGTACTTTTCTTCACTTTAATATTCAAATTTTCCTATAAAATTTAATCTATATTTTATATTCAAATCGAAAAGCAACTAATATATTTTTTATTAACACGCATATATATTTCTGGCATATATTCTGGTCTTTAATATCGCCCACAAGTTTCCAAGATCCGACAATGGATACATAAACTTGCATGTAATGTACTAGAGTTTCTATTGTTGCTTCGCACTTTGGCTAATTCCTTGTCCAAACTCGAATCACAATGCCACCAAGATACGTGCATGTTCCAAGAGCATCTCGCTACAGCTCGATACAGGTGGTGGATCTTAGGTGGCACGGGCGTAATATCATATTCTCCTTTGTCGTGGCAGCGCATCGACGTTATTTGCATGCATTCCACGGCGCCGCCGTTGGCCCGGCACGTTCTCGGCGAAACTTGCCAGAGTCGTAGTCGCGTGATCTCGCTAAATGACGCGACGATCTTTGCATGTCTACCGCGACACGCTCGCAGAGAGACACCGGTAATTCGGACCACAGACCGCACACATCCTCAACTGCAAACTCGACTTGACATCGGTAATCATGGTAGTGTAACGTCTCTCTCCTTTTCTCTCTCTCTCTCTCTCTCTCTCCCTCTTTGTCTCGGTTATCTTGCGGATTATTCCGCTCTCCGGAGACTGTGTTCCTTCGACAAATGGACCTCCGAGCCGTTCGCAGCGCGTTGGTCCTGCATGATATCGACGTGCGCGACCGAGCGATGCCGATGGAAGGTGTCAAAGGACTCGACGGCGCCATGGCGTTATTCTCTTCGGGATTGAAGCTAATATTAGCATTCGTGAATAATTGACACGCGTTTGGAGAGTGTTGCGTATTTCAATTAAAGAGTAGGATGCAATAGTAACCTCTCATCTAACTTTTTATATTTTTTCCAAATTGCTTGAAAAGCGAATTAATATCGTTATATAACATGTCAATATCTGTATTATATTATACGTAATTTGTTTACTCTACATTTTACACTGTGAAAAAAATTCTTACGATTCATTCATTCACGCATTAATGTATGTTTCTAATCAATATGCTTTCAATTTACACTTCGCATCCTTCATCCGATCGCGGTCGTTTGTAACATCCAGAAAGGAAACGTACGACTCGAATTGCGAAACGCAGGCGAATCACGGCAAGTGCGATATCGAATGTCGTACGGATGCTTGGACATTGTACGAGCGATATATCGATGCGAGGTTTCACCGGATTCTGGCATCCGCAGTCGTGATTCGAGATCGTCGACCGCATTCACGTGAAGGTTTTAGAAGCACCAGAGTTTCTCACGGTTCGCTTCGCCGTCGCACGATTCGTTAATCCCTTTTCTAGTTTAATCCGACTTTAAACATAAACTTTATCCTTTTAATACTATTACATAAAATTGTAACGTCACTTTTAGAAATTGTTCAATTATTTTAATCTTTATCTGAAAACTATTCAACTATTCCTTTTTGCAAGTATGATTTTCAGAATTTTAATACGCGAAAATACTTTCCACCAATTTTATTAAAATGAATTAAATGATTTATTTATTTAATTAGTAACAGATAAAAATGCATCATTAAGTTACAAGGTAAATTTTGTCCTAATATAAGTTCAATCCTTTCCAAGTTCACTTTTACTTTTAATATAGTAATGATTCTTTGAATATTTAGCAATATATGTAGGGATACAAAAATGCAAATTAGATTAACTCTGGCCGTTCTGGGCATTGTCGATAATCGCTCTGAGTGGTTCTATAATAATTGAAATGAATAAATAATATCGTGCGTACGGCATACGTAATAACTTGCTAATACACGTCGCTGAATTTCGACGAAATCGCGGAAATAGGTTGAACAAATTTGGCGACGAGCACGTCGATGCGTATATGGCGATGTAACGAACCGAGTAATTGCGTTAATACGTTAATCGTGCCCCCTAATTAATGGGACTCGATGCAAAAGCGACATGTCGTTTGCAAAATATACACTATTCTCCACCACGGATTAAACAATTCACTTGAATCACTGCAAAATTATAAAGTTTCAGCAACAAAATGGTTTTTTTCCAATAATAATAAAAAATTAATCATGAACATATCGTTATCATAAATAAATAATATATCAAAGAGACATGATTGATGAAAGATACAAAAGATATTAAAGTAATTTTGTAGAACATAAAAATTTTTAATTAACAACTTATTTGAATCCTACATTTGACAAACTCTTTGCATTATAGAGAGAAAGGAAGAGAAACAAAAAATGTTCAATGCGCTCATGATACAATATAATCCAGAAAATCGCTTCAAGGAAAAATATCGTAAATAAATATACGATTTTACATATGATTTCTGCTGATGGATTTAGCACATCTCGTCATTAAACGCCGGACGACTTAATGCGGATGTACGAGTAGTGTGTCCCACGATCGCAATTCGCAATCAACTAATCCCAAACAGAATTTAGGTGCCGGCGCGATTCGCCAGCTTAATACGGAGAAAGCTGTCCGATACTTCATTCTGACAAGCAGATGGACCGAATCAGCGCATTGCGTATATACTATATATATATATATATATATATATATATATATATATATATATATATATATCGAACAACAATGCCATCCCGTCGAATCGCTCCTCGAAGGACAATAACGTTTATCGTCAGCCTATCGATTTTACGTCCGCAGTCCATTACCTCGGTATTGGACGCGATCACTACGCGTTCACTCTCTTGATAACTACAATCAGTGAAAATTTCTGCCCACGTGTTATTCGCATTATATTCTTGTATGGCTTTATTTAACAATATTAGCTTAAAGGAGCGCGCTATTATAATGACACAATAAATAAGATAATTTCTCTTTCTCCCTCTTCCTCTTTGTTTTGAATTATTTATTACTGTTTGAGAAACACTGATGTAAAGAAGCCCTACATAGGGCTATTGTCGCGAGCGAAGGGATGGCACAGGGCGAAACATGGCGGGGACGGGATTATGGCGGAGCAATGGACCGAACTACCCGATTATCGGGTGAACCGGCATCCCCTATACGCGCAACCAATACGGTGTCACGAATAGTGAACGCGGGCTATCGTTCACCGACGGCGATACCCTCGCCTCACTTGCGAAACTGCCGCCACGCTCCAACGATCGTGCCGCCGAACCGGATTTTCCGAAATTAAGGCGAGCGTGACACAGTTGCAGCGAGCCGTGCACGATAAAGCTGCCGTAGTTGCGCGATACCTTTGACACTTGACAGTTCCCTTCCTTCCCTGGCACAAATTGATATTAGATCAATAATATCTAGTAGGAACATCAGGTCGATATTATCTAATGTTAGTAACGGAACTTTTTAATTTTTATATCAAGTGTTTGAGAAAATATTAATGTTAATATCCAGGTAATAAATATATGTACATATGTTAAAATCATTTCCGATTATAAATATATATAATTTGTTATTCAGATTGAATAATATTTTGCCTTTAACCGTATTATATCTGAAAGTTGTATAATATTTTATTATTATTTTTTTCTCAATTTTTTTTTTATAATAATGCTTTTATAAAAATTTGAACCTTCATATTTTTTATAATGGTTCAATTTATGACTCAATAATACATTTAAAAAATTTTTCATCATCTTTGAATGATTTCTTGCACTGAATAGAACACGGTACTTTATTACAATTATCGTTATTAATTTATTACTTTCTTTTTGCCTATCTAATTTAGTCGCTAATGAAACGCCAATAATGATGGCATTCCAAGTATGACCTAATTACGTAAAATATTTCTCCAATTGACCGTGTCATTCATATTCTTTCAAACATTTTTGTTAACGATTTTTATAAACGACTCTGAAAATTTCACGCGGAAAATCGATCGTGCCAAATCTGAACGAGTGTTCATATAGTTTTATCGACGGGATATATTGTAATTAAGTCTGCCTTGTGACACGCGGAGTTGGAGAACAGGAAAATAGACGTATGGAACTAGTCGCAGAGAGGAAGGAACCATTGCAAAATTCTGTTGCTTTCAGCGATACGAGAGAAGGTAAATTACTGAGGAGAGAACACTCGAGATGAAAAGAGATAGAGGAAGAGGAAATCGTAGTGACGATGGCAGCCGCGCATGAGATCTACTTATCCAATCTGACTTATTCAACGTCATTCAGGCTGATATAAACGCGAATCTCGCGCATAATATCGAAATCGAGGCATTTGTCGACAGCTCCGGTTTCGTTCATCGCAATAAGAACGACAACGAGAATCATGAGAATAAGATTAATCATGAAAACGAGCTTAACAATTCGCGGGCACGAAATAATTTAACTCACTTTTTGGTTGGCTGGGCGAAATTAATTCTGGAAAGAATTGAAAAAAATAAAATTTGTCAACCTTAATTTTCCTTCAATCTTAATTGTGCAGAAATATCGGGGGACTGTAACGTTTTGTGCAAAAAAGTTTTTATAATATCTATGGATATGCTAGATGCGGATAAATAATGTTAGGTAGAAGTCGATCCGTTTTATTTTTAAACCCCACGATTAATAATTAATTCCCTCTTGATAATTCTGTCAAATTTATTCCTTGCATAATTTCGCGTGTTAAATGTAATTATCACGCTACAGTTGGCTTTCCAATAAAACGATGCGATGCGATGGGAAAACGACAGGAAAAAAAATTTCTATTTTCGTGACGAAACTATAACCACGATGGGTAATTTAAATCGTTAATGGACACCTCCGGCCATTCGGTGTTCAAACGCTGATAAATTTGCATGTTTAACAGAAAAGAACGACCATTATACAAGTTCACGATCGTTTTCTGATTATTTTCGAGCCGTGAAAATTGGTTAAATTTGTTTGTTTTTCTCTATACGAAAGAAAAATTATAACGTAACATGTATCTTCATGTGTTATCCTATGCGCAGAGCGTATAGTAATTATTCTTTTCTAAATCCAAATAAATGAACTTTGTTTACGTTTAATGTATCTCCATTTTATCGAGCTAAAACTCTGATTTATTTCTGTTTACCGTTTTATTTACTAACTCATGCGAAAAAGACAAATTTTCTGAACAGTCTTGACAGTTTTAAGGGCCAAGTATGCGTTGCTGGAATTACGAAATATACAGGCGAAAATTACGTGGAAACGGGACGCGCGGGAAAAAGGGAGTCCGAAAGAAAAATAGACGGGAGAAAAGAGCATGGAAACTTTCGCCGAAATTCTGCCCTACGTCCCTTCGGCTGTTTATATTCCACCCTCACTCTCGCAACCCTTAGCAGCCGCGGTCGCTTCTCTTTGCTCCACTTCGTGCAGTCGTTCGCTTTTATTTTATTTTACCTGGACTTCGTTCTTACGATCCGGCCGTGCTCAAGCGAATTGAAAGCGGAAATTGCGAGATCTGCACGAGATCCCTGCTTATTAAAAGCGACGAAAAAGCGGATATTGACGCGTCAAGACTCGTTTCGATATTCTCCATGGCAATACACCATGGTAATTGCTGGCTTTAGATATTCTCTTGTCAGTCAAAGTCAGAACTGAGCTGAGGACTGAGGACTCCAATCAGTTTTCGCTCGATAATCTCGATACATTTGATTTCAGAACAACTCGAGAGTTCATAATCTACGTTGATTTTGCGCTTTTTATAGATTTAAAACTTTTGATTACATTATTTAAAAAATTTATATATATATATATATATATATATGTATAATTTATTTTGAAAGTAGATTAAGCCACTTTTGAAACGCACTGTAACGTGTAAACCATCATTATTTGCATTTTAATAATGACGTGAGCAAAGGATTATAATTAAAATGATAAAATAATTACATTCAGATAAATAGAATTAAATAATTATATGTAAAATAGCAGAATTATACAGGCTATATAATACGTTGCAAAACAAAAACTACATTTTAATTAGATTAGAACGAGATATAACCATTATAGTACAGCGTCAGTCGTGCGCTATAATATAAAGCATAAAATACTAAATAATGGCGATTTCACCTATCGACTGCAAAAACGGATCTCACTATTCCGTAATGCAACTCGATGATTCGTGAAACATTATTAAAGGCCAGTAAATTCGGCCATGGAGCACGTTCGATTGGTCACTGCAGTAACGAGTCGACAGAGAGAAAGAGAGAGAGAAACAACAGCGAAACCGATACCGCGAAACGCGAATGTAATCATGCGAGTCTGATCGGCGAACGGGCGAATAATCGCGCTAGACGTGAAGGTCCATATCGCGAATTGTATTTCCAGCTTTATACATACTTTATAGCCGTGGGGATAGATTTTCCGCGATGAAAAGCTGTATTTGATTTCACCATACGATTGCTAATACACATGTAATCCTACCTAGAAATTAATTAACGCAAAAAGCTTTGAAAAAAATGATTGGCTCAGTAACATAAATTTCTGTATTTTTTAAAACCCATATTATTTTCATTTAAGTCACAATAGCAGTAAAAATACGTACTTTCGAACTGGCAATTATACTGGAGGAAACAATTACAAAGTTTCACGAGTTAATCCAGGAAATGTAATGAAAAATGAGTTACATGTATTATGATGTCGATAAAATAGAAAACTCAGCATTTTAATATATTAAAAGCTTCTCTATGATGTATTATAAGAATTAGACATCCGGTTAAATTATTATTTAAATTAAATTAACACTTAACATAAACGTTCTTCTGTGCATACTACTTTTAAAAGTTAAACTAAAAGAAACTAATTTAATAAATTAAATATTATGTTTCGTTTCTTCAAAGACTATATACTGTTTGGAAAATGAACATTCATTCTTACATAACATTGTTTGTGGATTGACAATTAAAATGCAATATAGATTTGAAAAATCGGATTATTGCGCGTCGACTTAGCACTATTATTAAAAACGAGGATAGAAATAAAAAGAACAAAAATAAGCGAACAGACATTAATCGTGAATTTGTTGCATCATTCTCGATTCGTACCGGAACAAAGGATGAAGAGACGAGGTGAAGGTTCGTCTGAATCTCGATATTCCCGTTTACGTGGCTGGAATGCAATTCCGTGGGATCTGATAAAATCGCGCTTCTCTATCTCTCTCTCTCTCTCTCTCTCTCTTCTCTTCCTCGAAGGGTAAATTGTCCCTGCCGACTGTTCCGTTGTTCCAGAACGGCGAATCACGAAGTTTTGGCAACGAGCTATCTCGCGGTAACTCGAAAGGGTAAGAAAGGAGGAAAGAGGGAGAAAGGAAGAAGTCGATTGTGTAGAGAGAAGTTCTTCCAACTCTTCGTCCTTTCGATTTCGCTGTGTGTTCTTCTCACATCTTACTGCCTTTTCCTTCGTAGCTTGAAGGAAGAAAAGGCATTCTTGCTGACAGATGGCAATTTGCGACATATCGTAATTTTGATGGAAATGTACGGTTAACGCGGAATATCTGGGATGCCAGCGAAACCGTTGCCAAGGGAACTTCGCAGACGCTGGCAAATAATAATGAAGAAGCGAAACGGTTTGTGTTGATAAAGCGAAATATTTGCCTCGGTACGTGATTCTGTTGGATTTATAGCGAGATAGTGAAATTTCGCGTGGCTTTTCAAGATATTTATTATTTTAGGAGAATTTTCTATAAAGCTATTATTAAATTCAAGATGGCACAAACAATCACAGAATAATGTAGAGTAATATTTATAGTCTTTATTTTTGACTGTCGTGAGAGAGTAAAAGAGAGAGTGTAAAAGAAAAATAATAAAATGTAGAAATTATATAATAATCGGTTAAAAAAAGATTTATTTATATGTCAAAAGTACTTTTTCGTGATCTTAATTTTTTTCGTCACAAACATTTGCTACACAATTAACAAAGTTAAAAGGTATGAAAATTATCAATTGAATCGATATATGTTCAAGAAAAATTTCCCACAATCTACTCGCTGCATTTCTGACAAACTATCAAGAGAAAAAACAACAAACTTACACATTTCTCGTGAGCTTGTACCGATTAAAGAGCGATTTATCCACGTTCGTGGTATAGAAAATCCTTAGAATGACGAATGCTTACATCGCGTGCGGAGGATTCGCAGAAATAGGAGGGAAAGGAAGACATACTTTTTCCTTCTTCGTCGCGAACTCGAGAGAAGAAACAGTGCTTTCTCGGTGCCGTTTCAATATTTCGGTCACATAGCTGAGGAGGAACGGTTTAGAAAAGCCGCGCGAAGGACGGAAACCAGATCACGAGAGTGGGACGCGAACGGTAGAAGAAGATAGTTTTTTCTCGTAAAGGGGATACGTTCGATAGGAAGACGTCCTCCTTCTTCCGCGAAGACTCTCTCTCTCACCCCAACAAATCTTCCCGAGAAACCTCGACCTCGTCGAAGGCGCCGCGAAAAAGTCCCGACGAAGCCTTTTCCCGATCCCGTCTACTTTACTTGAGAACGCGCTATAGCGAACTTAATCTTTATCGACATTCCGCGTTTTATTATCTTATACTGAGAGAAAAAAAGTCGCTGAGAAAAATACGTTTGATCAGAAATAAAATCAATAATCATATAATTATAATGTAATATTTTTAGGACAATTTAAATATTATAATAATCATACACATATATAGCAATTGTATCAAAAATCCTGTTGATACATAGCTTGTTTAATAGTTATATTTAATTTGTAGTATTGTTTAATTTAATTTGATATTTTAGAGAATTTGACTTTTTTACAAAAGTAAAATTTTTTGGTGGAATATTTACGATATCACGCATACATTCAAAATAAATTTTTGAAAAAAAAAAAAAAAAAAAAAAGAAAATGAGATATTCAAAGGTTGACTCACCGTTTCGCAGGTTCTTCTGTTCCCCGAGGAAGGATGGGCGAGAAGCGCAAGTAGTTCCTACTGGACTCTGACGCCATTCTGGTGGAGTCGGAGTCGATGCAAGGTGGTCGAAGTCGCTGGAACAAGAAGGTAAGCAAGCTGTTACAAAATTTATGTTTCGCATTGTAAAATTAAATATTAATCGTTCCGAAAAAAATATAGAGATATACATTTCTGCTTAAATATCTTGCGTTTTATACGCATAATATTTCGAAATTCGCATAATATTGTCACAATGTAAGCACTATTTCTTATCGGTTCACTTATTTCCGGTAATTATCCTGCGATATCACGTTTACGATGAGCTCTGAATTCTGACGATCCGGAATGCGCATCGCGTTATCTCTGCCGAGATAACGAGCTTGAGAACAGACAGTATACGTAAAATGGACAAAGGCGAATAGCAAACGGAGACGGAATACCGTATAACGGGGTAGGATGAAATCTTTCTCTTCCCCGTCATACCACTTTAGGAAACTAGGGCTCGTCTAACTTTCCGGCGTCCATAGATTTCGGCGCCGTTAAGGTCGTTGATCGCGGCGGTCGAAGCCGATAAGAAGCTCACGATTTATAGCGATCCGTTCGATCGCGTACAAGAGAAAAGACGCCCCCATTGTCTTCCCGCGAATACTGAGAGCCATGATAAATTTCGAGACGAGTCGGCAAGCAAGGTTTCGGACCACAGATAAAATCGCGCGCTTTACGACACTCGAGATCGAATGTTGTATCTCGAATCTTGCGGGAACCATCCTACTTCTTCCTTGCGAAAAAATCCTGCGGTGTCTTTCTGTTAATGTTTATTTTATTTGCATCCTAATTAACATTAAAACAAGAATAAAAAGTAGATATTCAAGTATCACGATTCTATATTATTACTGATAAAACATATAATGTGTCATTATTATTAGCGTAAAAAAGAAATTTTTATTTCAATTTTTTCACTTTAAAAAATTCCCGCTATATATGTAATAGTTTACATTGTTTCCAAACGAGAGATAAGGCGGAAAATATTTCTTAAGAAAGTTAAATATTCAAATTGTATGTTGATATTAAAGAAGAAACTTTAAATAATTTTTCTGAAACGCTTGATCGATTTTTTTTTCTGGATAGAATATCTAGAGAATTCGTATCGGAAGTTCCACTATAACCGTACCACAAATCGTACGTCGATTAATGCATGGTCAGAGTTGGCTTCGGGGCATCCTTAGCATACCGTATCGAGCATATACGTCTTCGCAGGATCGAACGGAGTTTGCGAAGGCGACCAAACTTGCTTAAATATCCCTCGGCTACTGCGGAGTGTATTTCCGTCTCCTCGCCGAAGTGAAGTCGAGTTACTAGCGAGACTGTGATCTCAGCAAATATGCAATGTACAAAGGCAGTACAAATCAATTTCCACGCCCAGATCCGTGGACACGTGTATATATTTCGCGTTATCCTCTCTCTCCCTCTCTCTCTCTCTCTCTCTGAAAGTGCCGAATGCAAGCTATATATTATTTCCCTTTCACGTATCCTTTGACGGACTGTTCGCTTTACTTTCGGTTCGATTCTTGAAGAGCGACTCTATTTCGATCTCCAAGATAGTTGCTTGGCCAACACAAATCTCTTCGCGATTGGAATTTCAAGATAGTTTATATCGAAGTCGGCTGAGATCTCAAAGATCTCGGATTTGTAATTGCTTAGTCAACAAAAATCTCTCTCTTCATAGTTAAAGTATCAAGATATCTATATCTAAGTTGATTCGAATCTCGAAGATCGTTACTTTATTCCAAACTCCATTCGCTACTTGCTCAACAAAAGTTTGCCAAACTCAATGTTGGAACAGCGGGGCTTAGTTACATTGGGGATCGATCTGACCCCCGAAGATCGCTATTTTATACCGATCCCCGTCGTTGCTTGGTCAACAAAAGCTTTTACGACAGGATGAAATGCGACGACAGTACGAACCAGTCCGTTGGTCGAGAAAATCTCGCCCATTTATCTTCATCGGGGACTTCGACCTTCGGTGCAATCGATTGCAACCAAATCCAAACCGATCGAGAATACTCGACAGATATGTCGCGATAAGCATTATCAATTCATCGATAATGAACCAATGTATACTCCAGAAGCAAACAATATCTCGAGAGTATCGATACTACAATGCACACTAATTATCTACGCAATTAAATGTCGCTAATTGGTGTTTGTGTCATTGCTAATTGGTATTCAATTTCATCTAGTTCATCTTTCATTTTAATAAACTAATAAGTACTTACATATTAAAGTGTTATTATATTACCATATATCTAGTTTTTTTTTAATTAATGGACATTTATTATATATTATTATTGTAAATATTAATTAGTTATAACATTTAATCTCGCTAAATTCTAAATTTTTTCTTCAATTAATAGATATTTATTAATAGACATGTATAAATGTGTGTGTGTGTGTGTGTATATTCAATGTGGATTTGAGTTTAATATTTTTTTTTAATTGTTATGCATATTTCAAAAATACTTGATGTTCGAGTTTATCGATATTGCATAACGACTAAGAGGTCAAGGGTCGAGAAACATGGTCATGAGCGCACGTAGTCGATTAGTTATTATGCCCGCATAGTCACATAAAGCAAGCGACGTCTACGTGCTTTCCTTCGGTAGTTCGCATTTTCCT
This sequence comes from Anoplolepis gracilipes, assembly GCF_047496725.1. NCBI lineage: Eukaryota > Metazoa > Arthropoda > Insecta > Hymenoptera > Formicidae > Anoplolepis > Anoplolepis gracilipes. The sequence continues at coordinate 6,795,016 of NC_132986.1, read as the reverse complement.
TTGCGTCCTTTCGTTTCCCTTCGTGGAGAAGGAAGTCAAAGCAACTCAGCGCGGATTTGGAGCCGAGTGTCGGATTCGCCGCCGCTCACTTCAATAGGAGCCGTTTAAACTTTTAATGATCGTCGCCGGTCCTCGAGCGGCATCTTTGCCAGAATAAGCCCCTTGAGTCGACCGTGCGGATGTTGGTGAGCTCTGCTTCCTTTCTCTTCTCTCTCTCTCTCTCTCTCTCTCTCTTTATCTCTCCTGCTGCTATCTTTCACGTTCTTTTTCTTTCATTGTAGGAAAAGATTGTCTCTTTTCTCGAATTAGAGTCTTCACCAACAGTTTTTAACTCGATGCATATTATTTTTATTTTTGTAACTTGATTCGCGAGTGCATATAATCTTTAATTTATACACCATATATGAAAGAGTATTTTTTAAAACGAAAAAGAATATGTACGATAAATGGACTTTCGCGTATATATAATTAAATTCTTCAAAAATGAGAAAAAAAAACTTTTAAATACATATGTGGAAACTATAGAATATTATTTTTGGCGAAGATTTAAAAAAAGATAATACTTATATTTTGGATAAAAACATACAAATAATATATAATTTACATATATGCTCATTTCATTAATATCGTTAATTAATATAAAAATATGAATATATAATAAGAATATAAAAATATTATAAATATCGTCTTATTATTGAAATGATTAAAATTATAAGAAAAACTATTTGTGTATCTCTCGGTAAAAATTTGGTAGAATTTATTGTAAAATACAATAATAGAACGTACTTTATCGTGTATACTATATCTCCTTTTCTCTACCATTAAAAGGGCACCTCAACATCTTTCGTCACCAGTCGTGCGGAATTCCCCCTTTAGTTTTCCCCATTCTCTTCCTCCGCAATTTCCCCCTCGTTCATCGCTTCGATGAAGATCGTAGTCTAAGGACATGGCATATAACTAAGGACGATCGTCAATTAACTTAACAATGCGCATTCAAGATGGTCCTCAAAAGTCTCAAATCGGCATTTAAGGTTCAATTACATCAAAAGTCTCCGCCATCTGAAAATAATTGTAATCCCACACGCACTTTGACGGAAGCAATAACTTTTTCGATCATTACAATAATACAAAGAGAAAAAGAGATAAACAAAATAGAATTGAAAAATGTCAGATAGCTTCTCTTTCTTATTACAAAAAACAAGATAATACAAACAATTTTCGCGAATCTTTACAAGAGCATAGCAACCGGAAGATCGCTTCCTTACGGGTGCTTTTTGTACGCATACACAATGCCTTGCCACCCTTGCTCGAAGTGGAGAGTAAGAATATCGAGGGTGTGTGCTGGAGGGTCGATTTTCTCTTCAAGAGTTACATCGAAGACGCTAAAATGAAAAACGGGCAAGCTAAAACGACGAATTGATGGCTCTTCGCTTATACTCGGCGTATCAAAATCGATTGTACTTTCTTTGACATTTTCTTTTATTTCATACATATATAGGATATGTCCCGGATTTCTATAGCGTTTCTTTTATCTGGATTCTTCTACCAACTTAAATTTGAAATTTTCTTCGTACTGTTATAATATTTTAATCCGTAATATAATTACGTTTTAGGTACAGCACTCAAGCAAAGATGGTAGACACGGGCACGGGCACACTTTACATTATCGGCTCGTTCAAGAGGATGACGACCGATCCCGATTTTAAGGTACAAAATTATACATATATATATATATGTGTGTGTGTGTGTGTGTGTAATTATATTTATGAAATTAATTCCTTAAGTTTATACTCTTTAATAATTTTTAATTTAATTTTTTCTATCTTTGATCTTATCAAAAGATAATCCGATAGATAATAGATAGATAATCATGTAAATATTTCCGTCTATTAAGAATTCAATGCGTCAGTTTTAAATTTAATTCTATTCTTTAAGTCAATTCTTTGCTTTTCTATACATATCTTTGTTTTTACATTTATGTATATATGTGTGTATGTGTGTGAACTATACATAGATATATAACTCTTATTACAAAAAATTAATTTTAATGCTCTTTCATTCAAATTTTTTGTACTTTACTTCACAATACTTATTAACTGTCTCGGAAGAATAATACCCGCATCATCCTTTCAAAAGATGCAACAGATATTTTATCGGAAGCTCGCAGTCTCTCCCGGCTAATCTGCAGATTGTCGGATTACAAGGAACTTTGTCCCTGTAATATTTTTGCTTTGCACGTACGACGCATTCACAGTGTCAAATTTGATCAATGTATTTCTATCATGTGTGTCTCCGTATAAATATCGCAGTGAATGCACGCGTGGATTTTTTTTTATGGCTCTACCACGAGGCACGGAAGCGAAGCCCGAGAATAATTAAATAAATATATAGCAACCATGGAAAACTGTATATTGTAACACGCGCACGTTTGCCGTTTCCGCAGTTACAAAAACAGGTCGTGCGTTTTCTGCAAACGAATTAAACAAATTAAAGAATCGTTTCCCTTTCGCGGCGGATGTCCATTTCGATGGCATGTGAATTAACAAGATCGCTTGATACGTTTGTAAAAAATATTTTATATATATATATCTTGATGGTTGTCAGAACGCGCGTAACCGCATGATGCTGCGGTATTTTCTGACAATAAATTTCATATTCGTCAAAAATATACAAAATAATGGTTATCGAATTTATCGTAGGGAATTATTATGTCACGTGTTAACCTCCATCGTCATAATCGCATCTGTCGATAACATACGTTAAAAAATATGATTTTAGGGCATCGCAATCATTAATCTTTTTATTGGAAAATACGTCGCGTCCACTCATCGTTACAATTATTATATATCGATTGACTCTCTGTCTTACACGTTGAAAACATATTAATTCATAGCTTTTGACTTTTTCAATTTCCGTTTTCTGAAGAGTCAAATACGAGAATCTGGAATAGAACCTCAGAGGATAACTGTCGGCCGACAAAAGGCGTCGAGGCGTTTCACATGTGTTGGTGGCACGCCTCGGAGACGCGTTTTCGCGACGTTTATTGAGCCGGCGGGAGAAAAGTCACGTCGCGAACAGACTTTTTCTGCGAGAGGGAGATCCGGACCGCCATATGTACGTACGTACGTACCAAATGTTAAAGTGGATGCCACTGCGCGCGCCGACAACGAGGGAGCCGTATAGAGTTACCGCGGGATTTTACGACCGCACTAAAACCCGAAAGCTGTAGCGTGTAACAGCAGCTCTTCTATATACATGTTGCCGAATGCACCAGCATACCGAAAATGTGTATCAGTAGGTTGCTTGCCCCTCAAACAATAACGCGTATCCGCGCAGCTGTAGCTGTCGCGCGTGCAATTTTGATGAAGAGATTCAGAGCCCGCATAAAAAAGAAAGAAGATAAAAAAAACATGGACCGATACTATGTTAGAAATCGTTATGAACTCGGGTTTTTGCCTGTACATTCTATCCACAGGAGTTCATCGGACTACGTCATAAATATTATTATCATAAATATTATTTTTAGGAACAGAGCACAAGCACGAGCTACAGAATATTTTTGAATGTAAATTACCAAAGGACTTCCGGGATGTTTTAATTAACACGGACACGTTTTATGGCAATTTTTTTTCCACCACTCGTTAACTTTTAATTACAAATAGTCCGACTAAGAGATCTAGGTGAATGTTTTTAGCCGCGCTTTCCTATGTATAGAAGGAAACAAGTATAAATTCGTATTTCAGAGAGTCAGAGAAATAAAATAACACAAGTATGTAAAAATATACGAATAAAAATACTTATTTTCCCATTACTATTAGTTTTACTATTCATATTACTATTAATAGTATATTTCTATAATCATTAAATTTTTATAAATACATTATATTATTACATGCATTATATTATCTTTAAATATTAAGTCATGTGGAAATGTAATAAAATCGGAAAATTCGTATATGATTTTCTCTCTCTCTCTCTTTCTCTCTTTCTAAATATTATGCAAGAGCAACGCAATGATATTATATCGATCTGCTTGCCATCCTGTTACAGCTGTACCTGACATCGAACGTCTCGTCGAGCGACTTCAACATGGGTTACAGTATGACAGGCACGCTGGAGCGCGGCTGCAAGAAGACTAACTCTTTCCAGATGACCCACTTCGCGGTGATACGGCGACGGGACTACGAGAAGGCATACGAGGACCCGAATCCCACCTAGTGTCCGTCCACACCCACGCTTTCCGAGTGTGGGGATTGCGAGCATTACACATAGTTGGGAAGCAAGGGGCCGTCGGGAAGAGGGAGGGACAGATGCACTTCCGCATGTATGTATCGCGCGGGGAAGCGTTACCTTCACCACTCCATGAATGCTGGCAAGAAATCGCTCTTCGGCGTGAGATCGATCGCGAATTCCCGGAAATCCCGAAACTCCTGGCAGGTCGGTAAACGGCCTCCACGATATGACGGATCGCGATCTTTGTGATCGCGAATCGTCTGTGATCGAGAACTTTCTATACTTGCAGATATATTTGTGTAACATTAGATCGCTAAATTGCCTGCGTTAAATATTTCATTTATTACGTGTTCCTTAAAAAAAAAAAAAAAAAAAAAAAAAAAAAAAAAACGTAATAGAAAATAAATAAGATACAGACAAAAATTGCAGACAGCAAAGCAAAAAAAAATAAGAAGGAAAACAAAGAACAAGAAGTGCATTAAGACCAAAGGCAAACACTGCAATTGGAGTGGTATCTATATTGTAAGACATAGAGGATGGAAGATAATCAAAATCGGGTGTGAAAGCGGAAGCTTTAATTCGCGCAAAATCAACATTAGCTCGTGGTAATAAGAGATTACAGAGATGAAAGACGAAAGAGAAATATCAAGATAGAGTAGATTATGAGAAAAGAAGGATATCAAGAGCTTAATTCTCGCAAAATAAAGATATCCTCTCACGCAAGATTTCTGCTACAAAAAATAAATCCTTAATAGAAATGTTCCAGTAAACAAATTCTTTAAAGATAGAAAAATATATGTATATATTTTTTTGCTTGACGACTTGTATAATTTTTATTTGTTTACTGAAGCTTACGTCAAGATTCAATTAGCGGTCTAATGGCTTACACTGGTATCTTTGTTATCTCGAATTCTCAAGGCACGTCATTTTCACACGTCGACGTTTTCACACAACGAGTTCGAGATTAAACGAGACCTGGCAGCGACGTGGAAACGAAACAGCGGCATACTTTGGAAAGGTAAGAAGAAAGATCAAGATCGGATCGTTATCGCGGAGAAATAAAATACCAAAGCTGAACGTGTGACGGCCCTGCGCGACAGAGCCAAACGTCCAAAAATAGTCCTTAATTAGGTCGAATTAATTAGCTCTTAATGAAAATCGGTGAACGATGCTTCGATACCTATAAGCGAAGAAGAGTATACAAAAGGCAACGTTAATCGGGAGACTACGGTTTTACCAAAGTATTAGCACGTAAGTCACTTGCAACTATCTGCCATGCGATAATCTGAGATCGCAATGCAATCTCCTTCAATCTAACAAGGTACACTGCTTCTCATTGACGCATCGATGGCCGCCGCCGCCGCCGTTTCGTCGAGATTAATAAGTGTATTAGCGACAAAGCTTTTTCTCGATGAATTCATGACGACTCAGCTGCCTATTGTAGAATTATATGTGCCAACATAAAGCCATCGTTGACGAGCACTGTACCTGACAATTGCTACAAGTCAGAGCGCAAGAACGCGCAATATTGAAAGCCTTAACCAAACGCGAAACGATATTTCCAGCCCCATTTCACGGTTCACCTACATGTATACGTATACGTAAAGTTCAAAAGACGTTTAAAAGAAATCTACAGAATCGAGAGATTAAGACACAGAAAGAAAGGAGATTTATGTGTCAGTTTTTTACGCATATTAGCGTTACCAAATAGCAGCTTTCTAAAATAACAAATTGTTCAATTTTTATAATTTAATTTCGCTACAATAAATTCACATAAATAAAGAGAGACAAATAATCAAAATATTTATTAACAATATATTGCTCGTCCCCTTCGACATATTTATTATAATAGATGTAACAATTTAATTTGTCTCTTTAATTCTTGAATACATACAGATTTATTATTCCAGAAAAAGATTAAGAATTCACTTGATTTATACTTTTAGTTATCAATTGCTTCATTCGATCGTATCTCTGCTCATGGACAGTTATTGCATTTCAAGTTTGATGGTTTGCCGGGATGGAAAATTTCATATGCTGGGACCCCTGTCAGAACACCGGTTATAAATATCGTTTCCCTGGTCCAGGCTTTATAAGCAGTATATAGCTATATAGCGTGTAGCCGGCTTACAAGGTATTTCAAAGCTTGTTACGCGCCCTTTCTTTGAGCCATCGCCGACGGACGTCGCTCAAGGAAGGAAGAAAGCTCTGCGAGAGAATGAGAGCTTCGCTGCACTGACGCCGGACACACAAAGCGAGAGATCTCTCTTATCTTACGTTACCTTACATACGGGATTATCGTGAGCCGGTGTTGTAACGCATAACACGATACTTATTTTTGCTAAAGAGTAGAAAGTCGCTCACACACCAGTCACACGATGTATCCCGATGAAATCTAAGTCAGTGCTCGCCGATCGTTCGTTCGAGATATTTGTAGCTCTCTGTGAGTCAAAAGAAAAACAGGAAGAGCCATCATTGATAAATTGTAAAAAAATTCAAAATTCGCGCAACGAGAGTCTTTCTATATTATATTTATAAAATACGATATTAATTTGTGTTAGCGAGTAAAGTTACGATTTTATGTCGCGTTTAAACAATGTGTTTAAATGATGTGATTATTGTTATTTAGCTTTTTCGTGAATATTCGGCAATATTGTCAATGTTATGTTTGTTCATTACACGATTCGAATTGTCCTTCTACAATACATAAAGAGTCTAACGGCAGAAATATTTGTTCAAATAACGGTGGGCACATTCCAAACGTAGATTAGTGAATATATTTATTCATATGTAGGGATAGAAATTAATTTTATTTAAAATGAGAAACATATATTTAAAATATTTATATCTTTTGATTTGTAAAATCAATTAAATATTTTATATATACTTTTAACCAACAAACGATTATTTTACATTAGTTATTTATAATTCAGAAACATCAAATATTACAATACAGCAAATGTTTTTATTTTCTCTCTTAAATTAAATCCCTTTGCCCATGTGTATTTTATTGTGAAAGCAATGAACGATGAACGAGCGGTCGAAAATTCTACTATAATGAACTCGTGCGTAACTTTCTCATAGTCCTCGACGAGAATCTAGTACCTTCCGCTTTTGCTCAAAGAATTACTTAATGCCAAATAAATACTACGTGCAATAGAGCGCAAGCAAGTTAAGTTATTTGCATTTTGACTTTAGAATATGCATTGTGTTAAAAGTTCTATTGTTTAACTATCAAAATAAAGTAAAATGCATTTTTAAGCGTTAGGCAAAATTATAGAGAGCGCTATTCTAGATGATTATATCAAGAATTTATGAATAATTATTAAGGTAAAGAAACTCGTACAACTAATTCTTTTAGTTCATCATTTCCAATATAAATATACTGACAATTTCTTTTCATTAATTCTATCATTAATTCTATCTTCAAAATTTACCTAAAATTTTAATAAATTTTAAATGGAATATTTTCATGGAAAAAAATAATGTTAAATTAACAACATGAGAATAGTTAAAATTTATTTTATTAATTCAATAAAATTATTAATCAGATCAATACGCCGTGTATTGGTTTAATTAATAATGTTATTGAATTACTATTAAATTACTATAAATTTTACTACTCTGATGTTGTTGAATCAATATTATTTTGTTTCTTTTTTATGTTGATATATCTTAAATTCATCAAATCAAAATAAAAATACAAGTAATTTAATAATCACCGAAATCATCGAAAGAAAAAAAGTAATATTTAAAGAATGATTTTTTTAGGATTGAATTAATCGCTATTAATCTTTAATTTTTTAATTGTACAGTTTTAAATTATTAGAGACGTTTGATTTTCAATAAATTTCCATTATAACAAATAATGGAAATTGATGTGCAATATATAGCGCAAGGTGAACGAATTCATTATGACTCATTGTTTTAATTCTTCTTTGTTTTAATATTTCCAACGTTTTTCTCGAATTAGCGTAAATAAAGGCAATCGAATCCAATGGGATTTCTCGAGCCTCTCGTTCGAGTGGAATTACATATTACAGGGTTTAGCGTTATTTCGCAATTCAAAATGTTGGGAAAAAGTTTCCATTGTTTCTTTCAGTAATTTTTATACGCGATATTAAAATCAACGTTTTAGTAAGAAATTTTAATTGCTGAGAAAAAGAATAATTTTGTAAATTGATGTTGCTCATAACATAGCAAACTCTCGTTAGTCTGAATCCTCCTCTACTTTGAATCCTTCTCTACTACGAGCTACTATTACTAGTTTCGAGTTCCTCCGAATTCACTCTAACGAGAGTTTATTACACTCGTGCTTACCACTGGATATGTGTGTAGGGATTACGTTCATTATAACAGTAGGGTACCCTCATTACTTGGATTGCGAAAGTCAACAGAAAATCGATAAAATAAATGTACTACTGCATGTACATATGGTATATATATATGATATGTATAAAAACCCGTACATATAAACACTCACATACACGTACACATATGCAATGACAAGCTTTATAAGTAGATGAAATTTTGCAAGATCCTCGTTGATGTTGTAAAGCGTTAGATTAGCACTCGTCAGATGCTTTTTTTTAGCCGATCTAGTCCTTAGATTTAGCACGGACCGCCCGTCATAGCTAGATTGTTTTCAATAGCGGTAGATTATACCAAAGGAGTTACACCGAGAATACTCGCAAGCCTGAAAAGTAAAATATATATTTTACGAATTCTTATAAACATCGTCGATGAATCGTTTTATAATACTTTCACAGCAACTTTGCTTCGAAAAATAATTCTCTAAGAAAACAGCATTTCGTTCGATCCATCTTTTGTCTTACTTGGCGAGAAATCTTGCTTCCGTTCTGTGACGCCGCGCCAAATTCAACGAACGAATTTCCGTCGTCGAGTAAGCGAATAAACTCACAATCAGACGAGACGACAACGTCTCGCTTAGCTTCCTGCCTCTTAAGATTTATGATTCTTATTGTTAATCAATTTCGACAAAAAACCGAGCAAACCTGTTAATCTTCAGACTGTCCACAGATATTTAATATTCCTCTCATAATATTCCTTTATACTATCTATATCGTTTATGACCGAAATTTTCGCTGGTTTTAAAAATATTTTTATAAATTTTTAAAATACTCGCAAAACACAACGAATATTTCTGACTGTTACAGCGAAACGCAGAGATGTTATCGATGTTAAAATATCAAAAATTTAATCAGATGGTTATAAACTCTATGTCCATTATGTATCAAACAAAAAAAATTTAGAATCAGAAAGTTTTTGTTCAATAAAAATGTCTAAACTTTTGCCAATCGCAAAAAAATTAAATTGTATTTAACTGTAAATCATTTATTCAATTGTAATCAATCGAAATATTAAATTTTCAATTAATTCGTTTTTTTTTTTTTAAATAAATGTATTTAGAAATTATGAAAAACAAATTGAATTTTCTCATTGTTCATTATTTTGCCGTGTTGTCGATATGGCATACTGTACATTATTCAGTTCGTACTCGCTGCGAAAGTTCTCGGTTTCTCCTCCGGCGGAATAATATTATCGTCTCGCCTAAAACATTAGTGGTCGTGTTTTCACTTTTCGGGATAGTCTTCTATAGCCTTTTAGGATGATTTAAGTAAACACATACGTCCGATATCACGGTCCCTCCTAACTACTTAGCCGTAGCTAGACCCACTGATGCACGCTTCCTTCGAGTCTAAAGAGGAATCACCTACCTTCGTCTTCGAGCTGCACAACGGGTCTCTAGTCTATCTTATCGCGTCACGCTATCTAATTGCATTCGTCTAACAAGTTGTAAGATGTATTTAAATGTATTAATTCAACTTTAAGACATATATGTATTTTTGGATAGATACATTTATGTATAATTCTGTAAATATATAAATATCTTCTTAAGAGAATATTTAAGATATTTTATACTCTAGCCAAAGTATAAAAGATTCTTTGAAGAGATTTTTATTAAGAAATTTAATTTTATATCAAATCATATTTTAAATATTAAATATAATAATTATATTTAAAAATTAAATGATATAATTAATAAAAAGTATTGAAAAAATTTATTGACAATAATATATTTTGATTTTTTTACACGTACATAAATTTCTTAAAATTCTTGTACATTTTGAAATTAAAAATATATATTATATACTTGAGGCATTTCAGTTTATATTATATTATAAATTATAATCAAGATTATATGAATATTATAATAAAGCACTATATATAAAAAACTATTGTGATTATTATAATACAAAAATTGCATGGCATTTTTAGTCCTTCTTCAGCATGACATATAATAAAGATATTGCGTATTCTCTTCCCAAGATTTCAAATTTTACGTTACTATGAAAGTGGAACACCTCTTAAAATTTTGGCGATTCGAATGCAAAATAGAAAGCGTGTCGTGCCCTATCTTCGAGATGTAGCGAAAGTATAAACGTAGAGAACGCCAAGTAGTAGTCGTAGCGAAGTCAATGGTCGCTGTCTTTTCGTCGTGTCTCATCGCCGCGCGTCGCGACGCGGTCGACGCTCCGCTTCTCTCTCCTCTCCGAGAATCGATCTCGACATATATTTCATCTTCCTTCTCTCTATTCTTCTCTCGCTCTTCCTCGTTAGAACGTCAGTCGAATCTTTACCGCTCACGTAAACGTCGATCGGCAAATCTTATTTTTTCTAGGCGGCAAAGATCCTCGACTCGCGATCTCGCGGTCTCCGAGTAAGCGCACCGTGGAAGCGTCGCGACGAATCGGTGATGATTTTCGTTAGGATGTAACAGTCGGATCTTAATATCAATAGATACGATTGAAATTTGTAATCGATCGAAAAATAAAATATGTTTAATTCAGAATTTGTAAAGTGTATTTTACAGATATTATCTAAAATATAATTTTTAAAAGTTTCAATTTTGAACTTGCTCTTCTAAACGTTTCAATTTGTGATTTTTACATGCCACGAATGATATGTTCTAAATATGGTAAACTTTCAACCAATTAACGATAATTAAGCCACGTTAACTTCAATTCAATAATAAAACTGCCATAATTCGTTGGCTTACGAAGAGTGTGAAGCATGAAAATAGCTTTATTATTTATTGTGTATCAGAATATGCTAAAATCATTTTAAAATATAATTATCCATATGTATATAATATCACAATATTATTTGTGGCTTTCTGATTTTTATCATGTACTCACATCGTATGCGTGTGCGTGAATATGACCTTTATATTAGATTAATAATGTGCAAAATTAAGTAGTTACATTTTACATCAGTAAATATGAATAAATGTGCGTGTTTATTCGTTTAACAAATATTCGCTTTTAGTCAGGATATTATGTAAATGATATATAATAATAAATCACAAAGATGCATATCTTAAATTTGATTTCGTTAAGTTTACATTGCTGTGAATGATCAAGCGACTGTTGCATCCGTGTCTCGTCGTGTAATCGATGTGTAGTTACATAGCAAATAGAAAGAATTAAAAAAAATATATCCTTGTAACTGCTAAACGGATTATGATACTATATCTATCTTAAGGGAAATGAAAGAAGGAAGAAAAAATACGAACGAAAATATTCGTATTCAAAGCAATGGCTGTGATTTTCATTAATTAATCAATAAAAATCGGTTCATATTATATTCGACATTATATATATAAAATATATATATAGATATTATATATTATATATACATATATATATAGGTTACGGGGCGATATATTTAGTGATAAGAGACATGATATTTTGCACTGTTGCGTTTTGCGTCTCCTTTCTTCTCTTCTTTTTTTTTTGGCTAATCGAAATTTATGGTCGCGCGCCTCTTTGCGACGGCGCGGCGGCGGCTTTATTTTTTTATCTGGTGCTAAATCCTAGAGAGTACCAGCGCATGCGATTTCGTTGATCGAGACATCGATCGGTCCCTAGGCGTCGGATATTGAAGCCGGTAGAATTTCAACGGCGTAGACACGCAAAAATGATCTATAAAATGCTAGTCTGAAATACGAGGTGATATTTTACGCGTGATTCATGAAAGCAGAGCAAAAATCCGATACAAATGGTGATTAAAACATAGTTTTTTTTTTATTGTTACACGAATACGATAGTTTGTACAATTATAAATGTAAAATTTACAATTACAATTTGGTATAGATCCAATTTTTATAATGTATTATTCTACTTTCAGAATTAGAAAATTAAAATCGTCATAACATAAAAGCTAAAAGTTTAACGTTGTGTAAAACTCTATTTTTATCCTATATATATATATATATATCACGTTGTTAAAATATCGTCGTCTATTTCAAACTTTGTTCTGGATATTTTTTTGCGGACCGCAAAAAAAATACAAAACGTTTTCTCGTGTTTACAGCGCGCGAAATTGAACCTGGCAAAATTATATTGGTTTTAATCCTAGTATCGGGAATTTTGTGGTTACTAGTATAACCGACGTTCGCGTATCGACGAACGATTGCTCACTGCTTTCGCGTTTGATTGAGAATCAAATCTCAAAATCAAAGCCGTTAGCGCAATAGCTCCTAAGGTCTCTCTCTGCGAAGCCCACTGTCAATGCGTAACGCACACACGATTCGTTTAACAACGTACGTCTAATTAATCGATTAGGCCGTAGGCTTAACGAGCGCGGCAACGCCGTGCGAAATTATAGGTACGCAAGATGAAAGGGCGTTCAACAGTGGCTTTTCGGCTAACGAATGTACACATTGATTGCGCTACAAATAGTACCAATTGATAATAAAGGGGCTGTATAACAAATGATAATGATGCAAAATGCGATGAAAGTATAAATTCAAGAAAAAAAATGTAAGAATTTTTCTTCAATACATAATCAAACAGTTATCATCTATCGCTTAATCAAAAGTTGCATTACAAAATGTAAACATTGCTACTATAATATTTGCAAATATGTATTTTAATTTCTATTCATATGCGATAGATTTAATGAATATTTTTCTGAATAAATATATGAATGTTCTATTTTCTGCACAACTAAATTTAAATTTAATGTAATATAATTTAATCAAGGTAAATATTTAATATATATTATTTCGAACCCAAGCATAATTTGAATTTGGTAAAATGTGTTGATATATTTTAATAATATTGCTGTATCCAATAATAGTTGCATTATTTCAATACTCTTGCATTTAAGATTACATGCAATACCGATTGTAAAATTTTTTCATTTGCACAATTATTATATGTAATAATCGATATCAAAACAAACTAACGGCAAAAAATATCAAAACTTAAGGCTGTACATTTTCTACGAATTGCGTAAAAAAAAAAAAAAAAAAAAAAAAAAACATATAATCGCACATTGTATTTTATTCTAGCCACTGTTGTCAGCGCCATTAATCGCGTGATACCACGCACACGAGAAGATGATCGAAATTCCTTCGATTCTCCTCTGCGCACCTGTATTTGTAAAACGAGCGACAGAGATAATCAGTTAACCGCGATTTCTTCGTTCCTCCGCTTGAGAGCGACGAATAAAATGCAGCAAAATTAAATAAGATCGTGTTTTTTCGTACTATAATCATTTAAAGAAAATATTATTAATCAAAAGCTAATGTCAACAAAATTTGTGACAATATTCTCTTTTTGAATTCTTGAATAATTAAAGGTCTAGTTTTCTATACCTAGTAATAATAATAATAATAATGTGTTAATGTGTTAATGTGTTAATCAGCAAGTAAAATCATACAATTATACAATTAGAATAATTTATTTCGTAAACATATAAAAATTGATATAATACATAGAGCTGGAAGTGATATAAGTATTTTGCTGTCCAGTAACGGAACGAAGAAAGCGCGAGTATTGGATGTATTTTCACTACAGTCCTGTCTACAGTCAATTCATTTTGTATCTATACTTAATCTATGTATCTATCGTCATAATTTATGCCGAATAAATGTTACATTTACGCATATACCGGAACGACTTTTTATTTCCTCTTGCGAGCCTCTTGAAAGAGTGAAATCTATGTATGTCAAAAAAAAAAAGAAGAAAAAACAGAAGTAAGTATGTAACTCACGAGATATGGAGGTAATTAGGATAACGTGGCGAATTATGTAGACAGTAAGAAATGGAAATTACGAGCTGAGAAGTTCGATGAAATTCGTTTAAGTTTAATTGACTGCTGTTTCAAAACACTCACGAATAATGAAGGATAACTTCCCAGTTCCGATGGCAAGTTTTGCCGCTACGATAAGTAACTCTCCGTTGGAGAACTTTCCAAATGTAACCAAGTTTATCTGTCAGAATTCACGGATCCTCCAGATCTCAGCGAATTAACACTTTGACCTATCTTTTCCTTTGATAAAATAAATCTACTCATTTTATAAATCATGTTTCATTAGTCTAAATAATATAAGTTATAATTAAAAAGCACATTAATGCAATTTTTTGCTCCATCAGTAATGAATAAATTTTCAATACATACTATTGAAAACATAATTATTTTAAATATAGTTTCGTTTAAAATATTTATTTAAAAATTTATTTTTCATAAAATTTCGATTTTAACAATTCAATCTTTAAATTTCAATTACGAATAAATTGTACGAAACAAGAAAATATAAATTTTTTAATTTTAAAGTTTGAGTTCTTAGATATAGAAATATTTTTTACGATGAAACATTTTTAATAAATGTAAGAATTACTATAACTATGGAATTAAACATTTAATTACGGATTTACGGATGAAATATTTCAAAAATGTATTAATACTTTAAAAAAGTACATTAAATAGTTTTGGAAGAATTGAAAAAAGTAGTATAACAAGATTAGAAGTTAATCAATTATGAATTAACTTACACGATTACAAAATGATATCAGTATCCATCATTATGAACAGATGAGCTGTCACAGCGACGATGCGAAACTGCTTCCGGTGCTGAAAAGTTTCGTAAGTATTTCTCGAGCGTTTCGCTAACAGGTAACACATTTTCGATAGTAACGTCGCATCGGAGTTACTAAACTCGCCGAACTTCTCGATCGCTCGCGGTGCAGTTGGCGCTCGACAACGACGTAAAATTCTACGGGAAGTTACCAAGAGTGAGAAAATTTGCCGAGAAGAGAGAAACTTATGATCGGAGACAGAGAACTATAGCTTTATCCAACAAAAGTCCAATATTAACTTAAGGAAAAAGGACACGTGACGTTACTGTTAGGGTCCTTATTTTAACATCGTTTTCTCTTTCTCTTTAAAACAGGTTGAAATTAAAGTATCAGAGAATTTATCTCAATTGATAAATATGTTAAAAATTTAAATATGAAGACACGAGGACATATAAAAAACAAGAAATCAATGAATAAATATTTCATGTAAAACTACCTGAGTTTATTTCTTGCAATGATGTAATATAGATATAATAATAAATACGTGATTATATATAATTCCACTAATGACACTAATTGGAAAAATATCGATTTTATCTTATAAATCAATTTGTGTACGTTAATTATTGCGATTTATATATGGTGTTGCTTCGAAGTGACGAAATTGATGAGTAGCGAGTAGCGTTTAAAAAACGCATATAAAATATATGGAAAGAACATATTCCAGTCATGCGCCAGTTGCACGCCTCTAATCGTTCGGACGTTTCCGTAGCGGTGACGAAAGGCAAATTGGATTATAGATTAAACGTACGTACGGTGTCGTATACGTCGTAAATCAGCCATTCAGCACGCAATACCAAAAACATAAATCCGTCCGGGGACTATCGAGGTGGAGGTAGGAAGAGTGGCTGCGAAATCTACATAACGGCTCCCGAATTTCATCCGGGAGGAACTTTGCATACGAGGTCGTTGCGCGCCTTTCGCGAATCCATCGCGATAATGGGAAACGTTCCCCGTTCGTTTCGAAAAAAAAGTCGAGCGTACGAGCGTGTCTAATGTCACAGCCGCGACCATTCTTTCGGATTTACGTAGACGAATAGCAGTGGTTACGACTCACGTCGGCGATAATGGATTACGATTTCTCGCGTAACGTTGGCGAGAGAATCAGGGGAGACGTAGAAGAATGTCTGCTTCGAAAAGTATAATGTTATATCGGTTTCACGTCATGTTCCTCCGAATGAGAGATATAAATGTAAACAATAATTTTTTCAACCTTCCAAAGTTATGTTTTAAAGCTCAGTTTTAGCAACATGTTCAAAATAATGTAGACGTATGACTTTAATAAATTACTGAGAAAATAAGGCTCTTTAATATTTACAAACAAGCAACTAGAAAACTGAGCGAATAAGAGCCAAACGCGGATTTTAATGCGTCGATATCGCAGAAAATAATTTGCCTACGAAATTGATAAGTGCACAGGGTTCATTATTTTTCTTGGTGTATTTGCCAAGATTTAAATTCTCAATTTTGAGAATTTTAACATATGATTTTATTTACAGTTGCTGAAATATATATATATAATTGAAGATTATATTAAATAATCAACTTATTTATCACATAATGTATATATAAATAAAATTGAGAAACTCTCCATGCATCTTGTAAATAAAGAGTTGATATGTGTTATATTTTTTTAATATACTATTGAGACCTTTGTACTATAATATATAATAGACCTAATAATTCCATGATCTCAGAGATGTCGGAAACGAAAATCGTAGTCGATACGGCAAGGTAGATTTGCGGCTGAATTTCCTACCACGTCGCCTGGTATACGATGTCGATAAGATCGTCGTTAAATCCGTAATGGGATCTTAACGTGGGTCTTATCGGCGTGAATTATAATTATTACGATGCAATCGTTACGAGATAAGCCACAATTTAAGATATGGGAAACAGTACTCACACTTTATGCTGTACTAATTCGTCACATAAATTCTATCTTTGACAAGAAATAAAATTTAAAATTGATGAGGTCTTAAGCTATAATTATTTTTTGATTTATTCTTTTTAAATTAATCTAAAATTATGTCTCTTTCTTTCTCTCTTATACAGTATGTGCATAACATTTATATATTTTATTGTTACAAAATATATAAATATCATTTATATATTTTATTATCGCAATACTATATAAATGTGTGTATGATAATTTATATATTTTATTATCACAAAATATATTGAATTCGAATTTCGTTTAAGAAAAAGTCGACTATAAATTGCAAGAATCCATAGACGAAAAGCTGTATGAATAAGCCGAGAGAGGAGAGAAATACGGTAATATTTACTATTGATATCTGTACATCTCGCGCCTGCGGGACGAACGGAAGGGGCGATTACCTCGCGCGAATCCCTTCAGTATAGTCAGTTAGTAGGAGGAAAATGTTCTTCGCACGAGTGGAAAAGAGCGAGAGGCGGGTTGTATAGCATCCAGCTCGGTAATTGAACTGTCCAAGTACGAGATGGAAGCGCTTGGCAACACGGTTGCACGATAGGGATCAGTTAGTGAGATATTACGAAATTGCCCGCAGTATTGCAATACTTATCGGCACGAACGAGCAACGGCATGTCGCTCTCTCGTGCGCGCGTAAAGTCGCCCCGTGCCCGATAAATCACGTTCAATCTCTTTTGTGCCGGGGTTCACACGCGAATGGAGAGACTCTTTCGATCAGGAGGATGGAATCTCCGTTTTGCAATTTAGATCGGCGACACGGTGCGCGAACCTTATTTCGCCTGTACACGGCTCGTCAGACAAGAGCGAAGGGGTGGGGATGGGACTGGGGGGTATTATTCAATACCGACGTGTTTTTTCAGAAAAGTTCATAAACGAGAAGACTTCGAGCAATATCCATCGATTTGGAAAAAGTACCGAATCGACAGAAATGCATTACATGTACGCTTTTTATTCTTCCTCTTTGACAATAGTAAAATATATCATGAATAAATAGTTTACAATTATATAATATAAAGTTGAAATTCTAAACTAAATATATTTTAAATCACATGTGTAAATTATATAATTATAGAATTTTTATTATTTTCATTTAAAGCATTAAATTTATTTTATTGTTAAAAATTTAATCTCTAAAATAAAAATGTAAATGTAACGATTGAATTTGATAAATTTAATTTAATTTAATACTCTTTTAAACATACATAAAATATGTGTCGCTCTCGATTTTATTTTTGTTAATACAATATCAATTCTTCGCATCTTTTCAAGTAATCGTCTTTTAATAGTCTGACAAAGGCAAAGCGTTTCATGCCAATATAATTTCCTATGAAAATCATCCCTCTTGAATATGCGCGAAACGCGAAGCAAAAGAGCGCTTGAACGACTCTGATCTAATTAAATGAGCATCACATAATTATCGATCGTCGTAGTGTCGGTTATCTAATTAACACGGACCGTCGTCACCATCTCCGAAATCTCGCCACTTTGTATGCGGTCGGTCGAGCCGCAAGCGCACGGTTCTACATCGTCAGCTCGAAATAATTCAATTTCAATGACTAATTTAATTGTCTCTCTCGGATGATATCACGCCGTGCCACGCGCCGAATTCTAAACGCGCGAGATCGCGCGATGAAGGGGCGGCGACGCATAATGTAACGCCATTACAACGTCATCCGACTGTAATCTCGCACTATCAGGTTCGTGCACCAAGTTCTCACAATCTCAGCGGTCATTCAAATTTTTTAAATCAATTCTCTTTAAGTCTTTTAAGATAGATACCGTTTGCTATCGTAAAATTAATCATTATAGCCAAACGTTTAATCTTTTATCATAAATTTTACTGCGTGGAAATGATATCAAAATATAAGTATTTAAAAATATTTATCAATCTAAATATTTTTTATTCTCGATTATAAAATATCACCACCTAAAAATGTAACGATCTTCTTTTTTCTTTTTTCGTTCGCATATATATTGTCGGAAATAGAGCATAAACTGATTTGCAAGTACAATCGCGTATATATACGTACAAAAAAAATACCGTAAGGTAATCCTTACGTCAGCGAAACGATATTGCGTAATCCATCTAGCCTATCTTTCGAAGGGCTAAAGTACCCTTTCTTTTCACTTAAAACGACGCGAAAAGAAGGTCCGGTTCCCACTGTAAATCAGGGAAATAACATCAAATGCGCCCATACACATGAAAGGGTAGCGCGTGGTCACGAAAAGGGCAAAGGAAAATAAAAACGGTATAGCGAAGGTAGTGCAAAGCATAATAAAGTTCGCTGTATATTCTAGAAAAATCTCGCGCAAAGAATTCAGTACCATTTCCTTTCTGATGAATGCATATCAAGCCGCATATGCAGGTAAATGCAAAGCAGAAAGAAACATAAATAGAAAATAAGTTTTTTTTTTTAGAAAAATCATCCGTTTATATTACATCGTGTTGTGTTATCTTCATTTATTACTTATTAATATATTTTTCACGATATTTTACGATTCTTATAAAAAGACAGCAAATTTCCAGCCTTTGTTAAATAAATTACTTTAGTCGGAATATAGAATATAAAAGTTATCTCACAGTCGATTTCCATCGAACGCTCGCTATTATGCGTGTGCCGATTGTAACGGCCGTTTAATTTAACAACGTTCTTGCCGCAAAACTTTCGCGTCGGAAGTTACGATCGGAAATAAACGGTATGGGAGCGTAACTGGTGGCGAATCCCTTCTCTCAGCGATTCCGCTAATTTCCACAGAAGTTGCATTTACTTTCATTTAGTTCGTTTACTATCAAAGTTAAACAACGTCTTTATTCTAGCGATATAAAATAAATTGACAATAAACATATATCTCTTTGTAGATGAAAGAAAAAATTCGCAAGCTTGAGTGTGACTAATCTTTGAAAATTTTAAATACATTTCTATTGATGTGACGGAAAAAAGAAATTTTTTCTTCCAAGAAAAAAATGTGAAAAAATAAGTTTCTTGAAGATCACATTTCTTCATATTTCATCAATAATAATTAATTTAAATTTTTATTTAAACAATATATTTTTTCTGAAAATAGGTATTAAATTTTTTTTTTTAATTTAAATAGATATAATTATAATCATATATTCATTTTCAATTTTTGTTATATTATCTTCAATAAAAAAAAAAATCTCTCCCTAAAAACCTTTTACAGAAGTTTAACATAATACTCTCGGCCGTTGAGTTTACAAACGATGCAAAAATAGTATTGCAATCTCAAATACTTTTGACTGGATGACAATATGGTACGTATTTAATAACAACTTTTTGTAAGCGTGCGTGTGTGAGACACATTCTTCAAAAATTTCCGGTTAAAAACAATGAACCTAGCACATGCGTTACTTCAGGAAACGATAAAATGCTCAAAGATCATTAACCAAGGAGTTCGAATTGGATATTCTGGACGGGTCGAGGAGTTAGTAAACTTTTCGTACGTTGCTGCTTCCTTTCGCCGAGATTAAACGATTCCTGCCCTGGTGAAATAAAGGGTGGGTGGATAGGTTGAAGGAGGTTCACGTGACGCTTTAACTGGTTTCAGCTTATCTCCGAGTTTCGTCGTATTTAGGGAAAACACGGGCGTGGACCCGCAGAATCGTTAAGGAAAGTTAGACCGAGTGGAAGGCACAATGCCGTGCGCGTCTTTGAAGCAACAATGGTAAATGCAGTTTGCTGACAGTTCACCGTCTGCCTTCTCGCGGGGTCTCTTCTCTCCTGTCTATCTATCTCTCCCCTTCCTTTCCTCACTTTGTCCATTTCGCACTCGAATCTTTTGGTTCTTTTGTTGACATCCTTCCTTCGCGGAAACTTTCACCATCCGTTATAAATTTCGCAATTTTATCGTTATCGTTAATAGCGGATTACTCGCAGTTGAATCTTTATATATTTAAAAATTTTTTCGAATAAAAAAATAAACGAAATGATTACAAGAGTATTAATTCTTAGATTCGCACGCGTATATGTGCTCTTTAAAATTATAATTCGTGATCTTATTCTTTAAATTTATAATTTAACTTTCAATTACTTATTAATTTAGGTATTTTGTTGCTCAATTTGCGGCTTCTGAGAGGCTGTGAAGATATCTCGGTCCGCCATTGTTATCACGCTGTTCGTATTCTATGCATCGTGCCGCTGTATTATCGGCCTGACTTAGTTGCGGCCTGAGCGGAAGAACTTCTCCGTGCCGAAGTTTCCTCACCAGTATACCGATTCCGTGCACGACGCAATTTTGTCTGTGTGTTGTTGCGTCTCAAAACGCACGGTTGTCGGGACGCCGTTAATTATGAAGTCGATAACTCGTATATCTGGAGCAACCGCGCTAGAAATTTTGGGTGAACGCGCACAGAATCGATTATGCCGGATAATCGACGCTAAACGCGCCAACGCTGTAAGAAAACTGTTTTTTCATTCAATGCGATTTTATACGAGAGAATAAAACGGTAAAGTTTAACTTTCAAATTCGAAAACTGATTAATAATTACGAATATTTATCTATAGTCCACGATAAAAAAGAATCGCAAAAACATTTGCCGGTCGATTAATTTTTTCGCGGTAATTCTATGTACAGTTAAGCCCATGTTGGATACTCAATGAGAGTCGTAATTCTCACGAGAAATTTCCTTGTGGTCGGCGAATTCCATTATAAGCACGCGGTGTAACGTTAATTTTTATGGCTCGTGAAATTTTCTCTTTACATTTATCGATCGTTTCCTCGTTTTTCTCCATGCCCGATTTATTATTTTCTCCTAAGTACTCGATATCGGATGGTACTTAATCCTATTTAATGGTGATTCAAATATCTGTTTTACTGGAGAATCCAATAAAAAATTACGCGAATTGATCAATAAAATAAAGTACATAATGATTAATAGAAAAAGAAATAAGATAACTACATAAAAAATGTTGTTTTAAGTAAAAAGAATTTTTTATTTCAAAAAATGCATCTCTCTGATATCGTATCATTTTTCCTACAAAATAGGAAAAGATGCTGGGATGTCTTGTATCTTAAAATGTTCATAATCTTTCCTACTATTTCTTTTTTTTTCATTTATGTTTACTGATCTCGGAAATATAACATATAGCTCCTATGTAACAGCAACATGATACGCTTCGTATGTATAATATTCCCTTTAAATCTGTAAAAACGTCGCGGCACGATGCAAAATATAAAGAATGGAACGAAATTTGAGGGAATATTAAGTACGGTGGTCGGACTATCGCATGCCGGGCAAAGCGAGAGTCGCAATGTCGGATGTCGCAATTGCCTTAAATCTCACATTTCTGGCTCTCACATCACGCGCACTGCTTTGCTGTTTTAATTTGTTACTTCGGACAACGCCTGCAGCCGTCTGGTAATATCGCTTTCGACTTATTTGCATTATCCAAGGTTCGAGCGGCTTAATGAAACGCACAAGCGCGTTTCATTGCGCCTTCTATGGAGAGAGAAGCAAGAATGTCTAGGAGACTTAAGCGGATTCGCCTGAATGGCGCCAAACTTGTCTTATACTAAAAAATTCCAATCAGCTTAATTGTTTACATTTATCTATTTATGTGTACGCGACGTTTTGGAAAAAATAAATGCTACAGCACAGATGCTGTGAATGAAAATTTATGTCTTTAAGAGGATTTCTTAATTTCATATTTAAGAAAATACTATTTTTTGTCTCTTTTCTTGAGGGTTAGGTTAATATTAATTTATACCATAACTGTAATTATGAAAATTAATAAAAAATCTTTATTAGCAAAAAAAAAAAAAAAAAAACTTTCCACTATTCCGTTGATTAAATCTACACAAATAAAAGATTCTTTTATAGTTTGTCGAATAATAAATTTCTAATATTGAATCCCATCTTTTTCGAGGCATCCTATGTGGAACGATTGATCGTCAAATATGATAAAATATAATGTGAACGTCCAAGAAAATCTCGTCGCGCATTCGCTTTCTGGTCCGCGTACTTTGTTCCGCAGCTCGTCTTCCGCAATTTGCGTTTCACAGCCATTTCTCCGCACTCCTCTCCCCTGACAACTCATCCTCTCTAGTATTCCCACCCTCCCGAATATCGACGTCTAATGGAGATGTCTCGGCGCCGCATACTGTTTATTCAAATTGCTTACTATCCAGTCGCACTCCCCTCAAACGGAACACTTAGAGACGTTAAATTCTGGATCGATATCTCGAATCTTATGTAACATTGAATCTTCTTCTTATCACATTTTCTTGAAAGATAAATATATGCGTGAGTCTCTACGAAGAAAGTTAATTAAATTTAGAAATTTTAGTTAATTTTGTGAGGAATTTAGCATTGATCTAATCTTTTTTCTAATTAATAAATTATAAATCAAAGGAATTAAGTAATGTGAATAAAGTCACAAAAAATGTAAAATAGTTTCACATTATTTTTTTTTCTTTAAAATTAGATTGGTAAGAGATCATTAAAAATATTAGAAATAGATATAAATTGAGAAATAATATAGAAATATTAGATACAATTACAAACTGAATATTTTGCAATTGAATATTTCCAATATCGCTTGAAATGAAAAATAGGCTATTCTTGCATCTAAATTTTTCTTCAATATCCTCTTTCGATCTAGCAATGAAATTTTCAGTATCCATCAACCATAACTTTAACTCTCTCACCATCATAACACACACGCGCACGTAATTTTTTATCGTTCAGAAAACATTTATTCTTTTTCCTTCCTGAAAATTTGAAATTGAACGAACTATCTCTCTCTCTTTCCCCTCCTCTCTTAAGAAATAAAAAAGTTTGCAAAAAAAAAAAAAAATATTGAATATAAAGTTCAGCTTACGAACATATAAAAAGAAAAGAAATAAAATTTTCTTTTATGCTAATATAAATGAGTATTAATCATACTTAAATTAAGTATTAAATTCTCTAAATGAAACGTTCAATAAAAAATTACATCAAGAATTGTGATTCGGTTGCTGAAATCGGTTAGCGCGATTCACGGTGAATGTTCAGTAATCTCCGATCGCGTTCACGCTTTATCGATAAGCCCGCGGGAACAGTTGGCTCTCTCTCGCGGGGAATGAGGTGGGAGACTGTTTACTCAGCTTCCACGGATCTCGCTGATCAGAACCATGGATACCGCGTGAGAGCGATCGAGTGTGTCCCACCACGCTTGAGAGTCCACGGTATGTACACAGAGGCGATACGCGCATTTACAGAGATGTAGATCGGGTGGTGTCTCCCTCAAACGGCTCTGAATACACAGTAAAGGTTACATTGTCGGTAGATCTAGCAAAGGACATCGATACTAGTGTGATACTAGTGTATTAAAAATTCTCTAAATTAAGATTCTTTATTTAATGCAACATACTAAACACGCAAGTAAATATATTCTGACAATATTGATATAAAGTCTACTTACATATATATATATATATATAACCAAGACTATTTATTTAAAATATTAATAATTATAGAACTGTTAAAAATAAAGTTAAAACTCTTAATTATTTATGAATTTGCATAAAATAGTACGTTAACTTCATACACACATACAATTCCAAAACACATTTATAAGAATTATATCATTCCAGTAATTGTTTTTATATAATTATAAATGATATAAATAAATTTTATGTAATTGTAACATTTTATTACTTTCTTGCGTTAATTAATTAATTATGTTCTTGAGTTAATATACATATATTGTGATTCATTATCAATATTTTAAAATATTTGTGATTTTAATCGCATAAGAGCAGCTGAATGTAATGTGAACATGTAAGAGATTTTCGCGTGAGCGAGGATAAGAAATTTAGCATTTTTTTTTACTTTCGCTGCAGGGCACGCGAGAAATGGAATTCGTACAGAAGGAGAGAGGAAGCGCGACTGCTCAAGCAGAAGATGTAATGGAAAATCTGCACGATATTACGATAGATACTCTTACATCTACCGGAAAAGGAAGGCAAACGCGCAATCGAAGAGAGAACGGATCTTCATTCTCTCGTTCGGCATTCCGCGAATCATACGCACCGAATGATACTTTAATGCTTCAGAAGTATCGATACCTCGAATATAAAGCGTCTCGCGGAATGAGTTTTCGCCCACGTTTCAAGATTTGCAGAAAGCTTTTAGCCGCGGTTTTTCTTATTCGTTCAAAACATAAACTTTGAATTATCGAAAAAATTATATCTTTTCTCTCCTTGTTCGATTTATGTATTTTAAACAATCGTCCCTATTTTATTATTTGAAAATATAAGTTTTCTAGAAAATCGTAAATATTTTTTATTTATTTTTTTCAATAAGTTTTATCCTTAGGAAAATATTGTAAAGAAAAAAGTTTTATTTTTTTCATTTTGTACGCCATACATACGCTATACCTTGCAGTCTAATATTTATCGGTTGTTGAGCACAGAGAAATGTAGCAGTAGAACAGAGTCTGACTAAATCCCGTTGTATTCGAGAAAATCCACCGAAATGCATGTGTTCAAAAAAACTTAAATTATATGAGAATGCACATCGCGCACATTATTCTTTTTATATCGTAATTTGCAAAATATTTAAATAATGAAAAATCTCAAAATTTTCAAAATAATTAAAAATAACATAGATTTAATGCAATTGTGACAATAGAAAATAGAAATTTAAAAAAATTATCGTTGTAATATTTTTCTTTCTCTTTTTTAAATTAAAATTGTTAAAACAAATTTAAAAAATTAAAGTCTAATTGACTAAATAGTAGAAATTAATTATAAAATAATAACTAATCATTTTATTATTATAAATTACCAAAGTGTCAAACTGAATATTCATATGAAAAATTAAAAAATTTTTTTTCAATTTCTTTTCAATGTTACAAGTTATATAATTTTAACAGAACTTTTCAATCTTAAATAGTACATATATATGTATATTTATAGTATTATTTATAGTACATTTATAGTATTAGTTTATAAAAAAATAATTTTGTTACAAAAAAGATAAATTCGAGAAACATTCAAGATTTAAATCGGACAGACAAATTTGAATATATATATATATATATATATATATATATATATATATATATATCTCAAGCGATGTATGTTACATGCATGTTGATCTTGATACATAGTTGAATCGGCGAATCTAAGGCGAATGAACGACGGAGCTTTTCAAAAGCAATTGGCACTCGAGCGAAATAGATACTTAAAACGTCTGAAGGATCTTTCCTCGTTCCGCGACGTAGAGCAAAAAACATTCTAGATAGCACCTTCTCTAAGTACAGAGACTCGTGAAACCGTAGAAATGTTGCCAAATTTAATTCACAATCACTGGTCGGCTGAGAACCAACTAGTAATTGTAAAGTTGTTGTTACGGTAATTTGAAAGGAGAATAATGATGTGCCGAAACGAGATACGAGCGAGCCGTCGTTTAACTAGATATACGCGACAATTACTGCAATGGTCGAAGTAGAATTACTTTGAGTTGACTGAATAATAATTGTAGGAATTCACACAATACTAATTTGTCAGCGTTCATTATCGTTGTTAATATTGTATTATAAATTGTATTTTATTATGTTATAATATAGATAATATATTATACTAATAAAATAAAATTTTTAAATCAAATTATAATAAAGTTATTTTAAATAATAGGTTGAAATTTCAAATGCATGCATTTATAAGACTGCATCCAAATGGTCTCTATGCATGCCGAATGTGCTGGAAAAGCACATCGAGGAGCAGTGTGGTAGCCATGGTAGTCACACACAGAATAACACAGTTTCCCTAAAGTGTAATACCACTTCGTCGTTTTCGCCTGTGCATATCGCCCCATTTCACACGAGTTTTCTACAACCGTATATAAAATGTTCATTCGTCACGAGCACAGAAACGGTTCAATGACCTGCTTAATTCTGCCAGTTCAAACACGTTGTCGTATAACTTTGAATATGTTGCTCGCAAGTCCCCGCTTGTTACCAAAATAAATAACTCAATTTTTGAAAAACAAAATAAATATATAAAGCTAAACCACCAGTAATCGAGGACATTATTGATTTTTTTAAATCACATTAAATTTTTATATTTTTTATTTTAAATACTCTAAAATAAAATTTAGAAAATATGTTTAAGAAAATATTCAGAATTTTTAGATCAAGAAAATTAAAAAATGAAATAACAAAAAACAAAGAGAGATAGAGAGACAGAGTGAGTTAGGTAAAATAAATTTTGAAAAAATTTATAGTTATAAATATGAAATTTTTATATTAATATAATATTTAAAAATGTAATAAAAGAAATTTTTAATGTAACAATTCCTTATTGCTCTTCTGTTATTATTACGAATGTTTAACAGAACTAACTTTCGAAACAGAATTGTGACGAATGCAACGGCAAGCAATATTCGCGTCAGTATACTCAAAGCAAGACATACTTCGAGGAAGAGTCTGGGAGCCTATCTCGCGGAATATTCAGGAATCGCGTGATTCCACGAGAATTTCCATTCTCTTAGAGAGTTCCCGTTCAGCGAAACAAGATCTCTCTCGTCGAAAGGTGCCTGGAATTCATTACTGCGTTCGCTCGCTCGTTCACTCGCTCGTCTGTTTCGTCCTCGAACTAGCTAGCGCGACCCTTTCAATTTCACGCTGCTGCCTTCTTAAGTTAAAGCCTACCTCGTTCGCATTCCATCGTGACTTACAGCTATGATCGGCCGAAAAGGCCAACGTGGCGATATCTCGGATTGATGAAAAAAAAAAAAGACGAAGTCAGAGACTTCGTTTGGCTTGTACACATGCTCCGTTTCACAAGACGACTCTCCAGGAAAATAACCGACCTCCAATAGATTTTATGAAAACTCGCCCGAGCCAATTCAGCTCTTCAAGCGAAATGTTCCGCCGAGATAAGCAAAAAATATATTCTGATAACTATATGCTATATATTTATGAACAACAGAGTGTAAGATAATTTTTTGGCATACATATTTGTTTATTATGACTAGGATAAACAAAATATTGCATCGATGAAAATATCTTTATTTGATTAAGTACGATCGATGAAATATTATCGTGCCAAAACAAACTAATATGATTAATTTTAGAATTGCGGATTAATAAATATTTTAACAAATCTATATTCGTGCGCGCGCGTGTACGTTTGTATATTTATGCCACATGACATAAATATACTTTTCAATAAAATTCAAAAGAACTTGACATAAAAAAATTAAAATTTAAAATTCTGAAATATCTTGTACCCTTTCATTAAAAGATTCCAATATATTAATTTGAAAAATCTTTCTTTTTTCTTTATATAAATACTATTTTACTGTTACACTGAATATTATATTGTACTTTATATTATACTTTTGCTCACTTATTCTTTTCTATTTTACAATACATCAAAATCTTGCAAATTATTTTTACGAAATACAAGCATATAATTTGATTCATGCTTCTGCGTTTCAATTACGTAAATAAACTTATATAAATACATAATCATTAATTTCTAGTTAAAAATCTTTAGCATTATACAGTTACTACAAATAAAAGAGGTATAAGCTGAAGAATTAAAAATTGATTCGATAAAATATAAACTGCAGTTTTACGAGCCGAAACAGAACGAGAAACGCAAAGGTATAACGCATTTCGCGAAACTGTCTCGCGTGCACATGCATTAATTCCGAGCTGTTGAACACACACGTTTGCCAAACCAATGACGAATCAAAGAGAAACACGAGTACGAGTCATCGAAGCGAATCGAGTGTACCCGCAGAATTGCGACAGTGATGAGTGTCTAATCGAATTAGTGATTGTTAACGAAGCATAATTGCGTCAACCAGAATTTTGACAAAAACATATTTAAAAAAATGCTCTCTTTATAATAGTTAATGATGCATTGAATTCTTATAATACACATGAAAACCAGTAAAAGTAATCTGTTCTTATGCTGTAAGATTTTCTGATACAATCAAAATAAATTATGTACAATTAAAAATATATTTATGTGTGTTATTTAATATCATACACACTATATAATTTAATATATTTAAAATATACTGTTAATAATAATACTATTTCATAATGATCATAAGTAATTTTCATTTAAATATTATATAAGTATGCTGTTATTTTTATTATTATAAACATTCTTATAATTAGTATAAAATAATTTTCACATAATATGAAATTTATTGCACATTTATATTATTGTGAATATTTCACAATTATATTCGAAAAAAATTGGACTGACATTTCAATTGCTGATTAAATTACATTTTGTTTTGTCAAGACATTAGCGAGAAACGCTAAGCGAGAAATAGATCTCAAAGTTTGCAAACGTAGATAAAATAAATTTCGGCGCGCGGTTCATCTACGACGAAGCGAACAACGATTCCTTCCCTTTAAGGGCCACATTAGCCTCGCGTACCCCGAGGGCAATAGCAAACGGCGTGAACGTCGTTCTCGAGGGAACGGTGCACCACCATCGAGTACTAGAGGAAACTGCTCTAGATTCTACAGCTCAGTCTGGGAAAAAAGGGCTCCAGCGAGTCTTGGATCGAGGGAGAATAGACGGAGAGTCGCTGGTAGATAAAGAGAGTTACGGTAATTGCCGGGTAAAGACATAAAGGACCTATGGAAAAAGAAAGAATCCCGACGCGAAACGGGTTTGCCGAAGTATAGTGAGCAAGATGTTTCAAGAAAGTCGTCCGCTTTTGTTGAAGCACAAGAGATACTCTAGAAGAACTGAAAACAACGACAGTTCTTTCAATGTTGAAATATCGATAGCTTCTAAATTATAAAAGATAAAGATTGAGTGAGATTTGTAAGTTTATATATTTTAAATTTTGATAAAAATTAAATTAATTCCAGAAAATATTAAGCTTCACGAATGTGAATAGGTAACGATTAACTTGTGAAATTTTAATTAAGAATTCGAGATTATATTAAAGTCTCTAGGATTTTATTAAATTGAGTTAGAGAATAAAATACCTGAAAATAAGTAAAGCTTTATTTTATCAAATTTAAAAACTTTAGTTAATCAGATTTAATTAAATACGAATATTTAATTATATACTACGAATAATCTATATTTTTACAAGAAAAAAAAAACCATAAAACTTTTAGAGATTTCAACTGCAAAAAACATATACTCCAAATTCCCTGAAGAATAAATTTATTGCCGGAAAAATTCTGTGACGCTTCCTACGTTCTGTGTATATCTCGATAATATTTTCGCAAGACTTTGTGCGAGCATCTACTAGGTACGCGACTCGTTTTCGATGTACCTGGCACGCAGTCATAAATTATGAACCAAAAATAACGACGTAGTGTAAGAGGATAGGGCGGAGAAAAACAGTCAGATAGACAAGCCGGTTGCTCACCTATATAAAGTATGAAAGTATTTTCCCGTCACGTTCGAAAACGGCGATACACCTGGGAAGACGCTACGTGCTCATCGATGATACCGTACAACCTTCGATCGTACGCGTAAGAAATTCTCTTTAGCGATACTTGCATCTCGTCGTCGCACCGCCAGGTCTGAAATGTCTCGAGCTCTAAATATTAGAGGGCGTCGGGAAAATTTCAACTTCTTAATTTAGGCCCCATCTTCTTCCCTCCCCGGGGGATTGATCCGACATCAAACACGGACGAGTTCCTTTAGTTTTTCGCGAAGAGACGGCCGACCGGCGAGTTTTAAAAAGAACCTTTCTCCCCTCTCACCCTTTCGCTCCTCCTACGAGGACGTAATTTAATTAACGCTTACGGCGCGTTTGCGGAAAACAAAGTGAGGAAAAGACTTTTCTCTCTTCCTACGCTTTTCTCATTTTCCTTCTCGTCCCATTCCACGGCATCGATTCACGGATTCAGCCATCTTTCTCGCAGTTCATCATGACAAAGCGAAAAAGGGTTAAGCGGAAAGATAAGAGATCATATAAACCGAAGAACTGTTCCTACGAAAGCGTAAATAGAAATCCAAAGATTGTGTATACTCAAAAGATACTTGATCCTAAGGACTATGATTTTTAAATATTATATATATTATATTATATTATATTGAGATAATTTTATATCTTATTTTAGAAATATTCTATTCAATAATAGATTTTCGTGAAATAATAAAATCATTAAGAAATAGTGAGAATTAATTTTCCGACTGGAAATCACAAGAATATCGCACATGACATTAATTCAATTAATTTGCGAATGATAATAAGTGCAATTAATGTATTTAGAACCCGATATATTGTTTTTGATAAACAGAATATTATTAATTTATTCCATTAAAAGATATTTGCTAAAAGCAATGTTTCGTACAGATCAACTCGCGAGACAACTCGTTTAACAATTTTTTAAGTTTTTATCTCGCTGTGAATACTAGTACTTGAGAAAAAACGGTCGACATCGTTGAAATAACTCTTAAACAGCTCGAACGCGACGGAGCGCAAAGTAGGGCCCGTATGTAAATTCACTGACGAAAGTCGACGACTGAAACTCGAAGAGAAAAAGAAAGATCGCACCTCTATAAGGGCTTCTTAGACCTCACAGTTAATCGTCCTCCGGCTTCGTAGCCGTCTCATCTCTCGCATAATGTCCTATTGAAGTTTAAGTCCTCATCAGAATAACGGAATTACCTTTTTGATAGACTGTAAATTGCTGTCTTTTCAAAATTATGCTACAGTATAAACGGTGTAGCACACTTATCGTTTGATCGTTTAACTCTAAATAGTAAAAGAATTTCATCATTTTTAATTTGATATTTAATGTTGTAGTTAAAATACTTTAAACGCCAAGAAATTTGTTTCTCTAAGAAATAAAATATTTTTATACATTCATATTTTTTGTTATAACTGAAATATTCAATTTCATGATATTGTGTTAGAAAAAAGACAACAGTGGAAATATCAAAAGGTTTTCAAATATTCCGCAATTGCTTTCCGTTTTCTAATAAGAATCCTAAATTCTTAAACCACCAAGCACCATGTTGTTTTTATCAAAAATGATCTCGATAGAAAAATTCTATCCTTATCGAAGAGAAAAAAAGAAAAAAACAGCACGACTACTATACGAAAAATGCCTTTAAGACGAGGCGACGTCCATAGGATGTTAGGACGACGACGACATACCAGCCGAAGGAAGTTCTTTGAAGAATCAGCCAGGAAAATAAATTGGCTACCTCGAATATCTTTCGCTCCAACGAGTGCTCGTGTAACGTTGTAAGCGTAAAACGCGTGCTTCCTGCGCGCGCATCGTATCTCGTACACGTCGTGTACACGTCGGTGCAAACAAACGGAAGAATTCGAGGAACGTAGAGAAGTGAAGGAGGTAGCTACTACGAGGCGACTGGTAAAGTGGGTTACTGCGGCAGCATCGCTTTCGAGAGAGGGATCTTCGGGAAATTCTTCCGCCGAGCCCTTCGCCACTCGCACGCTTTTCTTCCCGGCTTTTCCCGCGGATAATCGCTCGCTCGTCGTACTCGTCAAAGTTGTCGATCGCAACGATTTATGAGATTTTACAGAAGAAGGCGATAGTAGTCATCAGCCTGTTAATTCAACCAGAAAATCTCACTGAAATTTATTCGTCTTCAAAATTGCTTTCTTCAGAAAAGTTCAGATGTTTTTCTTGATAACTAGAAAGATTTTTCAACAATAATCTATAAATAATGATTATTACATCGAATATGCGTTTAAAAAAACTATGCTTTCGTAAACGCAACAGAATAAATTCAAAAAGGTAAATAAAAAAAATAAACGTATGTAAAATTATTTAAAAAGTAATGAAGTAGAGTAATGAAAAAAACGGAAATTACAAATTTTAAATGTGAAAGACGCGTATAATAGAAAGTGAAAATAAGATTTCCCAGACCTGTTTCTGAAAGTAAAGCATCTTCAATAAAGTAGACAATAACAAATTCCATTAAAAGAGATCCACGAACAAACAAGTGGAATATTGCATTGTAAGAACTTCCTCTTTAGACGCTGAATAGTAAAGATTGAAGATGAAAGCGCAGAGCAAAAGGAAAGAGAAGATTGAGAAAGACTTAGAAAAGATGCAATCGTAAAAAGAACATACGCATCGCTTTCTCTCTGTTTCCATAAAAGATAAATAAAATTTACTAAATTATTTCTAGATGCAAAAATAATCAATAATAATATAATACATTTATAGTGTCGCAAGTTTTTTTTTGTAATATTTAATGTATGTATGCGGTCGTTATTTCGTAAATGTATTATCCGAAATTATGTTACAATCAAAGGGGGAACCGAAATTCAGATAGCAACCTGTGGAGATGCTTATAGTTTGTGTGAATTACCGCGAGATCTGGTTTGGGGATCGCGAAGGGAAACGGAAGCGCGGATTAGCGTGCAACACTAGTTTGTCTTTGTATCATTAGCTTTTGATGTTAGCACCAAAGCTGACGTGTTTCCAATATTTGCTTACATCAATAGAGTCTGCGGATTTGCCGACGCAATGTTACACGCACCTGACGTGTATTACAACTATTAACCAACTGTTCGCCAAATTTTATTAATACTAAGAATAATGAATCTGCCATATCTCGAAAGTTGTGTAATTCTTCATATAGATTCATAAAAAAATCTTTTTTACAAATATACATGAAATATATAAAATTAATTTATAAAGTATACACTCTATATAAAATATACTGATTAAATTACGATTAGAGCATCAAGCTGTGTCATGCTAAGACAATAACAATAAAAATATTAACCTTATATTATTATCGATTATTATATCTCTATAATAACTTTCTCGTATTATTTTTCGATTAATTTTAAAACATTGTTTTAAATTTATATAATTTTAATATAAAACCTAACCAGTATAAATATAGTATAAAAAAAATAGACAATTATATTTAAGTAAAAAGAAGAGAAAGCTCAATAAAATATTGTACAATGAAATAGAGAGATTTTTGAAATAAACGATATTCTAGTTGTATACATGATTTAAAGGTACTTCACTGTCGCAATTAGCGCGAGGAATTTATTATTTCGCACGCAACCGATTTTAACACGTGAAGTGGTTACGAGGCGGGACGCGTTGTATACCGAACAATTATCTTGGGAGAATCTCGTGGATAGTCACGGCCAGGCCGGAATCCCAAAAAGCGAAAATTCCGCTCGCCAAATTTTCGCTGATTGCTTTTCCCTCTCCCTCTGCTTTTCTTCTCGTTTCGTGTTCCAATAAGAAGGTTTTACGCCACATTCGTCCGTCAGTAACGTCGGACAATTAAGGCGCTTCACCACTAATCCGGATAGCTCGACAGGGAGGATAAGCAAAATTGTGAAACGACATTGTCGTGTTTGTATTCTACCGCGTTGCTATTGCTATAAATGATCGACCTGAACGCAATTTTGAGTGAAAATTTAATGGAAACCTTTTGAAGTTTTTTTTCAATTTTTGAAACTAAACATCCTTGGAAAATGAATTTTAAATTAAGATTACAGTTTACTTCACTGAAAATGTAACGAGAAATTTCTTTCTTTTTTTTATCTTTGAAATTACTTAAATATTTTTTTCTCTTTCTCTTTTGTTGTATTAAAATCTAAAGTTAAAGTTTTTTTAACAATTCATTTACTTAATTTAATTTGTTAGATTTTATTTTGACATTATATAGCTATGAGAATTTAAAATTTCCGTCAAGCAAAAAGAGATAGTTTCAATTTTAATAGTTTTTTTTTACCAAAGAACTAAGGTAAGATCTTAAGCAAGAAATAAACCTGAAAAAAAATCGTTCAAGAGTCATAAAAGAACCTATTGTATCTATGAAAATAAACATGCTGTACTATATGTCTCCATAAAATAGTCCAAGATGTTCCATAACTATATTTATCGCTGAATATAGTCACGCTCGGTAACAGTGGGTGGCGATGAAATACATTTACCACTGGCGTAAACCAATTTCATCCGTAGATCCTGCCGAAGATCTTTTCTATGTTTTTTCTTTTCCTCCTTGCCATAATTCGATGTCTGCCGGTTCGTTAGCCTCATGAACCCGCCCGCGAGCGGAATCGAATTTTCCGTGGCTCAACTTGAGATAACAGTCAACGACAGAGCGCGAGTAATCGGATATACCGTTCCTTTATACCTTAATCCTCCTCTTCATGCCTTTATATCTTAATCGCCTTAACCATTATTCTCAGTAAATTTCTGCGCGTCATGCGTGACACATTGTTTTCAAATAATTTTTGGCGATACTTTCAATTTCAGATATTACTTAAAAGGTCTATATTTTAGATATTAAAAGATGGGCAATTTACAGAAATAATTTTCGAATTCTTATCAAGTAAAGTGATAATTAATAAGTGCTAAATAAGATGAAACATTAAATAAGAGATAAAATATTACTTTTTTAAGTATTATAAAAGTTATAGGAGAAATTAAAAAAATTTTTCTTCATTTAATTTTAACACACACGTGGTTCAACACTTTTCGCTTTCGAATAATTTGTATCTTTTTCAAACTTATGAAAAAAAGAATGATAAAATTATACGTGTCTGTACTATTTATAATTGCAAATAAATATTATGTGTATACATCGTGGTAAATATAATATCGCCATTGTGAAAAACAGTGATAAACTTCTGCAATAATAACTGTAATACACGACTTCTTATAAAGGCGTTACTTCGTATTTTCGCACTGTCACCTTGGAGTACTCTCCGAGAGTACCGAGTAACTGGAACATACGCGAGCGCCTACGAATTTCGTGGACGATTACGAGAAGGTAAAGGAGGTATATCGTCGTTTTCTCAAGAGCACGTACGTGGCCTCTTTCGAACGTTTCAGCGTTTTACGAGCGCGCGCAGTC
This sequence comes from Anoplolepis gracilipes, assembly GCF_047496725.1. Taxonomy (NCBI): domain Eukaryota; kingdom Metazoa; phylum Arthropoda; class Insecta; order Hymenoptera; family Formicidae; genus Anoplolepis; species Anoplolepis gracilipes. Next base: position 6,759,064 of record NC_132986.1, on the reverse strand, counting down.
AGGAAGCCCACGGGCCTCTGACTTTTTCATCGTCGCGTCATACCTTTTTCACGCGCTTGTGGCTTATGCTTTACGTTTGCGGCAAAACTGCGATATCTCTCGTCGCGAAATGTTGACAAAGAAATTATTAAGCAATTGATAAATCGGCCTTATCTGTGTTTTGCGTATAACAGTCATTTTTAATTTTTAAATATCTCAACAACTTAATACTAAAATTACATTGAAGTCTCTATGTTTGAAATATCTTCATTTTTTAATCGCATTTCACTCATTAACAAATAAAGTCATTCTTTTATTTTCATATTCTTGCTTTCTACATTCGCTAATCACTAATCACCCTACAATTATAGACACTGGTTGTGCCACTGTGTGCGTAATAATAATAATGCAACGTCGATGTATGCGGGCATATAGAAATTACAGACAGCACATGGCGACGCCGTATGGTCGAGGCTCCATTAAGTCGTCGGTTAGCGCACATGCCGCAAGGATCGAGAGGGACCTCACGCAACGCACGCGGATATTGGACGGCATCCGTTGTGCCCTCTCGTGTACCAAAGACCGTCATTTAGCGGAATTGATGGATTAAGCGGAAGACCGCGTCCAGCAAGCGTGAGGGTGCATATTATTATACGAGGTGAATCAAGTGCCTTTATGTCGAAAAAATAACCATTTAAGTAAAATACGACCTGATATTAATTTAATATAATAAAGCAATAATTGTTTTTTTTATAAATAATAATTCTTTTTCAAAGTAACTCAATTAAATATTGTTGACATTCTTGAGAAAATAAAATTTCATTTTATGAAGAAACACACACAGTAGCGAGTATATAATCAAACATATCTTGACTATAACTACTTTTTAACTTGGCACACTCCGATTTCTTTCATTACATTTATTCTACAGAATTATTTATTTACAATTATTTACAGGGTATTATCAGTCGGCAATTATCCATCTTGCATAATTAAAAAATTCATTATTTAAACATATATATAGACGACGTCATTATAACAGAAAAACAGAAAATCCCGTCTATCAAGGTTACATGTAGATATTAATGTAATATCAAATTCTCTGCATCTCTTTCTCTCGCGTGCATCACATAATGTGTGAACCGTAAATCTCTTGGGAAATCGTTGAAAAATTCTACGACTGATTCAATATGATCCTAGTAATCGTATTATCTCATTGCTAGAAGAAAAAATGGATTGCTTCAATATTATATAGATTCTACTCGCGCGCGTGCAATACCATCAAAAAGGACATTGTGTTCTCGTATAATCCATTCGGAAATAAGTTTCCGGCGCGACGGATTTCCCGAGTCCCATTCTATTCGCCAGATCTCGAGCGCGCGAGCAAACTTTCCGTTTCCTTTTCTTTTCTTTCCTTCCGTCTTCAACACGAATGCAGAAGAGGATCGGCGTAAATTCGCTCGCAAACAGGGGATCACGGGATCCAAAAGCTCGGGTCCGCCAACTTGACGATTTAAGAAGAGACAGCTCATTGGCAAGAATAAAAATAAAAATCATTTTTCGATTTTCAAGCTTAAATAAAAATCTTTTTCTTTTTTTCTTTTTAATCATCAAATCTCTTTTGTTATTTAAAAAATATTTCTCAGGATTAGACAGAACTTAAATATTTTTCACTTTGAATAACTTATTTAAACCTCACAATAATTATTAATTATTATGCTGTATATTGTTTGCTTTTAAACTTACATAATTTCTTGTGCATTAAAACGCGCGCCCAAGACATTAGAACATCGCGTGTACTGTAAAGTTAACTGAATCCGATATGTCACGAAGTCAAAAGAGCTAAGTAGATGCTAGAGAAATAACATACCCCTCCCCCCCCTCCTCTCTCTCTCTAGTGCAGTATCGCGTCATTGCAAGAAATCCGAGAGTGGGGCGTTACGAAAGTCGAACAAGTTTGAATAGAGCCCGCATTCCGCATCGAATACCCCGAGAAACTCATTAAGTGAGTTGCCCCATCAAACGAGCGAGCGTACGAAGGGTGGCATAGGGTTGGGCAAAAGGGACGAAGAGTGAGGTGGGATTGACGTGTGGGTGGTGTGGCGACGGCTGTTTGCTCGGCTTTAGATGGTTTACAGGAAAAGTATCTGACTAGTTACAAGTCGGCACTGTTTACGTCGTTGGCCCCGCGATGAAAACAATAAGTGTGGTAACACTTGTCTGCTAAACTGCACTTGACTTCAAAATTGCCCGAATTAGCGTCGAATTTCAATGCCGAGATAATTTATGTTACTTCACGTCGCCTCGCTTTCTGCTTCGGAATTATTCTGTTTCCTTTAGTTTCAAATATTTACGATTAGATTATTGTGTTTGATAAAAACAATATCAATGAAATTTTTATCGATGGAATATATTTGCAATAATAAATATATATGAGGGATACAAATATGAAAAAGAAATTTGAAAAAATCTGAAAAATGAGAATCAAATCTCACAGTAGTAGTTAAATCAAGCGATTAATGGAAACAAACATATCTGGTTTTACATCAATAATATCATCTAAATTTAATTCTCTATAATTTTAGTTTTAACATAATTTATTGGATAAAAATTACTAAATTCGAAATTAATGATTCAAATGCTCCAAACGATCAATGTATGTAAATGAAATTATAATACAGTGGCTAACAATAAGCATGCTTTGTTTCGACGGATTGCCGATATCACACAACGATTAATATTTATCTATAATATCATACAATTTGTTATACCATTAAAATTTGTTATATCATTTTACGGTTTTTCTCCTGCTATTAAATAAATGCTCTAATGTATAGTAAGAGATGTTTCAAGAATATATATCTATAAAATTATTCTAGCCAGAACACCTTTTAGGATAACAGCTTCTTCACGTCGCGTATTAAGGTTAAAAGTGAGAAAGTATAATATTCTTTCTCGATAATCTTCCACGAACAAGAAAAAATAACTATTGCCTGCCACCTACTATCGTTATTAATATCGCAAGCGATGCAAGTGTCTGGTTTCCAATCATCTGCATATGCGGTGATTTCCGAAACCGAATAATATTAAATGCACATGAGCGATGTATCCGAAACCTGCTGATGCGGTTTTTGCGACATATTAACCGCGTCATCGAAAGACCACAATATTTTATCAGCTACCAGAACTCAGCGTGCGGCGTTTGTTATCGAAATCATTTATGTCTCTATTTTTAATGGACATTTGTCGAATATAACAAACGTCTTTTTGCAGTAAAAATACTGCATTCCACTAAGAACGTTTAAAATTATAGTAATTTCTGTAGAAAATCAATTATCTTTAATTAATTATTTATTTATTTATTTTAATATTCCAAGAATAAAAAGATATCTTTAAGAATATTACGTATAATTTAATATATATAAAATTTATTTTTTCAGAAATTTGAGACTATTAAATATTACTATTAAATATTTAATTAATGTATTATACATATATTAATATACGAAATGTTCTATATAAAGAGCTTGAGAAAACAAAAACTCAAATATATAATTTAATAAATTATAAATAAAATAATTAACCGCTCTTTTCTCTAAACGTGTTTGCAAAAACAAAGCAGAATTTAACGTGTAAAACGTGATAGTATTGAGAGAGGTAGAGATCGCCTTATAAGGGCTTTTCTCACGTGTCAGCAATTTGTATATATATAGTTCTCTTGCCGGTAAACGAAAATCACCAGTCGAGAATCAGGGTGAGGATTACACACTGAATACGGTGCAGTTTGAACCCGATGCAGCACTCTCGTGTTCCTGTCAACTGAGTCGGACATAACTGAGAGAACTAGTCGGCGACCAAAGGCCAGCGCAACATCGCCGGATCAAATATCCATTTCCGTTTCTGCCGACGTAAAGCGTACGTCTCTGCATGGCTCGCGACCGGAAATAACGGTGACGGCTTTTGCGATGGAAAAAAAGGAGAACAGAGAAAAAAGCTCCGTTTTTTCCACGAGCTACTTTTTTTCTAAATTAATAACACCGAATTGTCTTCCTATTGTGTCTCATAAAGCAATATGCACTGTTTTAAAGAGCATTCTACATGATAAATTTGTCTTAATTTGAGATATGTAGTGAAGAATATAAATAAAAGTTTTTAATTTTATTGAATCTCAATACTTTACTTTTATACTAATTATTCTATTTTCTCTATTATTATTTTTTTTACCTATTATGAGAGAAATTTAAATGTGTTAAGAAATACAGTGATAAATATTAATATTGTTCAAAATAATAGTAAGTCTAGCTCGCATACACCTATATACACACATACAAATCTGTGAGATTTATCAATTTCTTTGCGACCTATAATCTGCGAATTTCACGCATGAATGAATACGCGTAACAATCAAGGCTATTTTCTTCGTACTCACGCTATTCGTGTTTCAATATATTAAAAACAATTAAAAAACAATTGATCATAAACGAGAACACGAGAACGTCACGCGCACGTCAATTCATAGTAGCGGTTGTAAGTGTATTTATACAATGATTGTATAACATGAGATATGCTAATTGCGATAAGAAACGCGCTGTTTGAAGTTTACTTTTCCATGTGACAAATCAAAAGTAAGAGTAGCACGTTATGTCTAGACGTTGTCGAACAATTATTCTTCTCGCGACGCGATTCTGGTAACATAAGGTGTGCTATTATTATTATATTAAAGCATATTACATCAGTCCGTCAAAACTTGTACTATCTTATCAAGAGATTTTTTTCTGAAGTTTATGAAAATAAAGTTATATGTTCAATAATAGTTTCAATAGTTTCAAGCAGATGTGCATTTTTTTATCCCTTCTCATCATATTTAAACTCTGCATAATTATATTCGAAATTAATATAAAGTAATTAGAAATCGCGAATAAAGAAGAAATGATCTCTTATCTTTTCTAATTGTAATACGTATGAGACATTTTTAGTATGCATATGATTTTTCTAGGAGTTACTGACAACGGCTTCTAACAGGTGCAACAAAACAAATATCATATGCGTAAAGATAATGTGGCTCCAAAGAAACTCGACTCCGCTAATGAGAAACAGCTGAGAGACATTTGTAACAATTGGATCGTTTGACCTGTTTTTATTGGCAGATTGCGCAAGCAAGAAGCTCGCCAGAACACAATCGTGTTTTACAGTTCGACCGCAGGCGTAGAATCGTTTCCCGACAGCGCTGGTAGCACTGATAAAAAAATGCATATCTGATCGCGTTTTCACGAAGTATATCCGCTTTTCTGTCTAAAAGCAAATAACGTACGGAAGGCACGGCGTAGTTGATTTTATCCCGAGATACACACCTGGTGAGGAATGAGATAGCTGCCTAAATCGACCGACTTGGGCTTCTATTTTCGTCTTAAGAAGTGGGACTGACTCCACCACGTCGAGCGCAGTCGCCTCTTCAGCTCGTCGCATCGGATATGCTCGCGAGTGACCCTGAAAATGACAAGATCGCCACGATAAACGGTGAGAGAAACCTTCTTGCATAACATATGATTGTTGTGACTTTTTTTTAATTCGAAATAACTACGATACAGTGAATGTAATGTTTAGTGCGTACGCAAAGACAAATGGACATTTTTGGTTTCTAAAGCTAGTTTTCGGATTCTTAGCTAAATTATCGAGTAGTGTATTAAGAAAAAGTATATAAAATCTTTAAAACTAGTCGGAGAACATGTTTGTAAACAATAACTTTGTGAGGTTCGTTAGAGTTTTGTTAAGAAAGTCTTCAAATATATCTTATTCCTATTCATGAATATGAATCGTTTGTGTTTAAGTAAAGCTTTTTATCTTCGTCTGAGCTCATTGTATTACGTCGTAGAAACAATATGAATATTTAGTTATCACAATTTATATTATGTATAAATTTTAGATAAAATTCATATATACAATATTTAAGAAATTGAATTTAATTGTGTATAAACAAACGTCTTATTTAATATTTATTTTTAATATAACATAGGTCACACACATGAACACACACACACATTAAAAAAATTGCTAATACTATTCTTCTTTTTTGTTTTTTTTTTTGTTTTATCTGTAAAAATGTTTTTTTCCGCAACTATATCTCTGTAGCTAAATTTCTGTATTCTATCTTTATATTTTATTTATTATATAATCCACATTGTAAACACAAGGGTTCGCTTCGTAAAATTACTGGTTTTTCAGACAACAATAACGAACCGGCTGACTTCAATAAAGCCATTTCGACAACCGGTAAATATTTTTTAGTCTAGTTCTCAAAATAATAATAATTTTTGTTATTTCTTTACTTAGTCTGTCTATCTCTCTTTCTATCTATCTTTTAGGCTATGGAGTATTTAATGTTTTATTGTTACTGGCAACGATACCAATTGCGTGGACCCCTATTTTCGATACTACTTCCGGCGCATTTATCTTGGCTTCAGCCGAATGCGACTTGGAGCTCACATTCTTTCGCAAAGGCGTGCTCGTCGCATTTCCTTACATAGGTACAAAACTTTAAATGAAACTGGCTAAGATAATTATAATAACACTTGTATAAATCTGATACTACAACACATTAATAATCATTATAAAATTATAGCAATCTTTTAAAAGATTCTAACAATTAGACGTTAAAAATTTATAGAAATCTTAAAAATTCAAGCATTAATATTATCGAACATTATATATTAGTATATTATTAATCTATTATTATAAACTCAATTAATTTGATATTATATATACCTATATCAATATCTTTTCTTCTGCTTTTTTATAGAGTATAATTTAAATATTTACTATTGATTTGTATCTTAATCTTTTGTAGCTATGACAACGACTGCTTTCATATGGGACTACATAACGCCCTATATAAGCATGAAAAAACTGTTCATGTTCGCATTATTAATTGATTCAATTTTGAACATCGTAAGCAGTGGCATACGATCTTATTATATATTTATATTAGTCAAGTTTCTCAGTGGGATCGTGTGAGTATACGTAAATTTTCTAAAAAAAAAAATCACTAAAAAAATTTTAGAGATCTTTTAAGAACCAACTGTATTTTGCTTATTAAATAAATATTTTAGATTCATTAATATACTTTTTATTAAAATATAATATATACATTGATAAAAAAATAATATTCTTAAATTTTATTATTTAATCATTCTAATAAAACATTTTCAATATATTAATTTTATTTATTAATAATAGCATACTATTTTTTATAATCGAATTTTTTTTCTCCTCAAAATCTAGAGAGGTTCAAATGCATGCTTTTCCGATCTCTCAAGTTTATCGCAACCTTCTACCCTCGTAATCTTACGCCCGATAAGGTGTAACGCGCGCGCATCTATGATTTACAGTGCAGGCGGCCCGTTAGCGATGGTGATGACGTATCTGACGGAATTCCATTCGGCGAGGTACAAGCCGCGGTTCACTACATGGGTGGGATTTCTCTTCGCCGTAGCGAACATCGTGCCAGCAGGTAAACACGCGAACGCGCGATAAATCGTTTAATGCATCGCACTTATCAACAACAACACGTTATTCGCAAAAGAAAATAAATAATGCGCGTAAAAATAAATTAAAAGCTAAATTCGAATAGAAAAATTGGGGGAAAAAAAAAAAAAATATATATATATATATATATATATTATAAAATATATAGAAAATTTATGTACATTTATATACACGTATATACGATAACATATTCGTATAGTTTTATATAATAATAATGTTTTAATTATAATTATCTTTATAGTATCTTAATTCATATAAACGTAGCTATGATAGTCTACGATTGACTCGCGTGTGAAAAGGATCGATTTCATGCGGCTCTTCAGTCACCAAGATATTGACGAAACTAGTTTGAAATTAGATTACATATCACACTATCAGGCGTTCTATGTATAATGACCAGTGAACTTTATCTAATAGCGTAAGGTGAAGTACACTGACACTGAATAGTTCCAGTTGAACGCCCGAGATATCGAGATTGCAAAGCTTCAAGAAATGAATCAGCTAATTTGAACTGAGAAACTAATTTTATCTGTTATTAAGATTTCTCTTTATCGCAAAGAAAGTAACATAAAAAATCGAAAAGTCACTTTTGTCCGATACTTTTCTTAAAAAAAAAAAAAAAAGTTTAATTTAATTTAATTAAAGATTAAAGAGAGAAAACCATAATATATTTGCTCTTACAAATCTATCTCAACAATTAAATATGTTTGACTCTGCAGCTCTGGGCATAATAATATTGCCGTTGGATTGGAATATCGATATCTTCGGTCAAGACTACAACTCCTGGCGTATATACCTGTTAATCTGCTCAATACCACCCGTCGTCGGCTTCGTGACGGCGACCATGTTGCCGGAAAGCCCTAAATATCTCATGGCAATTGGCAGGTCAAATGCAGCCTTGAAATTACTCAAGAGAATGTACTGTATGAACACTAGACAACCTTCAGAAACATTTCCGGTAAGTCAAGTAACACGCCATTTAGTTTTTATTTCAAGTTTCTCTTTCGAATCTTGTTATTTATTATTTTTTAACAAAGTAAATACATACTTAAATAGAAATGCTAAAGCTCTTTTTGGCGTAGTATAATTTTAAAAATGTGTGGTAAAAACAATTTCATTAGTTAACTTTTAAGCCTAATTTAGATGATTTAATTTGAAATGGAATTTTATTTATAATTTTATGTGTAGCTAGTTTATTTTTTGTGTTCATTTATAATTTTATTTTCAATACAGGAAATATGTAAAAAAAATATAGAGAGATATATACATACATGATTGCATGATACATACATATATGTATTAAAATGTACGATACATAAAATTTTATATAGATATCATCTGTCTGAAATTTTATAATTGCCAATTACAGTTGGTCTAAATTTTAATCTACAAAGATATAAAAGAGTGTATATATTTATATTATAAAATTTAAAAAAAAATTTCTAATACAGTTGAAAATTTATAAAATTGAGTTCCAAAAATTAGCATCTTAATTTAAGGAGTGGTATCAAACAGTATAAGTCCAAACTCGTTATTTTTATTTTTTTGATAGAACACTCAACTAAGATTCATTTTCATTTTTGACTCGTACAACGACGATATTGCATTATTCGGACGTTATTATCTTTTTACCGGCTTATCGAGCAAAACTCGTTGTTTCGGGCTCTAATAAATGGCTGTGAGATATCCTCCGCGACTTCGTAGCGCTTCTGCTAGATACAAATGACACGTTTTATTTACGACACGTCTGCAGCGAAAAGGAAAAGAGTGAAAGAGTAAAGTAAAACGGAAGTACAAAATGACGCAAATCGCATTTTCTAGGCGGACGAAGGCAGAATCGGATGTCATATTATATGTATTGCATCCCCAAATTTAAACTTTGTATTTCTTTTTGTCATAAACATTTTTAAATAGTAAATCCACCATTGTACAATTACTTCTTCGATTTTAATAACACTAAAATAAAAACGTTGATAAGTTCTTGCGTGCTCGTTATATATTATATATTACATATTTCTCCCCTTATCTCTCTTACATTGTATAGTGTCTGCTTTCGTATTTTATACTGCTGCCGGCATTGAATTTAGATAGCAGTGCACAAATCGGACGCATAATTCACTCGGTGAGCCGAGAAAAGGGCGCCTTTCATCGTTGCCTTTTCCTCGTTACAGATAAAAGCGCTGCTTCAGCAAAAGACGCAATTGACGCGTCCCGTGCTCGAGGCGAGTCTCGAGAGGATGCGCATTTCGTTGTACAACACGAAGCTACTATTCACGACGACGGCTTACCTGCCCGCCTTCTCCTTCGTAAGTTTCCTCCAATTTGGAAGTATGCTCGGGTAAGTTTGGATAAGTCGCGGCGTTTTCCGACGCGACGATAATCAGCGCGACAGTAATCGACGCGATTTGCTGCTCGATCGCGCAGATTTAATACGATGAGACTGTGGGTGCCGCATCTATTCATTATCCTCAACAATTTCGACGCGGAGAATTGGACATCGAAGGATAGGCAACCGACCATGTGCGAGATGTTGGACCCGCACGTGGCTCTACCCGCCAGACGGTACTTGAACTGCACGAACTTCGACAACGCGTGCTTCAAGGTTGGTGAAATTGGCACGAAACCAAGAGACACTTTATCGATGATCGAATTAACGTATTAGAATATCGATTTTGAAGTACAGAGCGAGATTTAATCGCGAAAACATGTCTCTATTTGATAATTGCCAATTGCGTCGATAATTTAATTTTCAAATAAAGACCTTTCTGTGCCATTGTTAAATGTTCGCAACATTTGTAATTAACGTTAATTGAAACAATCATTGATTGATCGTAAACGATAGACTTCATTAACGGGATTCCTCTATATAATTATTTTCTTTTTTATCTAACAGTAATTATAATGTTTTAATGTGTTCCAGTGGACTATTAATCCTGTGATTTATCAAAATTCCACCGTTATCGCGTCATCGGCCGTAATATTCTCATTTCTTGCCGGATTCATAACAATCACCAAACTTCGAAAACAGATTATAATGCGTAAGATATTACACTATTATACATACATATTTATTCTTCAGAAAATAAAAAACCTGTCGCTTTTCTCTATTATAAGCGATACTTGTGAAGAAATTATTTATTAACTAATTCATATTAACAGCACAAATGCAATAAATAATAGAAACATTGCATAATACGTGTACGTTGCAATGAAAAAAATATATCCCCTTTTTCTTTCTTAAATGTCACAATATTTGTTGCATCGTAATTTTTTACGTGTTCCTATTATGTGGCTAAAAGTAGTTAAGCATTGTCCCGGGACATATTACTCATACCCCACGCGGAAATAATCCGTAAATTAACGGATACAACACCATTGTTGCAGTCATGGCCTTCCTGATATCGGTGGCAAGCAGTTTCGGAATAAATTGGGCGCAGTCTCCGCCGTACATGCTGACGCTGGCGGCGGCGGTTATCGTGACGACAAGAATAGCGGGTAATATCGTTACCGCGGTGAATGTCGACGTTATTCCCGTCCCATTAAGGTAATGCCGTGCGAATATAAGCGCGCCTCTTTGACACGCGCGACCGTATCCTCTCCGCTCTTCTCGCTCGCGTATCCCTCTTGTACCCTGGAGATTAATTGCGACCGCGTGGCAGACGCGAATGAGTGAACGCGGAAGGGAAGGGGGGAGAGGAAGTGACTGTGTCTCGAGATTTTATCGGATGCAATTCTCTATTCTCGTCGCTTTATCATCGTCCTTCGTTAACGCGAGAAAAAGAGGATAGCGCTGCTGCACGAGAAATAAATATAATTTCGGTCGGTGGAAATGAATCTTTCGTTGCAGAGCCACAAGCACCAGTATCCTCGTCGTTATTGGAAATATCGCAGCCATTGTGGGAAATTTGATTTTCTCCGCGCTTCTGGGCACCAAGTGCATCGCCGCTTTCATGGGATTGGGATGCCTGTTCTCCGGTACGATTAACGCAACGATTTAATCCTTTTGTAACGGATCGTATCACTTTACGGATAAAAGAATTTACAAAATCACTGTTTTCGCGATGGTACATTCAATCAAATTTTTAATACAAAATACCTTACAATATAATGTTCAATTGAGTGTTATAAAAAAAGTTAAGTTAATCAAAACTTAATCAAGTAATACGAATTATTGAGATAAACGAATCTCATAAGACTTAAAAGACTCATAAATCTCATCTATGATCTCATCTAGATAAAATCTATAACGCATCGCTAAAATTTTAGATTAATTGATTAAATTATTAATATCTTTTGATAGAAATAAAAATGATTCTTAAACAAATATTCATGCAGAAATCTTTTAATATATATTTCTTTTTTTCACAGTTTGTTTCTGCGTATCCTTATTCTTTCCGCAACCCGTGAGAGAATCGTCGAAGAAACTTGCTGAAGCTAGCACGTCGAAAATATGAAGAAGATAATAGAGAAACTTTGAAATCATGTACCACCCTTAGGATTAAAAAATTTAGATTAAATAGCTGCTTAACAAGGCTCTAAATTGAATTGTGATATTTTTCTAAACAATTTATCGAAAAAAAAATTTAGGAAAATGTAGCAAGAAATTTAATAATAAATTAAATAAATGCCTCTTGTTCTTTTTTTAGGAGAAATGGATGCAATATAATTTTTTATAAAACTTTTGATTTTCTCTTTTTTTATCCTTTCTCAATATTTTTCAATATTAACAACGCGATAATTAATAATTTACGATAAAACAAGTATTTTCGGTTTTGTCTTTTATGGAAACGTTTTTTGTTTACAGAAATCATCGTCGACACACAATGGCAATTTTCCTTCATAAAAGCTTATGATGTCAGAAACGCAGGTGCGAATGTAATGTTATTTTCTATGATAAAAATATCATTCCACTGAGTAGTGTTTTTAAGCCTACCAATTATCTTGAACAGCTATTTTTTTATATTTACATGTAAGAATGAAATGTCGCTATTATATTTCTTGGCTACAAAATTTTTAACAGTCTGTTAAAAAAAAAAAAGTGCATAACAAGCGATTAAGTGAAATTTTTTTCAGATTTTTGTATCTTCAGATTTTTTGTTAAACATAATACTATAATTACATTAGGTCCTAGATTAAACCAAGAATAATCCTATGTCCTATTTTATCTACGTTTTACATCTTTCTACATGCAAATTTTACATCCTTTTGATTAAACTGCTTTCAGCTTTCATCCGCCAGGTTGAGGAAGCTGCATTTGAATTGGAAAACAATTTGCGTTTTCAATTCGTATGGAATTATTCAAAATTCCTCGTCATCTAGCAAGGAGGGACGTTAAGTTGCGTGAGCATTGCGTTGCAGATAAGCGATGACAAGTTGATTACGCGTAGCACGTGAGAGCTGTTCGAGTTGCGCGCGATCGCGGGTTATCGAAAGTTATCCGACGTGATAGTTAATTAGCTAGTTGTGCGCGCGAAACTAGCCGACGGGCAAATTCACCATAAACTTTACCTATGCCGAACATGCATGAGGGAACCATATAAACACACGCTTATTGCCGTAGCGAGGCGGCGAGGCAAGAGTTACCCCGTTAGAGCTGTACTCCTCCTGGTTTTGCCCGAAGCATAAACATCCAAACTTGTGCGCGGTTTCCCCTGCTTCGGCGCAATTGTGCGATATATAGGCCAGGCCTCTACCACACCGCGGAATTAACGTAAGCCGTACAGTTATTCGTCACTTAACCCTTTCGGGACTCTAGGGATAACGCGGGCCCAAAGAATGTTTCATTGCTATCTCAGGATTAAAGGCTTTTCCGGCTTATACGAATGTCGGATGCTGCCTCAAGGACCAAAATTCAGACAATTGTAGTATCTCGAAAGAGCAACGTCTGTATTAACTATGAAAACTTTTCTGTAAAGCCCGTATTAGATGGTCTAATTTGCGATAAAATTCAAAACAGAATTCATAATTTTATGCACTGGATATCATAATGTATGTATTACATATTCTATGATATGTTTTTTATATATGTACATATGTATATTTTAATATTTCAAATATTTATTCAAATATTTTACTCAAATGTTTATTCAAATATTTTATGCGTATAATATTATATAAATGGAAATCTATTTCGAATTTTATGACAAAATCTACATCATCGAGTTTAATATTTAAATTATTAATAGTAATATTTTACAACTATATAATTATATAAAATATAAAAGTTTTAATGGTAATTCTACGTAATTATACTAGCTATTTCTAAAAGTTTTTCATATGCAAACAATTTTCTTTATAATTTTATTTAAAAAAATAAATATTTAAATTTTATGAAATTGAGATAAGCGCTAAAATTTCACGTTATTTAGAGATTTGTATGCCAAATAACTGTATAGTAGGCAAAAATCATATGGTTTATTTTATAGAATTATATACCGTGCGGCGCGACTCAACATCATTATTTAAACGAGACCACGCATTGTCGATCACTTCCGCAATTTTATCTCTGATTTAATCTCTGTTGCGTTTAATACGTTATTTATCTTGGAATCATGTAATGGTCATAATATGTCATTAATATTTTATCGCAATAAATATCGCGGTTGTTTAATTAAATGCGTTAATTAAAAGCAAACATATCGTAAATGAAGATATTAACACGTCGGCTATGGTACAAATTAGTTAATATGTAATATTATTGTTTATAAAATACACTGTTCATAAAATACACGGCTTATATAATTTGCGTAAATCATTCCGTAATTATCATATATTTAACAATTTAGCTTTATAAATTTTAAATTAAAATTATTTTTATTAATTTTTACATTCACTTATTGTACGAGTGAGAATGCATTTTGATGCCCTCTCTGATATGGACCAGATACAAATACTGAAAAGTTATTGATACTAAACGTTTATACTCTATGGATAATTTAACATAAACCTTGAGTACCGTTATACTTTTGAGTATTCTCATAGTAGCTCGATGCCTTTATATTATCGGTCGAGTAACGGTATCGAATATTGATACTTTATCCACGCCTAGCTATTTTATCGGCCGCCTCGTTTTATGTTTACTTACTGCGAATGCATCTTTCTTTGGATGTATTATCTTGCAAACCAGTTTCCCTCAGATGCATATGTAGAATTAATTTTATCTTACTAATCAATATTATAAACACGAATTAATAATTTCAAGAACAATATAATACTCGATTAAAACTTGTAAATTTCTATCATTGTTTATCGATTATCATTATTTTATAAATTATTACGTAGAAATAATAAATACAGTCATTATGTTTGTAATTATACTTTTTGTATAGAAAAATAATCCGTTTGTTAAACGTGAAAAATACAATTTAATATATTCAGAAAATTTAATTAATTTATTAAAGTAATAAAATAAGAGCTCCAGCTTCGATATAAAAAGTGCATTTGTTGTGGTAAAAGCGGAATGTGGAATAAAAATTCCTCGGAGCGAGGATAAAATACACAGAGAAATTACAGAGCTGTGGAGAAGTGCGCACATGCGCAAACTACGTTTTAATTTTCGCTGAAACATTCTTGAGAGTAAGACGAACGTAGCTATTTCATTCTGATCTTTTTTCATTTCGCCTTGGAATTTTCTTCCGCAGAAAAAAAGAGATAAAAAAGTTCTAACATAATTTTCAGAGACAAAATGCTATTTAGTACTTGCATCAAGTGTCAAGTCGAGTGGAAGTCAACACTTTTGCTATGGGCCGACTATTGTATAGCAAACCGCGTGTCAGATGAAAAATAACGCGCCGGTGACGCGACGATTTATCTCGACAGAAATTTTCCGCGAAGAAAAAAGTTATTACAGAAAAGGCAACTTCATCCTCGCGATCGAGCTTATCTTAACTTGTCCGAGGAATGTTGAAGAGTAAGAGAACTCCGAAGAAAACTAGTTACACATATAAATTCTTATTCGATGTATCATTTCGCCGATCTTCTGGAAACCAATTTACGCAGTTTGTAAAAATTGCGTATCTAACAAATTACATTTTTAAAGTAACAAGTTTAGAAATTTTAATAAAAATTTTAATAAAAATTTTTACCTACTATATTTTTCTTATATTATTTTTAATTAAATAACGGAATTTTCTGAATTAAGTTCAATTAGGCTTCAAAAACTTTTGTCTTTAAGGCGATGGTATTTTAAAACATATTATCTTGAAGGCGATAAGCCTTTTACACACATAAAATATTATAAAATATATTTTATTTCTTAAAGGCGACAGCCTTTTACCCATAAAATATTATAAAATATACTTCTCAAATATTTAGGTAGTTTCAGATTTCAAATAAAATATTAAGAAATATATTTTGAAATATGTATACTTTATGTAAGCCCTCTTATAATAGATGTAAAAAATATATTCCAAATAAGAATATTTTCCTTTTTACATGTTTATTTAAATATTTTGCTTATAAATTAAGCAAAAATTGTATATTTAACTTGTTAAAGTATTAATAAGTATTAATAGAAAATGTGTATTTGCTATTTATTAAATATTCTAAAAATAAGAATATAATTTTCTCAGTGATATTTTTTTATATTTTTATTTACTGCTTGTTTGTTATGTACAGTACAGTATAAAATATAACAAAATACTTTATCGCGAAATTGAGGAATAAATAAACTAAAACGGTGAAAAATCAATTTTCCTTTTATTTTACAAAAATTTTTCGGTTGCACTTTAAAAACGCCAAAGAAGTTATATTCGTATAATAAGTTCTTAAAGTTCGTGGTTACAACCCTTTCAGCCGTGAAATAAAGTACTCTTATCCATGGTAGAATCAAGCGGCATTAAGCTTAGCGCCCTTGCGCTATTTCGCCATGAATAATTCATCAAGCGCACAAACCCACTTGTCCGAAAGAATGCACGGATGCTATCGGCAAACCAGATCGTGCGGACAAAGATTAACATTTCTTTTTATTCTCGCGACTCGCGACACCGCCGATCCTACATTTATCTACGTCAACCGATCGATCCGTCGTCTCTCTAGTCACACATAAACTTGTCTTATAACGTGAGAGATCTATCGGAGATCATTTCCTGATGACGTGACGTCCTGACGCGCTCGCTGACATTTTACGTTGCTTATCGCCGATCAATTCTATACGTGCCGACGATTCGATCCCGTACTGTAACGGGTTCCCTTAAGCCCAAATTACATTCCATCCCACTGTCGACCGTGGTTACGCTCGCTCGAGTGACATACATCACGTTATTATTCAAAGGATATAGCGGACAAACTCGTGGTGTTTCAATCAACAAACTCGTGGTCCACTAGATGTGACGATTTAAATAATATACGAGACTGTTACATAGAAAGTGTGTAAAAACAGAATATTATATTAATAATTAATATATCCGGATAATACATCATACTTAATTTTCAAAAAAAGAAGTATCAAGTTATATTTTTTTTTTTTTGTGTTCTTATTTCTAGAAAAGTAGCAAATTAATTAACTTGAGATAATTTTGATTGATTTGATAAAAAACACTTTTATATAAAATATGTAACATATTAGTGTGAAGTAGAATGCATAAGGCTCGATAATAATATCGGAATTATCCTGACTGACCATCAATGTAATCGAGCGTTTCCCGGTCATAAATTTGCAAAATTCCGGGAATGCTGAGTGGAATGAAAAATTAAAATACTGAGGTTCGCCACCCACACGCGTTTCCGATTACTTTGGCTCTGCTGACATCTAATTTCGCGAATTACATGTGTCAATGAGTCAAACGATATTTCTTTACAAATATTGTTGATTAATGTTGTTGATGAATACTCGAAAATTTCTCTTGGTGATAGAATATAAATCGCGAAACTGGATCGAGAGTTCAATCCGTGCTGTCAGTGTCACAAGCTTAATGTTATCGTAAAAATGTCCATTACAAATCATAAATTGAGCACGATAATATCACAGTCATTAAAGGAGCAATATCTTTAACGCGTAAATGGGGTTAGTGTGAACGGAGCAGCTGGCAATTGATCCTGCTCGCGATAAAATAAATAACTTGACATATAAAAGATATTATAAAAGAATGTCGACGAAAAGTGAAGTCGATTCATCGAGGGCATAATGTTTGGAAACATAACAGAGTTACAAGATATGCATTATTTTTCAAAATGCTGAAGTAAGTATATAAAGTTTCGAAGAATCGTGATACTCAAATCAAAAGAATGGAACATGAAAATAATTATCTAGAAATTTTATCAAATTTCGAATTATACCATCTTAGGTTTATCCATAGATTATCTGGATATAGTACTATTTCTCTGAATATGATTTTTATTCTTTATCATTTTGCATGTCTCAAAGAAATGATGATTTTTACGACAAATGTAAATTCTCAGTGTATTTTATCCTATATTTCATAATTCCACATTTATATTTTTTTCATAATATTACGCAAAGCTGATTTTACAGGCAAATCTCTTAATGCTCGGTGAAAGAAGCTTACAATTAGCCTTTTTAATTCAACTTTAATTCAATTCACTTTAAGATGATTAAATTGCAATTAGTATTTGGCGATGATTAGATTTGACAATTAGAGAGAATATTCAATAATATACAATACTATAATTTTCTAAAAATATGTTTTATATTTTTAAGGAAATTTTTTAGATATTTAAAGGTTAAAATTAATTAATTTAATGATTAATAATAAATTAAGTTAACATAAATGAAATAAAATTGTAATAGACTAAAAGAGATTAAACAAGATAATTATTATTCTTTCTAAATAGCAAGATATTATTCTCTTTAAGTCAAGCATCAAAGGATTAATTTTCCTACTGTGATTGTTGCGAAAAGAATGTGGCAAACTTTTCTCGAGGGATGATTCCACCACTCTGATTCATCGGGATTTCCCGGTCCAAACAACAAGAGCGAGCATCTTCCGCTGGGACGTTGTGTCGTACACAGCGAAAGCAATAACACATGACAACATCAGTATCCTTACAGTCACATCGATAAATCACAGGCTGTCAGTCACAGTCGCAATGCACAAGCATCGTTATTCATCTCATTAGCGTAATGATGCTCAAATCGAATTTCGGTTAATAAACATAATCATTCATGTACACAATATCGGTAAATGAAACATTCCACGAAATAGATATTCTGAAATCCTGCGGTAAAATTACTATAATATATTACTATAATATATTATATACAATATTTGTAATACTAATGCAAACCAAATTAAATGTAATAAAATAGAAAACAAAAATTGATTTTCTATGTGTTTGTCTGCTATGAAATAAATAACATTATTTTTTTTAAAAGCACAATCGGGCAAAGTTCGAAGTATTAAAGCTTAATACATCGAATAGTGTTCTGTTTATCAAGCTTTTCGCAAAAAGTCACGTAAAACAGTAATTACTTCTACCGTGGTAATTAACGTTCCTTGACAATAATTTACGTTTAACCTATATATCTGTAGCAATCAAGATTAGTGAGACTAACGACCTCCTGGGTGCTTTTAACGGTGTGCAAAAAAATTTACCTGTCTACAATAAATATTTTCATTCTACCGCATCAATTTAATAATCACATATCTTTCGCGCTTATTAAATAAGCAAGAAATTCGGAAATATTATAATATAAAAAAAAGACAATTTCTATTCATCAAAAATATTATTCAATGCTATGAATAAAGCCATGATCAAAAGAACGATAAAGATGCAATAAAGAGAAAAAAGCAGAAATCATTCCTTAAATATTGATTTCTTACGGACAATCGAGCAGTCGAATGCATTTGCCGAATGAGTCGCAAAAATAAACGAGCGACCCTTCAGAAATCTTGGATTCGATCATTAAGTACGAGAAACTTTTGCTTCGAGACAAAAGATTGATATGATAGATTATATATTCCATTAAATGATTTAATATACATAAAAGTTATTCTACGCGCGCGCGGATATGTGTGTGTGCGTATGTGTGTGTATTATATATGTCACGCATTTTCTTCGAATCGTAGAATAGTAGAGTGCATTAAACAAATAACCGCATAATTGAATGACAAGAAACTAAAGATTCAAACTAATTAATGCTCTTAATATATTGCTGCTCTATACTTTTTCAGTTAATTTCAAATAAAATTCAATTAACCATAGTTTTAATTTTGCAAAATAATTTAGGAGAAAAAAATAATATTCATTCATTTTTGTTAAATAAAACTGTAATTTTTTTATGCCTTATTATATTAATTTCAATAAATTAAGATTTGGCTCATAACGTTTGAGAAAAAGGCATTAATTTCTTTTTGTTTCATTGCGTTCATTAATTATAATCAAACATATCTACACAGTAGAAATATAGCGTCGGCGACCTTAATGGGGAAGCGATTGCTCTTCAAGGACACCCAAAACGAGCGCGCATCAAGACTTTGCGTGCGCCTCGTTATATACGATAATGTTGGTCAACGAACCCTCCTCGCGATAGCAGTGGATCAATTGAAATGCACCCTTCGCGCGCGTCATCCCAGGCCATTACTACGATGCAAGGGGCACTCCATTTCCTTGGTCGAAACGTCCTTTACGAATACTCCGAGTTAAAGCATTCGTTGAGTGTATTCACACAATGTGCGGGATGACGCAAACGGACAGACTTTATATCTCTACCATTTCGAAGATAGCCATGGAACTTTCCATAAAAAGATCTCATACTTTATCTAACAATACTTTTTCTAACAAAAAATATCTTAATTTTTAAAAAGAATTAAGTTGACGTTTATTAAGGCTTAAAATATTAGTCAGGATCTTTTTGTTGAAAAATTATCGATTTTAAAATTGTTCATCTATTTTCTAATAGAATATCTATTTTCTATATAACATCTATTTTCTAATCATATTTTTGATATATTCTGTATAGAGTTACATTGTAAATTGGAATCCTGGCTAGCAATATAAAGGCTATAACGAGAGTCATTGTCTGTGACTTGACCAGCCGTAATACCAAACGACAAACAATGTTACTACGCTACAATCTACACGTCTATTTTACGGGGTGAGTGTTATCGACAGTGCAACGCGCATATAGATAAAAATTTCACGATAGCATCGCGTTCCACTCACGGGAAGATAGAGATACAATATAGTGTATCCGTTATATCGTTCGCACTTTCATCGATGTCGCAATAAATAAAGTATTGCGCCTGCTATATATCGATTAATACAACAAGCTTATGCTGGGCTCTGGAATTGCATAGATGCTGGACGCTAATTCTAAAATATCACGCTCACAGAAAAGAATAATCAACAAAAAAGCAGATTTCTACAATAATGCTTGATTTAAATACTGAGCACATTGAAATTCCCTAAGTACAATATAATAAGAGAAAGAGAGAGATGAATTTGTAATTATTTTTAAATCTTTAAAAAAAAAGTGAAAGAAGATTTAATAAAAACTTCTTAATTATAAAGCTTATATACATAATATTATATTAATACATTAATATTACTATTACGATCTCTCTCTCTTTCTCTCTCTTTCTCTCTCTCTCTCCCTCCCTCTCATATCTCTATATTTAAACAAAAACATGTAAATAAAAAATATAAATCTTATAATAAGCTATAAATATAAAAAGAGTTTTTAACTTAAATTTGTATATGAATAAAATACAAAGTCAATGACATATAAAAAAGATATGAGAAACACATATATAATAATCTCATAAAAACAAATTTTTATTAATAATTTGTAAAATACCAAAATAATCTTCGTCCTACTTGTATCTTATTTTGCGATATACATATGTATATATTATGCTACCATGCAGTCAAATGAAACAGATACACATGGCAAAAATTATTGTAATCAAACGGATTAGGACTCTAACCTGTCAACTAATTTGTACTAAGGGTCTCGTATACAATATATTACCGGATACACAAAACTAATCAACCATTCACCTAGTCGTTACGCCATTTTTCCCTACAGGGGGCCATGTGTTTTATATAGGGGATATCTTTAAAAGTCGCGTGTTTCTTTGTGTTTGTTTTCATACTTTCTTCAATTTATCAGGATTCATAGTAAAATGCATAAAGCATACACACAGCAAATGAATTATTCAGAGGTCACTTGTTGACGACTTTGTTATGTAAATCATAAATCATGCGTTGAATATTAGTTCCTTAAGTCGCGATCGACTTAACTTTTTTCGCAAACTTTGCGAAAGCAAGCAAAGTGACGACACGCAATCTTCACTAAAACATGCGTCTCGCGCAGTAAACTGCAGTGACGTAAGCATGAGAAAACAGCAGATAAATACCCTGAGCCTCACGAACTATATAAAGAAAAAACCTCTGTAATCAATATTCAAGAAAAAATTTATTTGAGATATAATTTTAATTTTATTGTCAAAAAAATCGTCGTTTATTAAGCAAAATTTTGTCTCAAACTATTACTTATTATTTTCTTAAATGTTTCTAAAATAAATTAGCAAAATAATTGTGCTTTTTGTGTATGATATGTATAAAAACCATTATATTATAATACAAGAGAGTAATGTCACATAATAAAAACTTACGTAAAAAGAATTGCAAATTGTTTGAATATAAGAAGGCTCTTAAAAGTATAACCACGATACTGGAAAGAAAGAGCATTTAGTTAAGTGTATCTGTCGACAAAAGAGACGTTAAATCATAAAGACGCCTTTCGTCGCGAATGAAATGTCCGCGGGGCTGAAAAAACGTCGGCGTCTAAACGTCGTGTTCTAAATCAAACGTATGTCGTACGACTAAGCTTAGAAAAATAAAGGAAAAACACGACGGTATTCCCCTAACTGCAAACTCAGCATTAAGGACGTACTGTCCTCTACGATTTCAAGAGTCCTTGAGTTTAGGAGAGCGAATGAGAAACGAAGTGAACCAACCGCCGAATCGATGTTCTAATTAAATTAGGAGAAACGGCGAATAATGTAACCTATCACAGGTGAGACAAAAGGCGATCGATGCGAAACTGAATCGGTTTCGTCAAGCTGTTCTTAAAAAAAAATATCGAGAATAAAATAAAATTGATATAAATAAAAAAAATGGCTCAAATGCAGTAAAATCAATACAGAATTCCGGTAATTTATAAATTGATAAAACAACTTATTTGAAAAATGAGACATTCCTTTATAGCATATTTAAACAGATATTTTTTCAACGTAAATTTATGATAAATTATGTGTTGTAATTTATATTTTAATCTTTATTTAAAAAATTGATTACACGAATAATTTGTAATCTTTAAAATAAATAAAAAATAATTATATTATCCATTTTCCTAAATATAAATGAAAAAAAAATCAAATACAAATCACCTTAAATAATAATTTAAATACAAATTAATTAAACAATACATTAAAAATTAAATTTTATAAAAAAAATTTTTAAGAAATTATTAATAAGAAGTTTTATAAAATTATTAATTAATAATTGTATATTTAGAATAATAAATTATAATAATTACAATAATATTAAATTATTTCTAAAATAATGAAATAAAAAATAAAAATATACTTAAAATAAAGTATATCAAAATGTAATATATATTTTTATTTTAAAAGATTTGTATTGTTTCAAAAATTTACATAATTTCTAATTTATTATTTGACTAATTTTTATTTTAAATATTAAAATATAAGCTATTTTAATCTAAATTAATAACAAATTTTTTACGGATCAACTAAATTAAAAATTAATAAATCTAATACATATCGAAAATCATAAATTTAACATTATACAAAATATTTTAAAATATAAAATTAATAATTAATTGTAAGTTAAAGATTTGCTCTGTAAAATTAAGATTTTTATTTTTATAAATTTTAATCTATATAATTATTATATAATATTTCCTCCGTGTGATACAGTCACTATAAAAAAGTTAGTTTGATGTAAGATAATGTTTACGATTTTGAGATCAAATTATATTCTACAGAGCAAATCTTTATTTTACTTCACCAATTAATTATTAATTTTATAATTTAAAAGGCTAAAAGAGCTTTGCGAGATCAAATTCATGAATCTTAAAATGTATTAGATTTATTAACTTTTAATGTAGCTGATCCATCCAGTTCCTTCTTAATTATTTAATTTAATTTTCTTTTCTTGTAGAAGAAATATAGCTTTTTAAATTGCTGCAATTATGACTCTACTTTAGATCGAACCGATCCAAACTCGAGTGCTGTCGCACTTCATAAGATAAGAAGTAGAATAAAGTCGTTATCGCACATCGAGATGGTAATAATCGGAGTAAGTCCTGCGTCTACGAACGACGTGCAAAAGAGGAGTCGCGCCTATTCCCAGTGCGGCCATAGGGGATTCCCTTGGCGTTTTCGCCCCGCGTCGTCCCGCGCTGCTTCAGCCGCCCTCCTGGGTATCTCGGGGGCGTGTGCGCACGCGTGGAAAATTGTGTCTGATAACGGCGGGCGTCTCGACGTCGTTTTAGTATCGGCCGTAACGCCGTAACGTCGTGACGTCCGGATACGGTCTCTTTTCTCTAAGATATTTATCCGTCTCTGAAGAAAATTGTTAAAACACAAAATCAAAAGATGAGATACCCATTTGTTGTAGTAAACGGTCATCCTAGACGTCCGAGATCGGTGTCGCTTTGTGTTACTCTAATTCTCGTTCGGTCACGATCAGAAGTATAGCGGATTTCGTGAGGAAAAAGGTACGATTGCGTCGCTTCGACGATAATCAAAATTGTTTTCAACACAAATTTTTTTTTCATAATTTTTGCAATTAAAAAAAACAGCTCCCGTTTTTACAACCGAGCAAAAATCAACGATGTTTATAAAATATAAGGAAATGCCAGTATTTCTATGAGATAATACCGATTACTCTGAGTAAAGACACAAATAAAAAAAATTCTAAAAACTATAACTTATATTAACCGTAAATAGAAGTAACTGTAAGTGTATTTCAAAAGCACAAGTAATTAAATTTTTATATAACAAAGCAACAACACACACACACATTCTATTTTCTCTTAAATCTCTTAAATTTGTCCCTATAATCGTAGTTATTTTAAAAATATAAATATTATTCGACGCAGCATCTTGTATTGCATCAAAATGGAGAGAAAAAGCTTTACTAAATTTTCACAAAGATCAATCGCGGTCGCTTTTTAGTGAGCTTCAAAGTGTCATGTTTTTTGTTAAACAAAAGAAATAATTATTAGACATAAATTATATCGATTATAATTTTGACATTATTTTACTTGACAAAAGGACATATGTAAGGAACGTGGTGCGTTTTCACAAAATCTTCGTCGAGTGCAGTTTCGAGTCACAGTGACTATGATATCGGAGTGATTTTTGCTAACTGAACAACGAACGTTACCATCATGCAGATCCCCGGATGGCAATTTGTGACTTTGCTATTGTGCTCATTGTTGATAAGGATATCAGTGGCCGCAGGTATGTACAAAAATTTGCAGTATAATTAACATTTTACACTTTTATGCATTCTACGACATAAATATCATTTCTCCGCAATATATTGAAGTCTATACCTGTGAAAGTATCATACGTCATAACACAAAAAGATTTTAATGTTATGTTTATAAAATAAAGAAACCGATAATTTTCTTTATTCTTGCTATAAATATTTTCATTGATTATTTGTTGTAATTTTAGAACATATATTTCTTGTTTCATCTATTATTTCAATCAAACAACGGAAAATAAAATCACAATTTATATATTCAGTATGCAATTTATGAGAACATCAGAAACGCGCTCGCAATTTATGGTTTAATATCGTAACCAATAAATTGAAATAAAACAGAAGTGTTTTAACTGTTGACCGTCGCGTAGATATCATTGAAATATTTCTTATAATATAACGCGCGGCAAAGAATATATAATTTTTAAAACGATATTAAATTATATTAAAACAATAATAAATGACAAGTACGATCGATCTTTACGCTACGGCATTCTAACCGAATCATTTAAGAAGAGCCAGATCCATGATTAATTAATTAACTCCTGCCATTGTATGCTAAATTGTCATGTCAAAAGTCCCATTTGCAATTTTTGAAACACCGTCGTGCAACATTTCTTGACTGTTAGATTAAACGATTGACGCATCGAAAATAATAAGCAGACACGCTGTATCGAATTTCGTTAGATATAACGAAGCCATTAAGCGTTAATTACGGATATATCGAAATTCTCCGCGATAAACTTTTTATGGAAACCATCCAATCGATTTCTCGTCGATATAATGCGAATACAATTTTGCCTGACAAAAATATATTTTAGCATAAATCTAAGTTTATTCAACCATATCACGATCTCTCGAAGAGTAATACTGACGAAAATCAAAATTTTGTAAAGTTAATGGCAATTATATATATTACACGAATGGATGACTCTAGATTCTAGATGACAGCCAAGTTGACTTAAGATCACCCTACATGAGACCAATCCCTAATTGGTAGAGTGCGGGAATTGAGAGAGGGTGGCTATGGAATTAACCTTTGCACTAGAAACGTAATTCTTCGTGTGGCAGATGCGCCGCGTTTTCCTAATGCATCGATTATGTTCATCCAATTATTTCCGGCTCACATTGCCGGTAAATGTCGGTAGTACAAGCAAAAGGATCCATTTTGCAATTAATTTTGTGGTGTAATGTTGTAAAACATATCTTTTAACTATGTAATTTTAACTATGTAATAATTTTATAACATAGTATGGTTATATAACATTATTATATCATATTATATCAAGTCATAATTATAACACTATAATGTTTCGACGCGTATAATGTCATAATAATAATAATCTTATAATTACAACGCATAAGTTACAAGATTATAATATTGCACTGACGTTTCCAGCGATGTACGAATAAGGCTCGTATTTACTTGCACGCTTAATAAGTCGGCGTTAAATTGTCTTTTCGCACAACACCGAGAGAACATATCTCCCGGTCTAATTCAATTCTTATTCCGTATGCTTTACGGAATATATGTGATTCCCGGGAAGCATATACGTCACACAAGACAATACGAGTTTTGTTAATGCGGTAGATGGTAGGTGTTGCAAACGTCACAAGTTACAGACAGGCCCCGTCCGTCGGTCTTTGCTCGACTTCTCACACACGCCTACGGGACTATCGATTTCGTGCACGGGGAACATAATCGCACGAGTGCGAAAAAGGGTCTCGGGCAAGGGTGCATTGATGGAGGATGGCGATAACGCGTTCGCGGAACACAGCTCCAGGTACATTAGCGCAGGGTCGTTTCGTCCTTCGAATACTACAAATCGCGTCAGAGTACAATGTTCAGAGTTTAAAGCATCGTCCAAGATTTTGCAAAAATTACTAAGCCGATAAAAAACAATTAAATTCACAATGGATAAAGTTAAACAGTTATTTTGAATTATTTAAAATTTGTTAATCAATTAAAAAATGTTTATAAATATGTATATAAATTCTAAAAAAACACGACAAAATAAATAACTTCTATATTTTTATTATTGTTATTGACACAATAATATAGCTCAACACAATAAGTTCAAGGCTAAAAACGAGTGTTTCAACAGCAGAAAGTAAACATTAGCAAATAATAATAACCTAGCGAAACAAAAAAAAAAAATAATGTAAGAACACGCGATTATTCTTATGTACATATGTTCGACTATTTTCTCATTGTTTTCAGGTATAATTTTTTAATTATGTAATATTTAACAGTTACTGAGAATGGAACTAACAAAAGAACCGAAACATCTAATTAGATGCATTTCTAAGAAGATTATTTTTGTCTTTATTTGCGCGCCATGTATCGCATTAGGTTATTATTTGCCAATGTTTACTTTTCAATATTTTCAATAATATTAATAAAATTATATTCAACTGTTTAACATAATAATTGTGAAAGCGAAATTGCACACGTTTTTTTTCTGTAATATAAATAATGTATGATGTTTTATATGAAACACATGATGCTTTAGATCGGTGATTACCGAGGGTCTGAGAGAATATTAAGGTAGATAGCTTATAATTTGCATCTCCGAACGATTTCGTAATAATGCCACTGACATTTGTGCTTGACCATGTAACGACGATCGCAATGTCGCGTGCCGACCGGCCCATGCACCCTTTCACGTGCACGACTTCGATGAACCGCGAGAATCGATACTGGCCTTTCGCATACGACCGTATTTTTCTGCCAACCGTTAGGGCCGATACGTCACACGTGACAAGATTGAATCGTATGACAGTTCTTGGTATAGCTTATCACGATTATAATCCCTGAAGAACGATCATTTTTCAAGAATAGTTTTGACGTAATCCGTAAGATAAATAGCATTACGAGAAATGAAAGCAAGGTTTTCAGGTTAAATATGATCGAATATTCTAACAAAGTTTATATAAACTTTTTTAATCTCAACAAATTATCAGGAAACAATTTGAAAAAAATACTTTCTAAAAGTATAGAGTCTAGATTGAAAAAAATAAAGATTAAATAGTTTTTATTATTTTTAATATTTCAAAATTATATTTTTTTTGTACGTATCAAAATATTTAAAATCTATTGCTTGTCAGAGTAAAGGAAGTTATAATCAATAGGATCAGGACCCCACTAATTGAGAAATTGACGTTATAATTTAACTATCAAAACAATTAAACACATCTCAGAATATTACCCGTTAAATTAATTGTAAAAAAAATCTCAACTGCATGAAATGGGGATAAAAGGAAACAATTTTTCTTTTGACCAAATTCAATTTCAAAGAGATAGGGAATTCGATGCTATTACACTGTCTACTATTGAGTACGATATCTTTCGATGTTTGGTATCGACGGTTTCCGCAAATACGGAATTTTACTTCTTTTCTTGCCGCTATCCCGACGCATTAACGCAGAGGGAGGATAACGGAGCGAGGGTAACGTGGCAAGGGTAGGTTCCACCCCACTCACTTTGCGACGCTGTGCAGAACTCTAGCATGGCAAGGCTGCGCCGAGTTTATTGCTCGCGTCACGCTACCGCGTTCGCCAGCCGGCCAGCCAACGAAATTCAGCATCGATTTCGCCGTAGAAGCCGCGTCCGCGTTCTTCATTGACATTGAATGCCATTCAATAACAAAACGCGACCTTGGCTGCGCTTCTGCAGCCACATCGAGGTCGGGAAAGCGATAATTCAACCATTTTGAGTGCACGACCTTTTGTTGTCGTATATCCTCATCCCGGATATACAAGAAAAATAATGAAAGTTTCTTACGCGTCAAAATTCTCGACGGATTAACGAGGTACCGTCATTTCAAGAAATTAATTATGAGATTGCCAAGGGCCATGCAAACGTGTAATTTAGCAGCGCGAACACACGCGATTGAAGTGCGCCAGACGACAGGAAGTTAAATGTGCAAAAGTTAATAAAGTTTTGCGAGATAAGGAAACAAATGTGCATTTATTAACAGATATGCAAAGTATGTATCGAGAACTGTCCTTTGTATTGTGCGAATTTGTAGAACTTACGACGTGCTACAAGAAGAAAAGTAAAATTTATAATGCTCGATCCGTAAATAATATGTAAAAAAGAAATATATAAATATGAAAATATGAAAAATTCTAACATATGATACAGAATCACGAAATACAAATACCGGATAAATATAAAGTTTTCGGCTAAAAAAAGATGGTCGCAGATTTGTTTAATCGTGATAAGTTATCACCGCGATGGGGATAACGCGTCTCGTGACGAGGGAATTATTAGCATTTCGCATCGTCTTTCGTGCAAAAATAGAAAACGGTATAATAATTTCGCGTGACATTCTTGACGATCTCGATTTCCGCGAATTCTTAAGTAAAACGACACGCGATATTCGAACCGAAACTAGGACGTTAGATCGCAACCACGGTCCATCGCACAATAGCGTTCACTGTCGACAGGGACCCTGAAAGAGACCCTTCATGATATTATCGATAAAACCCTGCGCGAAAGGACGATAAGTACAAGTCGTCGCGCGGAACCTTTTGAAGCGCGCACGACATTTATTACCTCGTCGCAATAATACTCTTTTATTTGCAAATCAAACTATAGAACATCGTACCACGGTTGAGCTGCTACCGATAATCGAAACTTTGCTACGTTGATGATGAAGCGTCGCGAATGAATGTTAATCCGACACCCACTCGCGTATCAGTATTTATGCGAGTAATTAATGATCGTTATTGCACGCGGCGCTAAGCGATTTTGTGGAAACAAAAAGAATACCATCGTGTCCCGAAAACAATAATAGAGTGAATTGCAAAATGTGGGGAAATATATTCGCAATTTTTTTCAAAAAGAGAACAATATCGGCAAAAATGTCAGCGAGACTTTCGTATTATAAATCGTAATATTCCACGAGATTATAATTTGTATTTATTACCAATTGATTTATCATTCGTTTATGATTCATGTATTATTGATACTTGTAATATAATTTATAACGATATATCTGAGCTAAAATGATAACCTCCTACTCTTAGTTTTTTCCATAATAATGCTTTTACTTGCTAAAATATATCAATACAGTGACAATTTTTTATGTTTATAAGATATTAATAACCCAAGATATTAACGATTGGACGAGTTATAAGAGCAATAACAAAAATTTTGCCGCGTTTGCCGTTGGCACGAGGCACGGCATTACACATTCGCGCGTCAAGTCATCGTATGAATAATAATGAGAATGACAAGACTCTTTATTAATGACGCGGCAGAGCACGCAAAATGTCTGGCGCGAGTCTTCTCACTGTAAAGTTATGTTGCCAGCAATACATTTTACGGCGGCATTACGGTTGCCAGGTACCAGAAATACAAAAGAAAATTTAATTATATGTATATAATAATTTCTAGTAGTATAATAAGTTTCATATATATACATATACATATATATATTAAACATTAATTAAATATATCGCAAGTAAAAATCGTATATATTCTTCACATATTCTTTTATTGTAACTTTGCATAATGTGTTACTGGTTTTATTGTACACTTATTTTATATAACATGTGTTTTAAAGAGAAAATTAATAGTAATCCTTTCTATTGTGTCCAAATTTCGAAATGTAAATTCTCTCGTGTAGTTTAGCAACATAACGCAATGGAAAATTAATTTATGTCAAAACTACAGGTCGAAATAGAAAATCAAACATCGCGTGCCGCAATGAAATCATTAATCAAAGACGGGTTCTAAAAGCAGCCCTCACCCCTTGTTGTAACCTAATCAAAAAGCACGTGTGCATTATGTACCAACGAATCGATATACTATAAGAAAATATATCACAATTGGTATGTGTGTGTGTGTGTGTGTGTGTGTGTGTGTGTGTGTGTGTGTGTGTGTGTGTGTGTGTGTGTGTAACTCGGAGTTCAAAATATTTCGAAAAATTCCAAAAAGCATATATGAAGAATAAAAACTTTAAGGAATAAAATAAAAGTGTGTTTGTATACTTCGATAATAATTGATTCAACATCGATTTCCATCAAGTAGAAATAATTGATAAAATGTTTCTTATATTAATTATTTAAAGTTATGAGAGAATAGGAACACTCCTACGTATCTCAATAATTATTAGTTGAAATGAAATTATCTAAAATAGTTTTATTTAATAACTTTCTTGCTTATTGGTTGTTTCACGAATTTTAAAATATCTCATACATATCTTTCAAGTATGTAGTTTATAAGAATAAAACACATAAAATTTAATTACATTATGCCATAAGCATAACGATATATGTATAACACATGCAATTAATGTTCGTATGTAATGAATGTTGGAAATATATAAAAAAATTATTTATGTCTATGATTATTTCGTGATTATCGATTAATGTCTCAATTAACCGTCAACTCGCAAGATATTAGGAGTTATATTCATCGTAAATGTTCGGCGGCGTTTGATGTACTATATATTGTTTACGTATGGTGATCTTCTTGTTAGTCTCGTGACAAGAGTCGAGCGAAAAGGTAGCGACGCTCCGTTTTTATCGTATTATTTCTCGGAACACGATTATCACTTGTGTTTTATAATATAAAGATATTAAGTTGTCATAAAATACGTATACTTCATTACAAATACAGAGTGAATTTGACTGCAAATTTTTTCCAATGCTAGATTATAACAACCGTGATTTTTGCGTTCTCTTTTATTGTAATATAAAATAAATGCATCGTTTGTGCGATTAAAGTTGAGAGTATGTAAAGTACGTACCATTATCGTATGTTTTGATCAATACATGCACGATCCTAATCATTATATAATCGTAATCGTGATGTAATGTTATATCATAAATATTAGTAGATGAAAATTTGAATTAAACATAAATCCATTAATAAAGTTAAATTTTATGTTTTATACTTATAAATTACTCGTGTGAAAAATATATATGAAATGTTCCAAAATTCATGCAACAACCTATTAAACAAGAAAGTTATCAGAAAATTAAGAAAAAGTATTTGAAATTTTTTTATTTCAAACAATAATTTTTAAATTTATAACTGACCAATCACAGACTATGCTTTTTGTTAGACATTCATTTGTGAATTGCATTAAAATAACTAATTAAAAAATAAGCAATAATAAATTTGGTACTAATATATCTCACAAGCAAATAATTCGGGAAACATTAACATATCAAATTGAAAAAATTGTTAATTGCATTAATAGAGTTTATTTTGTATCGATATGCGTGTGTTAAAGTGTTTCCAATTATTTCTTAACACGTTTCGCAAATAATAAATTTGAAATTAAAACAATAAATCAATCCATAATTATCCATACATCTGAATTTGATTTTTTATGCTGAGAATCAGATTAACAGAAGTAACATAAATAAAACAAGTAACATATAAATAACGTTTCTGTAAGAATAAGTTTTTTTTCGAAATTGCGCGCTATTTTCCCGTTTCATCTGTTCCCTATGAATTATTGCGTGACACTGTTCTCTTTCAGTGAACTAATGGCCAGCAAGACCAAAAAGATTCGAATCCTAGAAGAAAGCGCAAAGTATCGAGTATATATAAAATGTTCTAAATTGTTCCTTTTCTTTTCGTAACATTCGTTGTATCACAATGTGTCCTACTTACGCAAATAAATTGCCACAAAAAATATTGAGATACTGATGTTGATAGAGAGGCGCGATTATTCAACGATTACTTCACACATTATATATGTATATAATGCAAGAATTACATAGTAATTTAATTATCTGCTAAGTAAAAACTATAGTACAATTCCGTTGGGCGAGATGTGTATGTATGTGAAACATTTAATCACACAAATTAATAACTCCATCACGGAATGTTGAAACGTTAAAGAAACATTTGACAAATTAACTTTTGAGCAAAAGTAGGCTAGACTTATTCGTCTTGGACTTGTTACACAGTTTTCAAAAATATTCTTTATAAAATTACTTCTTATTATTTCAAAATGATATGTCAGATATTTCGGGTCATATTTTCTCCTTTCTAAAGAAATAAGGTCAATAAAGATTTAATCAAATAAATGCATTAAAAGATAGATTGCTAAAAAGGATTCATCATATTAAAATTAATGTAACGAGAAACAATAAAAAGTTATAAAAAAAAGAGCTTAAAGAAGATAGTATCATTTTAGATACAATAAAATCAAAACGCACTTTTTAATCCCTACATTTTTTTTAATTTCATAAATCCTATACATATATATATATATCTGCAAATTATAAAAATGTATTTTACTATTTGTTATGTATTTTACTACTGCATGTTTAAACAATAGGTCACAGTTTAATAAATCAATATTAATATAATACAAGTCGAAAAATAAATTAAATTTAAATGTTGGAAAAGAAATTTATGACTTGAGTAAATAATTATTTTACAAATATTATATTTTGCCACTACACATATGAACGTCTATATCGACCATATCTTGCATTCGTTTTACATATACATGTACATACATACATATTTTATACCATCAAGTATAGTAGAAAATAAAGCTCGAGCTATTGTTTCGAGCATGCAAGTGCCTGGCCTTAACCTCGACCGATTTGTCCCTTGCTTTTCCGCGTATTTCTAATCCTCCTTCATTAAATTCTCATCAAAAAAGTCTGGCACAGAATTATTATAATTATAATTTAGTAGTACTCCGAATCGAACAACAACATAGCCACTTTAATCGTACACATGATCACGGATATATAACATCGAGTATTTGTATAGATTAATCGCGATATAATAGTAGTTTCGAAGAAGATTCCGTCGCGTACCTTGACCTTCTCGTGACATTTCACGAAACATAAAACTGTATACCACCCAACGACCACGTGTGTCCATTAAACATAATCGCGAGTGCTTATCGCTCGAATGTGACATACATCAGTGAATGTGCTTATGAAATTGAAATATTCCTCGTGTTACAAGTATAACAATTGTAATGTTGATTACTATCTCTTCTACAGAGGCTTCGTCTCTCAAAGCTTGCCATACTATACATCGAATAATATTAATGCATGTCATAAAATATCGATGACATAAAGACAATTCGTTCATTAATTTGATAAAGCTTCGTGAGTATCAAGTGAAGATGAGATATACGTTCGATAATAGCGTCAGCAACAGCGTCAGCATCGGCAACGAAAAGATCTATTGTATTTTGTACAATTTTGCGATTACGTATCTAAATGCAGTTCTTGTGTGTATCTTAATTATCGAATAATCTTCTGCTTTTAATATTATTCAATATATATTTATTAATGTGTACATACGCGTGTAATTATATAATATAAAAAAGAAAAAGTGTAATTTGTGTTCAATATATACGGTACGAAAATTTACTATAAAATTAACAATTATTGTATAAAATTAAATTATTAAAATATATATAATAAGCAAACATACATTTAATATTTAATATAAAATATATAATTAATTTCTAATAATCAAATTAATAATACTAACTAAAAGAAAATATTAATTTTAAAATTATAAATATGATCATTGTTTTGTTTATCTAACCGGGGTCTAACTCATGCCCACATGAATTCATTATTCATGTCAGTATAATCTGATAAGTAATACGAAACAACATGAAGCCATCAGTAATTTGATATATCTAAAATTGTATCAGCGATAACAATTACACGCGACATAATTTTTACACAGACCTCTTTGATCTTTAAAGCGCATCAAAAGAAATTGATACTCGATATCCTCGGTGACACTAATTCTCGTATATCGCCATCTCACTCTTTCATACCGATAACATAGTATGAACATTACATACTAGAGGTTTCGAGACATTACAAACACGTAAAATTTATGGTATTGTTATTGCATCATCGCAAAGCGGTACGATTGCCTCGTCATAAAATTGACAGTACATTTTACGAGATTATTATCACGATCGTCACTCTGTCTGAAATGTGCGTCTGAATAGAACGTTTTGCGGAAAATTGCTCCGGCTTTATATCGAAACACAGCTGACAAGTATAACGGCGATTACGTGACTCCAAGTGAGCATTGTTTACGTCGCGGCGCTCATAATGAATACGGTATTATTAACGTGATGTAATGGGACCGCGCGATAATGTAATCGAGGGACTCGCCTCCTCGACACGAACGCCATGCCCGTTACAACGCACGTCGTTGTAATTTAATCTGACTATCGCTTCCCCACGAAAAAGAGTCAAAGACATGTATGTAGGTAAAAATCCATCCTGTGTGTCGGTCCCACAAGAGGGGTGGCTGCCGCCACACCTCGTAACCCACATACCGAAAACGCACGTGTGACACACACGGTATGTCATCGGCAACCGCTGACATTTGTTATTAATTAATCATACAGTACAAAGTACAGTATAAATGATGATTTCACATTAAATTTCTCTCTCCCCCAACTTCATGTGTGTTAATTAAAAAAATATAATGAGAAAAATATTAACGTCATCGCTATTACATTTTTTATATAAGTTACAAATATACTGTAGTTTCTCAAACATAAATGTTTCCTATTTATTTCTTTTATAAGAAATTATGTTATATATGTATATAAAAAGTTACTGTTTTATTGTAAATAATATTTGACAAATGTGTCATATTGTATAAGTGTCAATATAAAAAAATTTTTATAAGTGATCTTTTTCACAGTTGAAGCATTATATATAATATACATATATAATTATTAATTATATGTATAATATTATCTATGTGTAATGTATAAAAAATATGTTATGTTACATGTTTTTCTTTTTTTAATTTCCAATAGTTTATAATTTCGACAAATATGTATTGCTCATTTCATATAAGTAACGTTATTTTATATAACGTAACATTAATCCATATTAAAATTTTTTGTTTGAAATAAAACTTTTTCTTAAAATTATTCAATTAATTTATAAATTTTTTCAGAATGCGAGCTTTATGTATTCTGGTATGTTAAAGTTTGTAAACATGTATGTTAGTATACATGATATTTATATACTTACATATAAAGTGTGATATACGATTACGATAAACGGTATATCTCCCGTTAAGATAAAATTCGGGTGTGGGTCTGATAAATATATCGCGAAGCAGATAAATATTCTACGGTAAAGTCTCCTTTTGCGAAAAATAATCGAGTCACGTACAACTAGGAGTATCTATTTAAATTTTTTGCACTTGGAATTTCAAAGTCAAGCGAGAGTAGACATTGTTAATGGGTAAGTATATCGCACGCGATATCTCTCAACTAAAACATCGGTAGAAAATATGGTAACCTTTATTGTCTCGTAACATCTGACCTTTAGCCAGGCAGCCGGACGTCTCTACTTTAAATGGAACGTCGCGGAAATAAGTAGGCAAGTTAAAACGCGATGAGGCCATGAAACGAGCAATCGAGTTCTCGCAAACAATCAATAGTGTATGCGAACAGTATTTAAATTAACAATTAATAAACAAATATAAATAAAAGAAAATAATTTATCTTTAGGTGTTTGTGTATCTCTGTTTAAATAATACATCGGATAATAAATATATATAATCAAAATATAATTAAATTATTAATTAAAAATTAAATTAAACTGTAATAGCTAATGATGATAATAAAATATTCTTAAGTAATATTCTTACGATAAATATAATATGTTTAGCTGTTCAAATATAAACGGGATGAGTAATAACAATGCATCGTGATTGAAAAAAATTATTTTAATAAAAAAATCTGATATGTGATTCGAGTCTGCAATAAACGGAATGAGAAAGTATGGAAATGTATTCGTAGTTGTATTTTTCACGCGTTGGCATCTATGCAAATGCTGAGCCAACCTAAGAGGCAAACAGAATTCTCTTGCCGAATGTTCCACCTGGTGTTTCTATATACAGTGTCCAAAAAAATCAGCATTTAAATACATGACAGTCTATTAATTTTTGAATATTTAAAATTTTTTAAAAATATAAAATATTTAAAAATCTGGAAAATAATACATATACCGTTTTACATTTTATTTAAATAGATTTCATAAGAACTGAATTTATTTTTTATCACCCTATATCTTATTTGATGCGAGTTTTATCTTCGACAATTTTCACGCTAAATCCGCTTAAGCGAATGTTCACGATTGTCGAGTGCTTCATAATAGACCATTAATTTCTTCGTTAGGCTTCTTCAGCGTTTCGCTGTTGTGTCCACAACACGCTTATTGCGTGGTTTTCCCAGCGGAAATCATCCATTTTCGCGAGATATGCGACACGGCGCAAGTCGTGTATCTCAGCCAATACACACACATGCACATAATAATTAAAAAAGACACGGCAACACTTCAGTGACCTGATACAACCTGAACAAAGTTTCGCACAATCTGGGTTACTGCTAACTACACGTAAAATTATATAGCAGTACATATACATGTATGTAATGATAGACTAATAGTATATAATAATATTATTATAAAAATAAAAAAAATTAATTTTAAAAATGACCCAAGAGATTAAATATATTAAAATCTTTATCAATTCAATATTATTTGTAAAATTAATTAGTCAGATTAATTGCTCTTAATCCACATCAACAAAAAATATTTAAAAAATATTTTTTTAATTTAATTTAGAATTTGAATTTTTTTTCTTCTTTCGTTTACATTAAATTTATTTTTCCATTGATAATTCATACAGACATAATAGAAATACGCTTATAATAGAAACTATTAAAACTATAATAGAAACTTTTTCTTCCAAAAGAAGGATTTAACATATTGACAGAGTATTCTCAATGGTAGTGTAGCAACCATTTCAGAAGAAAGAATCGTCCCTGAAGTGTTAAATCTCATTCCTTTCAATGGAAGGATTTAGTGTGCTGGAAGAATTCGCGATAAGCCGCATATATAGTCGAGGCTCTGTATAGGACGCAAACAATTCGCATCTTTCTAATATTTACGCAGGCGATATCGGAGACGAGAACGGTAACGCACGTCCGATCAAAGATCTACTCGTACCACTGTCGGCAAAGGGATATAAATCTCGCATGTGCGAACGAGAGAAACCGCCGAGAATTAATCTCATTTGTAAACACGAATACTCGTCCTCGCGGAGAAACGAGCAGAAATGAATCACGAGACTTGCAAAAACGTTGGCATTTTTTAGCGATGTATGAAATATATATATATATATATATATATATATGCTTAAAAAAAAATTGCATCCTCTTCACGTTTGCATTTTAATAAAATAAAGAAAATATAAGATAGAATAAATATAACCGTAATTTTTAAAGCGTTTAATACGGAATATTTAATTTGTGAATGATGCAGCTTAAACAATATATGTGGCATAGCAATGGTACAGTTTAGTGTACATGTATATACATATAAAATTATATATACATATATATATATATATATAAAATTATTTATTTCAAAAAATTTTATAAAATCTTCTATATATTTTTTTTCTTTTGTTTATTTCTAAAATTTTTTTATTTCAGCTTTTGCACATATCGTGTCCAATAATTTCAATTAAAAAATACATAATAGTATAAAAAAATTATTATTAAATGTATCATGTTGTGTAACATTTAATTACGAAACGTTTCATAAATAAAAAATATCGCCGATTTCGAGCGTTGATATACTATAATGGCTTACCGTTACACTATCAGTTATACAATCGCTCTTAATTATCAAACGTGAAAACGCCGTTACATTATCGTTTGTATCGATACGTTGTTATTTATGACTTGATCGTAAACAGAATCAAAAAGAAAGAATGTAATGAGCCGCGTAATTTTATTAAAAGTTTAAAAAGATACATAGAGGTGTATAGTGACAGATTTAAAAAATTGCAAACTTAAATTATATTATTATAAATATTGATTTTTAATTTGTATTATTTACGACCGGATTGATGTAGAATATCTCAAATTTACGAAAAAAATATTTCACGTTAATTAAAGTCTTGTAATAAAATAAAAAAAAGAGATAGAAAATTTTTAATGATAGCTGCCGTTATACTAACATTCCCGCAATCATTCGCGCAAGCGTTAAAGGAGTTTGATTAAGTTCTGTCGATCCAAGCCCGTTTACACGATACGAGCATAAAGCCGACGAAATTAACATTGTAGTACGTTCGTTGTTGACCGTATCATTTTCGCGGCGCATCCGCAACATTATCGCGCAAAACATATATACTCAAGCAAACAGAAAACTGTCGCGCGCATACGTTACCTCTCCCCCATCTGTCAACATCACTCTGCGACCGTATCCGTCTATCTTGATATATATATATATAACGAAGAGACAAATGCGTATGCGTCCGGAAACTAAATTCCCCGAACTGCCACCGAGCCATACGCTAGTCCACGTTAAAGAATAACCCGGAACGGAAAGTTACAACCCGAAGTGGCTTTTCCCGCGCAGATTAATGCGTTTCGGTGTCGCGATCATTCTAATTGCGAGCGAAATTTCGCATCTCTCAACAAGTTTCTCGATAAAAAGAGGAAATGTTAAAAACTTTACTCTTTTCATTTTTTTCAGCTTAATTAAATCAGTTTAATTAAATCGTTAATTGGAAAAAGGAAAAAAGTTTTTTACAGTAATTCTCAGGAAATAAAAAAATTTTTTTCTTGTTCTGTGATGCTTTACAACACTTATGCAAATAATTATGACTTCTTTCATATACATATTCATATTAATGATATCATTCAAAAAGATTATATTTGTTAAATTGCTATTGTATTCAAACGAAATACATTTTGTTTTCTTCTTCAGATTTTTTAAGATTCAATTAGCGATTGAAAAAAACATGAAAAATTAAATAAATACAACCAAATTCAAATCTTTATTAATTTACCTTTTTTCAATCTCTCTCGAATTTGTGATATATAAATAATTTATCGTATTTTTAAGCACAGGAGGATTAGATCACTAGAATAATGCGGTATTCGGTTCTAACGAGTGTCGGAAAATTCAAACGACGTCGATTGTCTCCATCTGCTATTCTAAGAATGAACAATGTTTTGTTTTTCGACGCCTACACAGTGTCAACAAATGCGTCGAGATGAGAATAAGCGGAAGAAATGTTACGAATGAGAATGACAGAAATGTTATGTAAATAATTGGTCGAAGAAAACTGTAAAAAAATCTTTCTTTTTCTTTCTTTTTCACAGTGTTGTAGAAATATGTTTTAAATATAAAAAAAGATTCATAATAATTTTCTAATATTATTTTTTAATTTTATATTTCTTAAATATATTGCAAAATGCAGGCAAGTGTTCAAAAATTTCCGTATATCTTAAAAAATAAATTGCACAAATATTTATTTTTGAAAATTTAATTCAAATTATAAAATAATAAATATTTGCTAATTTAAATATTCTTATAACAACAACACCATATATTTTATATTTCAAAAATTATATTCAGTTTTGCTTATATATACGTAATCTGTATCAGTATATTATTTTAGGAAGCTCAGTAGGGGATATGATATATGATATAGAAAGGCGTGGAACAGATAATTTAATAACCATCAAGTGCACCGCGAGAGTAGAATATTGTTAGGTACGCGAGCCAAATCTGAAACACTTATTTGCATTCACTCTTTAAATAAATAAAATATAGTCACAAATCGCATAAATTCGAGAAACGTGAAGAAAGGTAAATTAACTGAATTTTCAACATAGGAGAAATTTAATTTTTGGAATTAGGAATAGGATGTTAACTTGATTGTTCGGAAAATAATGAATAAAATTAATTTGTCTGTTTAATCTGATCGTTCTTTTTATCATTTATCGTAAGATAAATATTACATTTCTAAATTAATATTAATATTGGTTAGGTTATATATTAATATAAATATTGATTAACAAACTTTTATACATTGTCAATATTTTTTTATACATATATTTAATTTGCGTTGTCCGTAAATTTCCTTTTTCAAATATTAAATTGTATTTTCTCTCTTATATTTACTTAAAACTACTTTTATTTACCTTACTTCATTATTAACATTAATAATAATTCAATTCTAGCATTTTAATTATATAATTTTACTTTTTAAAATCTTAAAAACTTTTTTTATATTTCTCCTTCAAACATACACAAATGCAATATAATATTTTTTTTTATTATTTTCCTAAAAATAATAAATAACAGTCAGTCATTATTTTCCAAATAATTTGTAACGTATTGTAATAAAGAAACTCACACAGTACGTACTCGATGCACCGCCACTGTAATGTTGCCACTGCGTTCGTTTCCTATAACATCTGCTTTAATCTAGATCCGACTGCTGCTCTACTTTGTCCGTTATTTTATCCTTGCAATATTTATTTATTGCATTTCGATACGACATGATGCACTCCGAACAAACAGACGATACGAAGAAATAGAAAAATCATCTGGCACTTCCGATCACACTCCGTCACACTCGGTCACACGTCACACGGGGTCACATTCGCGAATAATACGAAATACGCATCCAGAAAATACACTCTTCCGACCGACACGACAATTTGTCCGAGGACGCGATTGCCCGCCAAAGATACCACGTTCACGAATATTAAAAAACTAATAATTATCGCGGTCAAATGGATTTATTAGTACGCCCGCAGATTTATTGTGGCATTTCCCGGCTCGTTAAACGCGTCACATTTTTCTCTAGCATCGGAATTTCAAGTGTCATGGCGGAGCGACGCTTGCACACCGGCCGTTACGCGGCATCTCAAGCACCTCCCCTCCCCCCCCCCCCACGCTGATTTTCGATGAATCCCGCGATCATCCGACACTTTCTCGACGCTCACAAGTAACCTTTCGACACTCGGATACTGTTAAAAATAATACTAGAAATACTGGAGAATGTTCGCGAAGCTCGTCGAGCGAGTAAATAGCTCGGAAATACGCACGAAAGTCGCAGCGTCAAAACATGGTGACAAAACGACGATGGTGTCGAATCAATCGATCTCGAAGATCGCGAAGCGCCACTGATCACGACCGATGCGTGCGGATAAATATGTCTGGAGACGACGACTCATCTCTAAATTCGACTCGATTCCTCCCGAAGTGCACTCGTACGCGTTATTCATCCGAAAGCGACGAAAATATTGGCAGGGCAATCACGACTCGACTTGGCTTCGCGGACACTGGACGCGAACTGACCGACGCGACGATGAAGAAATCCTGACGTCACGCAGTGCGCCTAATTTCACGCTACCCTACGCGGCGGTAAACTTTCCACGCTTAAATACATTTTCACTAACGCTTAAAGATTTCTTAGCGGCATTATGCTTTATTATTGTACTAAAAGAGGATTAATTACAGCGAAATTATAAGTTAATTATATTTATAAGCTACTCGAGATACTTTCTTTCAAGAAATTACGGTGCGAAATATTACTGCGCGACACTGCCTCTGTTTAATTTGGCGCTATACGGAAGCGTTTGATTGCTTAAAAGGAATAAGATAAAGATAAAAGGAGCAAAAAAATTCTTTGTCTTAATCGATCACACTTGTAGCATTTGCAGTATCAAGTTGAACGCAATCGTAGAAAATATAACGATGCAAAATTTGGTCACGTAATATATTTATTAACTTCTCATTTGCACGCAACATTCGAAAACATTCTTTTATATATATTATACGTATTTATATATAAATTCGTGTATATATTTATGAATATATATATATATATGATATATATATTTTTTTAAATATATATTAATAATAAATCATAAATTAATAAAAAATAACGTCTTGATAAATTAATGAGAATATTAGTTATTTGAATTGAAATTAATAATATCTCGACATTTGTGAGTGACACGGAAAATACACACGAATAAATGATAATACTAAATTAAAATAACGTAGATATATGTATTATATAATACTAGAGTCTTAACTATTTTCAATGAGACGGGTTTTGGCGAGAAAATGAGAAAAGTATTATTCTTTTACTCAGGAGCAACCAGTTTCACAATTTCAACACAATCGTTGAGATTGAATGACGCGCACGTGGCCAGGCGCATCCTGTGATCTCCAATTTCCTAGAAAAGCCGCACACAGAAAACGTTGCGCTATAATAACATGCTCTGTGATGATCGTTTCAGAGTTTCGAATGTCAAAATGTGACGTTGCATTTTATCATATACGATGCAAGTATATACATATATGACTATATTCTTTATGCCTCAATATTCTCTGCTCGTATTTTTCTACGTACGAATAAAATATTTCTATATCGCAACATGTACATTAATCATACGTCATATGTAATATGCGACAATATATTTGCAGTTTGTTATTTTTTACTTTGGCAGTTTATTATATTAATTCATTTTATTCCTCTAATTATTTGTTTTCCAATTCATAAGCAATTCTAGATACATATATAGAAATTACAGATGTATTAAAACATATTATATCTATTAAACTCTTATTAAGCAGATGTTTATACTCGTATGTATTTTTATTGAATTTATGAATATATTGAAACATATTATGTCCATTAAAACTTCTACTGAGCAGATGTTTGTCATATATATCTTTTTAAATTGACATTTATAATTTTTTACAGAAAACCGACTCAGTAAAAATTTTTGCAATATTTTAATTGGCCAATATATTATTCATTGCTATACCATGTAATTTTAACTGAAATACTTTTGCATCATCGCATAAATATAAAAGTAACTGACAGAAAGTCAATTATAATTACGGAAATCTGTCTCCGTGAAAGAGGTTTAAAATTCAATTGAAATAAATTTTATATAAAAGTTAACATTTTTTTCCTAGGAAAAAATAAGTATATCTTATTCAAGTTTGTTTTATTATATATTTAACTTGTATGCACATGAAAAATTACATATAATAAAATTACAATAAAAATAAAAATTAAAACATAAGATTTATAAAAAAATATATATACATATATATAAATATATATATATATATATATATATATATATAAAATATATATCAATATCAAAAATCAGTTAAAATAAGATAAT
The DNA here is from genome assembly GCF_047496725.1 of Anoplolepis gracilipes. NCBI lineage: Eukaryota > Metazoa > Arthropoda > Insecta > Hymenoptera > Formicidae > Anoplolepis > Anoplolepis gracilipes. The sequence continues at coordinate 6,715,046 of NC_132986.1, read as the reverse complement.
AATAAATAATTTCAAGCAAAATTAATTATGCAAAAATATGATCAAATGTGAAAGACTTATTTATTAGCAAGGGTATCTATACAAAAGTATTTATCCAAACTTTGCATGTATTTCAAAAATTAATATAATCAATATAAACATTAATTAACTGTCGTCTAATGCTCGTTGGGAGGTGGCAAAATTAAGGAAGCAGTCGCGTGCTAGTCGTGAAGCGATGGCGATATGAAAACCGGGCCATGTTTACCAAGACTTTGATTAAGTCCTCGGCACCTTATTGCCGGTAAAAGCACGTCGGTGTGCCTTCGGTCTGGGTAAACTTTGTGCCTTGGGTGCGAGACCAAGAATGGAACATAAAAGTCAAGTTAAAAGCAATTATATCCGACAGTAGATAGAGGGATAGGCAAGAAAAAAAATCGATGATTGCCCAAACCTACTTACGTATTGCTCGTGAATTCTCGTTACAAAAATTAACGCGATGCACCGCAATCGATTCGATTTGAATTAACGATATTCCCCGTAAGAACAATTGCCGTTGTTCATAATTTATTCGGCTAATTTATTTGACTCTGCACGGAAAAGGAACGCCGCACAAATTAGTTCCACTACCGGGCGTGCAGAAATTACATCCGCGTCGGTTTGCGTATTTAACGAAGACCCGAGATTTGGTTGGCATACAAGTTTAATCAGAAGTTCCTAAAGCTGGGATAATAATCTTTATTAGAAAATGGGATGATCTAGATATCTGGACGTCGGGAATCCTGCTGGCTTAAATAATTCAATTTTTTTCTTTCAAATTTTTATTTTAATTTTGCGTGTATTTTCACCTAAAGTAGCATTAAATGTGAAGCAATTATCTTTGCGTTAAATAGAATTGAATCAACAAGTTAAAACTACTTATTATCTCGATAATAATTACTTATTATTGATCTAATATATAAATTATTTTGTTTTACTTCATCGATTCTCTCTTTCAGTTTATGATATTGTAAATATTTTTAGCGTAAACATTCATTTTATTTTTCTCATTGCCAACAGTATAAAAAAAATATAATGGACAACAATATATCACAAAATATGTATATTTTTTAATCTAGCTAAAATTGTATGCCATACGATTTTATCTCGTCAGCTCAAAATAAATGTCGCGAGAAAATGGAGACTCTGCAAAGAGCACATGATGGACGAGATTACATGGGAGGAATGAAAAGGGAAAAATTTTTCTTTTTTAAGTATCCAACTTGGTGCGAGTACGAAATTACGCTACACATTGAGAGAAAAAGAAGAAATTGTATAATCATCATATGTTCTTGTTTTGCTAGGAGAGTACTTCTCAAAGTTCTTGTGTTATTTTTGTGTAATGATTTTATTATATTCCGCGGTATATAATATACGGAAATTTGGTTCTCTTAGAGAAGTTTGTTAGTGCGAAATGCAGCGCGTTGTCGCACTATTATATACCATGATTTCCCGTGTACCGTAAAACTTAATGCATATCACGTACGTAAGCGAATTACTTAAGCTCGGTATTACGATACCGCTCGTAATATTCATTGTGTATGGGAAGCTCGATTACCCAAACAAGGTGAATTAATTAATAATATCTTCCAAGACCTGATTGTACTCAGGAGAATGTTGTATTATATCAGTAATTGAGATGGGGCCAATCAATGGAAAATTAATGAAAAGACATGATTTAGAATATATTTTTATGATAATTTTTTAAATCAAATGATAATATTTTATATATTGCAAACGTAAAAAAGATTTATTAACTTTGAAATAGAGAAAATATTTAAAATAGAATATGAAATATACTTCTGCAATCATTTCTCAATTTTGTTACAATAAAGAATATATGCAGTGTGTGATTTTATATAGTATGTAATTTAATGTTATGTAGACAGTTAATATTAATTATGATAATTGAAGTTTAATTATCGAAATTTCAAAGCAATTCCCGCAAAGTTTTATTAGAAACTATCGATTATTGATTTGAGATGTATGTAATTAAACGGAGAAATGCGCCGTGCATTTATAGATTGTTCATATATAATTTTTCAACGAATCAAAATTATTATTTTTGCAATAAATGTACATACACGTGTCATAGACATATAATAAATAAAATTATTAGTTAGAATCATAGAATGGTCGATTTCAGATTTTAAGGAATCCCTCTGTTTTTATTCATAATAGTATACAAAAGAGTTTCCAGAAATTTGAAATGTTCATATTTGTAGATTATAAATTACATCATTTCAACACTCTTTTCGTCGATAAAAAATTCACGTTCTCGAGCAAATGGAGAAATATCGGCCATAATATAATAATCGCGAGAGTTACGGCTTTATTTTTTACCACATATGTTACGAACGCGTTAACATGCCATGCCGGGTATTAACGCGTTGATGCTAACGAGGTCGTAAGTTTGTTTCCTAAAAGGTGCGGATGCTCCACAAGCGTGGAGTTTTCCGTACAACCGTGTTGAAGTGCTCTAAATATAGTTAGGCTATTTCCGAGTTCGGGACGGAGAGGTCGACCATCGGGATAAAGCGAGAAAATGAGGGAAATACGGGATAACAGCGACAGCTCTCATTATTTATTGACGTCGCATACACACAGGTGTCTTCGCTTGGAAATCTATAGTATTCATATTCATAGTGTACCCACTAGTCACGTGCATTACGTCAGGACATCTCCTTATCAAGTGTCACAATAATAGTAGTCCATTTTTTTCTTCGAAATTTGTTGACACACGTGCGTACATTAATGTCGTATCGTATCGATATGTTTACTTTAACAGATCATATTAAATATGTATCAAGATATTGTCTATGTATATCATTTCTGTAATAACATATTTTTCTCATTTTATAATATAAACTAAAAATACTTAATATACAATTTTTTGATATAATATACAAAATTTGTAATATATGAAACTCTGTCTCTCTCTCTCTCTCTCTCTCTCTCTCTCTTCTCTCTCTATCTCTCTTTTATGCTTTAATGTACATAAAGTTTGTATACCTTTTTTATAAATTAAAAAAAATATAGCAAAGAAAAATTTTATAAATAAAAGAAAAATATATTGTATTTCTTATTTATAGTTGCAAAGATTAATTTTACAGAATTCAAGATATTATTGATAAGAAAAAAAAGAATGTATTTTCTTAGTAATCCTGTAAGATACCAGAAACTGTAGTGTATCAGAATGCCAATCGACTGCGACAATATGAGGATTCAAGAGGCGATACGTTATTTGGGATACAAGAGATGGAAAGGGTCTCTCGAGATCGAAAAACGAGGGCCACTCGGCACGTTGTATGTTGTATGGCTGCTCATATCGTGTTCACGGTCTCTGTTTTCGGGAATTGTAATTCGATGTGCAAATACAGGGTTTCCACATGTAACGATCCCGCGTATATGTATACGTATCGCCCGCATGAAATACGCGTTACATCGATCGACTGGGACAGATTCTCGCGCCCAATTCTCTATATTTCTCGTACATTATACGCAAGGTTTAAGTAGGCTATATCGATTCGATATCCAACTTTGACATGCCGTAATTACTTACAGCAATCGAACTTCGCCAAGTCGGCTTGTACTAGTCATTAGCCAGAGATTAACTGATAACGTGCCGCTGCAATTCGCGTACAGAAACTTAATACTTGACTTGTCAGTTCTAGTGTAAATTTGATTATAACATTAATGCCTTAACGCTGTTAATTCTCTTTGTTCATATTATGATTAATTGTAAAATTAATATTTCTTGAATAATTTACTGTCAATTTGTCTGAGTATCTGAAAAATATTTGTTTTTAATTTAAATCAAATATTTGCTCATGTAATGAGATTTATTCTTTATAATATTGTTATTATTAATTATAATTAATAAAATAAATTATTTTTATTGTAATATTGATGAATAATATGATGTATATTTAATTGTAAAAAATGCAAATTTAATTTCTTTCCTTGGAGCAAAATTAGCAAGAATCCCTTTACTTGTGAAGTCTACAACATATCGTCTTTAAATATTTGTCTCGTCTATTAAAATTAAGACGATGATAATGCATCTTTATAGGTGCTCTTGCTTCATTGTTGTGGTATTTATTGTGGCATCTTTATAGCGACACTAGGTGAAACCTGATAAGAGCAGTAAGACAGTAAAGAAGATGAAGTGCGCCAACGTTAAGATGTCTCTCATGGGATATACACAATAGAACGAGGTGCTTGAATGAGGTACAAGAGAAGGTAACCCGCTGTGTTCCATACGAGAGAAAAAGATTTATTATTAAAAGATATTTATATTTTAGAAGCATTATCTATTGAATAAAATTTCTCGTAAAATAATATATTAATATTAAATATAAATTATATATTCATACACACACATATTATATTCTAATTTCATAATAAGTGTATATATTAAAAGAGCTCAAGCCCAATTGTTCTTTAGAAATTCTATATATTAGGACAACTAAAGGAAAGGTTTTTTTTCTAAGTTTCATATTTTTTTCAATTAGTAATTCTTTTTTTAATTTAACTTATTTTGAACTTCCAAAATTTTTTTAATTTATAAAAAAATGTAAAATATAAATTATATATTATAAAGTTATGACGCACAAACTTTAGATTTAATAATATAAATTTATATGATGGTTTTTTTTTTTTTTTAAATAACTGCATCAAACTGTCAAAAGAAGCGAAAAATGTTTTGCCAAATCAATAAGAATGAACGTTTGCGCTATAAACGTCAATGCATAACATACGTTTTATGAGTCTATCAAAAGTCAGTATAAAATCGTATGAACAAATTGACGTTCAACATACGTCTTTTCGATGCTGTAACGATAAAATGTCGTAGTGAAGAAAATCCTATAAGCAGCATAAGCCGAGCTCATCCGTTGCTTTCGACGCTCGGTGTCGAAAGCCTTAAACACTCCCGTCTCGTGAGTCATATCGACAGCCTAGCACTTAAGAGTATGAGCACCACTCTTCTTTTCGGAACGAAAACTCTTGTAAGAGTAGAAACTCTTCTACGGCTATGATCAGTTTTTCTTATCACATATCATCGTAGACATTTAAAGCCAGTATTTTAAGGTACAGGTATCATCGGACATTATTAACGAGCAAAGTTTCATAATATAACTTTAATATCGCAAAAGTTTGACAATATATTTGCTCTCGAACTTCGATATAATAACGAAGCGAAAAACTGGATACGATATATTATATCTCATTGCTGTATGTATAAAAAATATATTAAACAGAAAGGTATGTATACATATTTAAAAAATTCGTTAATATTTGAAAAAGGGCTAATAATAAATATAAATCATATTGAACTATGTATTTTTTATCTTTAAAATATTACATTTTTCTTGAAATTTTCAATTGCTTCAACTCAAAGGCTATATATTATAGATATCTCGCCGTCTCTCTTACTTAAGCTTCTTGCTCTACTATCTATATGATAGAATGAAATTGCGACCATTCCAACAGGACAGCTTGCGTAACGCGATATACGTAATTCATTTCTAATCCCCGATGAAAGTCAGGTGGATCTCGGTTTTCCGGAACGGGGACGAGCGTGAGGCGAGAGACAGACGGCGCCATGGACATGTCGGATAAAATGAGTTAATAAACGAGTTGTGGCATCGTTTGTGTCAGGGCAGGCTCGAAAATGCGGAATAAACAATTCTAGGCATTTTCGTGGAGAATCCCCAAGATTAACGTTCCAACGCCGCACTAATAAAGCGGGGGTTACAGAAGGTCGTTAGACAGACGGCAGAAATACCGCGCACCTACTTCACCTACTAGACACGAGGGACCTTTTATTTTCATTGCTACCTCGGAAAATTACGCCGTCGTTAATGCTATTTTTACAACCCCTCGAAACTATATTTGCTTTATCTAAAAAGCATGGGGCCATTAAAAATGTAAACTAACTAAATTTAAACATTCTCGAATATTATTACAAGTAATAATATAGATAAAATTATTATTAAATTAAATTGATTTTTAAAGAAAAACAAATAAAAAGCACGATGACAAAAAGATTTGTAAAATTTACAGAGAAATTGTAGGTAATTATACAATGTTATTTGGTGAAAGACGTTAAAATAAAATGATATTTGTGTAATAAAAGTCCCTTTTTTAAGCACCTGTGAATAGATCTTAACGACCGCATTGAAATGTAAATTATCGCCTTTACCTCGCCTAATATTACCAGAAATCGATCGATTGGACAGGGAGAAATGTGGCATCCAAAGTTCATTAAATTCAGTTTCACAATTACAGAAACCTGTTACGAAATGCTCAATGCAATTAAGGCTAAACGCGACATTATACTTACGTGATAACGTCTAGTTATTAATATCCATTTATCAAAGCAGCTTATTTCGTACAACTGATTCCTCGAGATTCGAAGTTGATTTACGATTCGCATAAGCGCAAATCGAATCCATCCATCGCGTAAATGATCGTACACGGAATTCCAGCAGTATTCTCGGTAAGAACCGCTTTATTCAAACTATGTATATGTAAAACCCGCATTTTTAACCGTCTTGTAAATGGCAACAAGCAAAATCAATATTACCAATATAATAAGTCTGATGTTTTTTTTATTTTAATGAAATGAAAAATTTGATGCCTTCTTTATTATTATATTATTATTATATTTTATAAAATAACTTGTATATTATTATCTTTTATTTTATTAATTTATATCTTTATATATGCACAGGTAATAATGTTTTAAAAATGTTGTAATTTTATTTATTAAAAAATTATTCTTTTATTACGATATATGTATATCCTCGAAATTATCTATATAAATATTGCCCAAATATTTCAATGAAGCAACCTGACATTCGGTGCCGTGAGTATAATTATACGCAAAGACACAAAGGAGAGGAGACGTCTACAAGACGTATGCCGTAGTAGTGTTATCTGTTTCTGAATATGCAAATGCTACTTCGTCCCCTTTTAATACAAGAAGAACTTCCCTGCAGTTGATCGCACTTCGGATACCGTACCTGCACCGGGTGTGCAGGTAATATTTAAATGCATGTGCAACGTTAGAACGTGTTTCACGGTACAGCGGGATTTATTGAGCGATAAAGTACTGCAATACAGTATCAAAGATACATGAATATTTCTTGAAATTAAACTTAAAATTTGAAGAACTTTAATTTACAATACTTTTTTAAGAATTCTTTCTTGAAATTTTATTATTTTTATATTATGATATATGTTATTTTAGACTTTAAAAATTGATTGTGGTTTGACTAATTGTGACAGATATATTTAACAATATTTGCAACAATTTAAAAATAATGTTTTTAATTAGCGCGAATTTAAAAATTTAATTTATTGTTACACATAAAATTACTTGTATTATAGATTTTATTCGAATTTTTATTTATATCTTGAATGGAGAACAGCCAATTTCATTCTGCAGCTCGAGAGCATAACGAATGTCCTGTGTGGGAATATAGAACATTTGTTCTTTTATTCTCGAGTCATAGAATTAATTGTTCTCATTCCAATATAGGGGACAGGAAATTATTATTTAAATTAAGATCAATGCTGAATATATCTTATGAACGATATAGTCGAAAGAGAAGAAAACATTCAAATGATCTTATGGTAATCTAAACTAAACATTTAAACTTATGGTAATCTAAACACGTGGTTTACACGAAAAATTTACATGTGAAAACATGTTAAGCATGATCACTAAGCATAAGAAATCGACTACTGTTTAACAAGTAGTTTTCAAACATGATTATCTTGTTTGTTTTTTGACATTCGATATTAAATATTTTAAAAATAAAACTGCAATGTATATCTAAAAATTTTAAAAGAAATCTATATATGCTGAAGAATATTATAGCTACAAAATATTCTAAAGAGAGAAAACTAAGAGTATAGAATTTAAAAAAATCTGAAACTTAAAAAAAATATTTACTTGAATTGAAAAGTATGAGATTTTATTATTTAAGTTACCTTGCAAAATGGGTTATTTTACGAGAAATTCCTTCTTTTAGTTTGAAAGTTATTGGTATCTCAATATTCTAATTAAAAAGAAATTCTTTCTTAAAATGTAAAAAATCTGTCATTAAAATTAAGTTGTTCTAATGTACCGTATACTGTCGGCATGCATTGGAAAGCTGTTTTTTGAAGGCAGTATATGTCAAGGAACTTGCGTGGGAGGAAGGGTGGATTGTAAAAGTGCTCGTAATCGTTTCGTCTGTATCAGGCCGCACACGCGATCTGCAGATTAAAATTAACAGCCGCTCGGCATATATTGATTGCACGCTCACCTTGACACCGAGTGAGAAGTTTGTTCCTCCGCCAACTACGTTGGCCGCACGCGAAGGTTTGGGGGGAGAAAACCTCAGCAACACCCTTCCTTTCTCGACATTGAATCTTCCTGTAAATACTGAAATTAAATGCCGTCTTCCATCGAAGAATTGGATCGTTGTTTCAGCATTTAACGTCACCCCGCAGCGAGCACTTTGCGGGAATTAAACCGAAAGTCGAAATTGGTCACTACTTAATTTTGGATTGCGACAATTTCGGATTTTTTAGTCTTTCTTTAATTAATCTTAACTTGTGAGAAGAAAAATTAAGTGTGTTCAATATTATATTATATTAGGATATGTAATTAAAAAATATGATAAAACTTATGAGTGTATTGAAAAAAGTCACAATTTTTATTTTTTTCATATAATTTTTTAAAGATAGATTCATACATGATTATATATAATCATGCAATGGAAAATAACATATTTACATATAAAAAAAGATAATTTATATATATATATATATACGTTTAATAATCAAAAAAATTAATTATAAACTTTAAAAATTAACGATAAACTTTTGCAAACTTTTAAATTAAAAACATAAAATATTAATTAGATAAAAAATTATATTTGTTCTATTATGCAACATATTTTATGAATTTTTTACATTATTGTTTTATTATAGAAACTTGTTAATATAAAGTCGCTGTAAAAAATGTAAAAGCTATTTTATTTCTTAAATCCCTTGAGTTTAGTTCGACAGTTGCACTTAGGAGAGTAATATCATTATTCCGCGAGGACGACAGAATATCTCAGACCACTCCTAACACGATCAAATCGATACAGACACTATCATCGAGTATATGGCCTATCGACGAATGTCCATCTCGCTCGAAATTGGAAACGTTCATTGAATGAGAAAAAGACTGTGCACAACCATAAGAAATAAAACTAAAAATAGAACAATTTCTGTAGTTTCTCGTATGAACACAAATTAAATGCTCTCTTTTATGATTATTTTTGTTATTATGAAATTATACATCTGTTTTTCCACAATACAACCTAACACTTGTTTCGTATGATATACATATAAATAAACATTTGTAATTTTACAAAGTAAAAATATATTTTTTTGTTATAGTTATTTCTTTTACACTCTTATATTTATCCTCTAAATGCTATAGATTCGGTTTCAATTTTTTACTAGAATAAACCACATGAATTTTTATATCTATATTTTTCTGAAATTCAAACGCTTTATATTGGACTTTTAGATTTAGGTATGGAAAACACAAAGGCCAAATTTATAAGGAAGGAAATGCTAGATAGGTATATGTTTGGGGATGAGCTAAGAGCCTTGGTAAAGTTAAGATGCGGTAATCGAGAAGAGTATAATAAGTATTGGTTAGGTGATGAGTGTAAAAAGTGTAAATTTTGTAACAGAGGATGGGATAAGATTAAACATTTTGTATTGGAATGTATGGTGACGAAGGAATGGTTTAGTGATATAGGTGAAGTAGACGCCGAAGAAAGAATAACAAGAATTTTAAATGATGAATTAGATGTGAAGAAGGTGTATTGTGAAAAAAGTTTTGGAAGGAAAAAGAAACTAGAAAGAATAAGAGTTTTGCGAGACTGTGAGTGTAGATGAGGGTAGAATTAGGAATTAAAATTAGATAAGGTATATATAAGGTATTTATATGTATATATTTATTGTTGTTACTGTTGTGAAAGATAGAGTAGGCATGATGTAATGATACGATCGAGGAAAGGTATGGAAGAGCGTGTGATTTAGACTTTTTGTAATCCAAGTCCCTTCTTGGCTTATTGTGCTGATGAATAAATTTATATATATTGGACTTTTAGATCACTTTCGAAACAAATAGTTTCCATTGTATTTTCCTATATCTCGGATCTTGCATTTCGAAATTGTGCGTGAAAAGAAATTTTCTTGTCTCGCGACTATGTATTGCTGTATATAATTTATAACATATGATAGAAAGAGCATGAGAGAAAGAGTCCCATGACATAATTTATTCGGATAATTTAGTCGGACATGGCGATCCCGAGAGCGCGTAAGCGAAGTAGGCTCAAACGTGGAAGCCGTCAGACGATCAGCTTCGACGTATATACATCGTATGCCTTGCGCCAGACGGCCTTTAGATCGTGTCTCGCGACATATTTTATTCAGCGGAACACATTTTTGCGGCTGAACACGTTCTAGCCTTTCGAAAACGCAGGACTTGCATGCGCATACTAGAGTCCTTATGCTAGAAAAGCTTGCAGAAAGAATCCTTGCGGTATCACGAATGAATGAAGATATGCGATCGGCCTTTTTTCTTCCAGGAAATTGGTTTCGTAATATTTCAGTTGAGAAGAAAAGAGAAGAGGAAACGCGAAAAACTGTTGTTTGAATATTCGCCTTTCGGCAAAAATGCAATTTTTCTTGCAGTTATGAAATATGCATCAGAGAGATAGACTTTTCTGCGATATAATTTATCTCTCTGCACATATAAAACAACAAAATTGAAATTAGATTCCGGTAGACTTTCCGGTGGCTTTCGTTTATTTAAACATTAAGCAAGGTTTCGCATCACTATTGAATTTCCATTTGGCCACAGATTTTGTTCTAATGTTTCTTGTACTTTTGCTATACAATATTAAGCGAACTTGACCGCGCACGCAAGAAATTCGCAAATATAATGATATAGTGATATAGTTATTTATATAAATATGACATAATATGATATAATAATATAGTTATTTAGTAAAAGTAGAAATATCTGTCTTGTGTCATATTTTGTGCGTGTAACAAAAAAATTGTAGATGTCATTTTTAGAAAGACAAAGTCAGAAAAAAATATTTAATAAAACTAATAGTCACACACATGCAGGAAATATTTTAATACAAATCATTATTTTTATTTTTAATTTTTCAATAGAAAATGTCCTACTATCTCGGTATGCTTGCGAAATTTAACTTTAAATCTGTTAACTTTTAACGGTAAACAGCTGCGAGTTTTGTACGTGACATTTCCTTGTACCAAATACTGCGACACGTGCTCTTAAAATTGTCAGCAAAATCGACAAAAAAGAATTATTATATCACTATATATATATATGTACGTGCCATTACTACCACTACTCGCAGTTTCCCGAAATTCAACCATACCCTCCCATGTTTCCGGCGAGCCATTGAATTCGTTTCGCCGAGAATGTATGAGCATAGAGCCATTGTTCTTGAGCGCGACAACTCTCGGGAAACGATATCCGATTGTCAGCCTAAGGTGCAATCCGAAAATCCTGTCCAGAAAAATTGCAGAAGAAGAGACCAACGATAAGAGAAACGGATAAACGTATTCTTCTTTTTGTATTTCAGAACTCTATTTCCCACAATCGAATCTCACTCTAAGGTTTCCGTATTTGGCTCGACACGGAACGAGAGTTTTACCAGAGATCAAATTAATCAGCCTTAGGATCCTTCGGAACGACTCTATTGTACCGAAAGATGTAAAGTATCAGATCTTGCAAGAGACGTTTGCAATCTACCAGAGTAATACGAGTACGATTGTGATGCGGAATCTCCCGCAAAATGGTAAATGTATTTCTGCCTTTCTCTTTTCATTATCTACAGAAATTTTATTTAAATGTGATATTGCATATATATATATTTGAGCTTAACTGAAATAGTATCTTTTTAATTAATAAGGAACCCTTGGTACCGTTATCATCGGAGCGAGCGAGAAAGGTTCTAGAAAAGCGGTGCTCGAGATGAAAGTGCAACCAATACCAGTAATAGGGGAAACTATCAATTGTACGGAATATCTGCAGGTAAATTATCGTCATAATTTTTATTTTCCTCTGAATATCACGCGTGCGATCCATTTAATCCATTAACCATCATATTATTATTTAAAATTCATATCGTGTGCAAATAATTAAAGCTGATTTACATAATGAAAACATTACATAATAATCTATTATATTTCACGATAATCGAATGAATATAAAAATGTTATAAATAGTCGTAGAAATTTTCTCGATTGGTTTGATTTATTCATGTTACATGAAACATTAAAATAATCGATGAGTATTGATGGGTTAACGCGTCGAAATATATTTCATCGAAGCGCGACGATCTACAAGGTTTCGAATGTTGCAGGACATGTGCTTCTGGAACACATCGCACTACAAGATTTATGAGAATCAACCAGTCACAATGATTGGCACTTTCGGCCCGGAGGCGTACAGCTATGTATGTCCCGAGTTTAGCGTCACCAGATATGAATTGTCAAATGGCAAGTATCTCCCGTGACATCTTAACCCTTTCAAATTTAGTTTCAATGCTACAGTTATATTTTATTTATTATCAGGACAACCCAGAATTTTAAGAATCAATTTTTCTATAAATAATTTTCCGAAGTGTATTTTAAAAATCAAGCTTATGAAAAATTGAAATGCTCAATTTTCTTTGTGCTTCTTCAAAGATCTTCATTTTTATTAGTGTTGATATGTTATCGATAAATAAAAAATATTGTCGCTCTAGTGATATTCGTTGAATGAATTCCTATTTGCAAGAGATAAATCTCTCGTCAAGGATCGAGCATTTTTCTCTGACAAAGCCGAGAAAATAGTGAAATGGTGATTAATTGGGATCATTCGACGTAAAATACAAATAAATCCTGCAACAGCCGCGCGTGATAGCTAAAGCTGCTGTTAGATCCGCACAAACTGGCGTCATTAAAATTCGCTGAAGACATCAGTGACATAATAATACGTAACAACGCAAACCCACAGTCCTTTTTGTGTGCAACGAATCATATATCATAGTCTCAAATATCTCTTCAACGACGGCGTAAATATTATTTTCCGCCGTTGAATAGAGCCAAAAAAAATGTAGCATGCGCCATATTTCAAATCTGGCGTTTTTACAAAAAGAACTTAATCTATAAGGTTCAAATAAATCATATAGGGATAATAAGACTTTTATCAACGACTTTAATCCACGTCAGTTGAATGTGCTTAATAACATAATAAAAGAGAGAAAAAAAGGAGAAAAATATTGCTATTAAATTTTTGTACAAAAATAAATTAGCTCATACAATATTAAAATATTAATCTTTTGATTAACAACAAAATTATACATTACAAATAAAAGATGTTTTACATTATTATTATGTAATATTTAGATAATTATTAATATTTAGATATTATATTATAAAAGTATTTCTTTATATATTATAACTTTTTATATTAAAATATATCATTAATATTAAAATAATAATATTAAAATACATATATAAAATGATATATAAAAGCTATGTTATGAAAGCATTATGGTATACTATGACAATATTTTCCATTATATATTAATCTGATAATCTGATAAATTTTACGCCCTTGTTCTCTCTCTTTCCCAGGATTCTTTCGATTATGTTAATATATGCTAATTATTTACACATATATTATGCTAATTATGTACATTCGGATATTACAGTCTATTTCGGAAGAATGTAACTGCTACATTTGATATTGAATTAATGTTTAACATTAAATTAACATTTAATATTGACCTTAAAGCATGCTGCAGAAATAATGAGATTTTCTTTCATCTTTTAGGAAGCGATTATTTTCACATAGTTGATGGTAAGTTATTTGCGAATGCATCGTTGGATCGAGATATTATCGGTCCTCCAGGAGGACCTGGGCCTCGCGTTCAGATCCAAGTGAAATGCGTTGTTTGGGAGCAAAAGACTGGGATGCAGCATGTGCAAACGGACATTCTTACTATCAATATCCTGGATCAAGACGACAATCCTCCCACAGCGCAAGGCAAAACTTCTATCACTATAACGCTTCCGGACTTTATCGAGGTAAATTTGCAGTATCAAAGAGCAAGATCGAGCCGACGGTGTAAATTAATGCTCGCTACAGCAATTTCAAGTAACTTGGAATCCAATTAACTTCCTAATACTAAAGAACTTGCAGATTTATCGTCACCTAAGCATAAGAGCACCATTGATCTCTATTGAAATCCTACCCGATCTATATCTTACAATTAGTTGTAGATTAATTTTGCAAGTCCGATTATATTTATTTTATTTTTCTTTGAGAAAAATTAAATTATGATTCAGTTAAACTTTTAATAATTTTCATAAGTAACAAAAAAATAAATAACGATTAAAAAGTCAAAAGTAATAAGCTATCTAAATTTATATCTTTTTATTAAAATATTATATAAATAAAATAAATCATCACAATAAGTCATTTATTAAAATATTATAAATAAAATAAATCAGCAAAAAATAATTAAAATAAAAAAATCTCTAATAAAAAAAAATATTTTGTCTCGTTTAATTATTAATATAAAAATAAAGATTGTCCTATTTTTTACATTTTGTACAGATAATTCCCAGTATTCTTATTTTTTCGCATAGTTTATTCAACGTTTTGCAGCATTCTGTTTAGCAAATTTCAGTGTTTCTTTGTGAATGAATCTCGTTTTTTAACTGCGGCGTCGCGACGTCGGAAACGAGATTTAATCAAGCGCTCATTGTTCGCGTAATTACCGCGTTGTTTTGTGAACGACGTGCATAATAAAAAGGAAACGCAAAGTACTATGGGCGCCACAAAAGACATGCGAGAATGATGAGATATAGGAGAGAAATAGCTTCTGGGACTGATCCTGATTAAACCCCCGGGGGTGCCTCACTCTCCATGCTCGTCAAACTGCCCTCTTCCTTCACTACTTTTTCAGTCTTTTTTACCAAACATCTTTTTTTATTCCTTTTTTAGCTGTTACTTTTCATTCATTTCCTCTTCTATAAAGAAACGCTTGTTAGGTTTGAATGTTGAAACACCTGAAGAGTTCTGCAAACGTAATTGAAGGCTATAATAGACGAAGTCCGATCGGTTAATCGAAATCCGCCGTTACTTCTCTAAGTGCAGTGAAAATACTTAAAACTGTTATTGAAAGAATCTAACACTGTTAAATACTGCAAGAAGTAATTACATAAAAAATATTTTTTCACGTATTTTTCGCATGAAATGTTATATAATAAAATTAAAATTCTACATTCTTTGTAACAACAGAAATAAAGATATTAATAAGATACGTGGACATTAAAAATATATAAAGACAATACCAACATCAATTATAATAATTTGTTTCGTATTTTAACGAGAAATAAATATTTTTCTGTGATAGGGCAATAAATTGAGAGACGATAACCACGTGATCCTGAAGGATGCGGATGACGTAACTAGCAATCAATACAGCATTCGCCTGATCGGCGATACCTTCCACGCGTTAAACATCGGTCACGAGACTATGCCGATTGAGCATGTTAAATACCCGGATCAAGCACCTTACACCGCCATTGTTCCTAGTGAGTACATTGTTCCTGGGCACTCGTTCGACGTTTCCTCCATTTTGCATTTCAATTCATTTTTGATGGATGTCCGCGCGTATATCTTCGGCATTTGTGATTGCAAATTTATCTTACATTTTCCAGGGATTTCCGTCGGGAAGACATTGCTACCGGAATCGCCGTATCACGTAATCCTTCAGGTTACGGATGAATCGCTGCTCGAAGGATACGGGGCGAATTCGGTGAGTCAGGAGTCAGTATCGATTCTACGTCGTCGACACTCATTGGCAAACTACTTGATACATTCGCTTCATTTGCAAAAGTGTCAAAAGACAATGGCCAAGTAACT
Source organism: Anoplolepis gracilipes (assembly GCF_047496725.1). NCBI lineage: Eukaryota > Metazoa > Arthropoda > Insecta > Hymenoptera > Formicidae > Anoplolepis > Anoplolepis gracilipes. The sequence continues at coordinate 6,699,010 of NC_132986.1, read as the reverse complement.
TAAGTGTCAATTCTGAGTAAAATAGTACATAGTAGAGTACCGACAAAGTTTCTTAACTGTCCTTTCCACTTTAGAGATCAGAGAACTTTAAAATACCTCTATTTACAATTTCTAATTGCGAACAGTTCGGATTGACTTTCTTTTTCGCGCCTTTTTGATTAAATTAATTAAAAGCTCAAGAAATTGAATTTTCAATAAATTTTAATAAATTCAAAAGTCAAAAACTCTAATATTTTAACTCAGAAAGAAATGATATTTATTAGCTGGTAAAATATTATTATTTATTGAAAATTAATTAGTATAGAAAAAAATAAAATTAGTGCTCTTCGTAATGTACTGGCGATTCATCGAAATGAACAACATACGAGCAGCATGCTGTGCCGGAAATCTGTTGTCCGATGAAAAAAGTTCATCCCGGTCGCAATAAATTTCGCAATATCGGCAGAACCCGCCGATATCTCACCGCCATATATCATTTACGAATTGCACGGGTAAAACTCGGAGCAAAAGTGCGCTATGCTGATCCCATAACTCGGGAAAAGTGCCTGACTAAGTATACGAACAGAATAAGATACCAATTATATTTCACTAGGGCTAAATCTCTCTGAGATAGAAATTTTATCCCTGTGTTATTAAAAATAACTTTCACTCAATAAGTATAAATATTTTTAATAATCACGATTATTAGATTAATTATTATCGCAAAATCGAATTAATTATTAACGAAAATCTAACCATTAGAAGACATTTATATGATAATATTAATTAAATAATTATTAATTCTTCTAAAAAATTTCTTGTTCAGTTAAAATCACGCTTATCAATAATTCCTCGTTTCTCATTAATTATGAATTAAATGCAGCGAACTTCTCAAAGGTACGTTTCCATATTTCGATAAATGCAAGTGTTCTTTTAAATGCAAATTTCCTTTCATTTACGTCCGGCTTACTTCCCATCGGCACGAAACGAAATCGACCCGGATTTGTATCGAGGAAGTCGAAAGATAAGCGACTCATTAGTCGCCATTAGTCGTATGCCTTGCATTCGTAATCGCGCGCTTCGCGGTATAATCGGAGGTCATTAAACAATTAGGTGGTGAAATCTCGCTTTGTTAGAGGTTCCTTGGGCGCGGCATTGATTTTGCGGAGGCGGTTAATCTCAGATTAAATACCGCGTCCACCATCTGAGAATGGTGCGTGGGTGAAGTCACTTACTATCGAGCTTCGTTTCGAATAATGCAATCGTCATTAAAACGCAGTTTTCAATGTTTTTCCTAACTATCGAAACAACGATCTTTCTCCGGATATTTTTCGTCCGTGGAAAAAACAGTCATTTAATCATTCGCATGAAATAATTTGATTGACCGCTCAATGTGTGATGAAAGAGAAACTACGAAAATTGTGATACAAAGCGTATTATAATACATGAATGAACGATATCGTTTTGCATATATATCACAGAATGCAATTTCCATATATTTTGTCCGCCGTTGACAGAAATGTATACAAATAAAAATTTGTAGCTAATATTCATACAAAGTATCACAATATACCGTATATCTATCTGTTTCTCGAAAGAGAAAAAAACTTTTTATATCCTTGATAAACTTTGAAATCACAAAATGTGTCAAAATTTTCTTTTTTTTTTTAATAACTGATTTAATTGCAAGATTATTTATTCAACAATGAAAAAGTAGGTATTAAAAAAAACATTCCAATGTGTGTATATAAAATAAAATTTTATTTCCTAAATTTATGTCTAAACTTTGCATGAATTTTCCAAAAAAAATACTTAACGTTAAATATTAAAGAATTGCATTTAATTATCGTTAAAATAAACCGTATATATTTTTATTAGAAAATCTTTATTCGATTTAATAGTGCTTACCAAACATTGTGGACGCGCGTATTATTACCGTTTGGCGATATTAAATGCCGCGAGTTTTGCGCATAGCGGTGTCACGTGCGGAGCGTACATCATCCTGAATGTAATTGGAAAGAAGATAATGATTGTAGAACGCAATCCGCGAACGCGATAATGATCGGGTGGCATTCGTTCTAATTCAAGCAGCGCATGTCGTGTACCTTTAATGGATACCCTACATCATTCGCATAGCGCACGACTAGGTGTTTAAATTGAAACCACATGAGAAAATAAATCTCGATGTCGATATATCCAGCGACCTCGGGCGACCTGCTCTTGATATATATCCTAGCTGCTAAATCAGGCCAGACGTCTTAGGTATCGCTGATCCTCATCTTGTCTTTCCTCGCGGAACGCGACACCCTTTCGCAGTTAAATGCTGATCTTTAGCCATGAAAATATACTCTTGCCTTAGTTAAATTCATGATGTTGAGATTTATCGAATATTTTATGGCCTTATGTCCATTATGTCTTCTTTTAATTGAAAAGTCTCAATATACATACTTGTTATTTTTTTTTAGAGAAATTAATTTCAAAATTTAATTTATATATATATATATATATATATATATATATATATAAAATTAAAAATAAATTTTGTAAAAGAAGAATTTCACAACAAAATAGGAAAGTTATAAACCAAGACATGGATTCATTTGCTACAGTTCTTACATGCTTTAAGAAAAGATTGGTTTAAGTGCCTTTTCCCGCTATAGTCATTCCATGGGTGTAACAAGAATGGACGATAAATTCTCATAAAAACCGTCACGTAACAATCGCATCTGTAGCGGTCGCGGTCTTTAATATCGATCTACTGCGATAAAATATTGCTTGAATCTACTTTGAGATCCTTCCTAGTCGTGGTAAATCCAAGTTTCTTTTCATGTGACAATCTAGCTTTCCTTTAGATGTGCCACAAAATTTAACAATGTTCAAAATCTTTTAATAATGTTTAAAAAATAATTACAATAATCAGAATATAAAACTATGAAAAAATAAAAAATAATATATAAAATTGTAAAGTTATATCTCATATATAATAAAACTAAATTAATAAAAAAATAAAAAAAGAATTTGATTTGATTTTTTTTTCTTGAGAAAGCTTCTTTTTGAGAGAGAGAGAGATTTTTCTCGTTTCAATTAAGATTCTTTCAAGCTTCTTGCTTCATTAATCATTATGTACGTGTGTGTACGTGTAAATTCTTGTTACAGGAAAATATTTCAGCTACATTATTTTATTCATCGCATTTTCTCTTACGTTTAGATCAATATCAATGTAACTTTCTTGGGGCCGGTACGCCAAGCTTCAACTATTGCGACCCCATCATCTGTCACGACACGAGAATCATTCTCGTATCCGGCGAACGTGAAAATAGCCCGGATTTCACCGAGATACATGCGCGTGGCGAAACCAACAGTGAAACCTCATCCTTCGATAACCTTTATCCTGCATGGTTCCAGTGCATTCAACGTCACCAGACGGGACGGTATCGTTTATGTGTCCAATGAAACTAAGCTACGATCCGAGCCCGACACTGTTCAGTAAGTTCACGCGTTCTATCCTGAATAGCTCAATGTCATGCAAGAGCGAAGCATTTCCGATAATCTCTGCATGAGAACAGCAAAGCGATATTACGTTCAGATATTTTCTGGGATATATCCTTGATGTTCGATTTAGAAGATATAAGTAAAATTAAAATATCTTGCGTTAATCGGATTTATATATAGAAAAATTATTTCATATATAGAAAGACTATAAAACTATAAAATGATAATTATATTCAAATGTATTTAAATAAAAGAACCAGATATATAGATTTATTTCAATCAATACATTAAAAGTATTAAATATTCAAGTTCCCGGCACGAATATAGATGAACGATTTCTTCGTACAACATACTCGTATTACATTGCATTTAAAATGAACTACATATATATGCTTATATGTATTTCAAATACTTTTACTAAAATAAAGTCGATAAAATTGAATATTTTATATGATTGATGTATATAATTTAAAATTTAATAAGACTATGTTTACTTTTAAAATTTCTACATTGATTTTATGAACAAAATCGTGAAAATAAAATAATTAAAAAAGCTTATAAGACCATTGACATGGAAAATCCCTATCTTGATTAAATTTGATGCTATGTCAATAAATATTGACATTTTGCCCGCTTAGGGCAATTTTTCTTGTCGTTCAATCATGATGCAATATCGGCTTGTTCGCCAGGTTAAAATTAAAATGGAGCGGAGCAGATCGCAATATGACCAAGATACTACGAGTGAATCTGATCACCGTGCCGTCGAAGACTAACACGTGCGAACAATTGGCTCAGGAAGAGATGCACTCATGCGCAAATGCAAAATCGCGCGAAGATTGCGAGGAGTCCTGCGGAATCGCCAGCGGAGGCTTTAGGTACGTCTAAGTTATTCGTTTATAATATTAATATAATAACAGCATGTTTTTAAGTATATAAACCCAATTTTTGTTAACAATAGATACTAAAAATAAGAATGTTTTATTTCAAATTTAAATTTTAAGTTAATTAAATTTTAATAAGACCTTTAATAAAAAAGAACTTTTAATAGGAACTTTTTACCAGAAAGATAAATATATATTTATAATATTATTTCTAAAATAATATCGAAATAAGCAATATTAGAGGAATTAAATTACAATTATCACGAAGCAATAATTGGTAGTGAGCCTAATAATATTTAACGTTTAATTTAAAGAAAAAAAGATTATAATTATTTTTAATTGTTTGTCACATCTAAAAATTATTATATTTCCGAAACTTTCTTCAAAACTTTTTTTTATTTTGCGCCAGGGAAGCATTCTATTTAATTTTCAAGCGGTATAAATCCAATACTAGTGAATTTCAACAGCAGAAGCGCATTTCGCAGTGTTTTCTACCCAGCGAACAAATGTTGCGTGTCTTAATTTATAATCACACCGCTGGGAGTGGCATAAAATGCTATTTCATTTTCATATGAAGAATTTTCGGCGTTTGCATAAGCCTCAATCTTCCGAAAAATTTAAAGGAAATCTTACATAAGAAAAAATTTTTAAAAAATATATATATTTAGATCAGTTATAAACTAATGAATTTTTGAGTAATATGTAAAATTTATACAACAGTTGACGCGTTAAAGAAAATGGAAATTAGATGACAGCAGGAACTCGAACCGAAACAAAATTACAGCTCAGTTTTGGTTATGGTTTAATAAAATATTTAATTAACTGTTGCGGTTTTTGATTTCTTAACAAATAAAGGTAATCGAAACTGTTTAATAAATACGGTGTTTTCGATTACAGTTTCGGTTCTTTTAAAATTATCGTTTTTTTTTAAATTCTATACAAATCCATTATTTTAAAATAAAAATTTATCACTTACCGACACCGATGCGTAATAACGAAGTTGTTGATATTCGAAGCTACGTTATCTATAACATACAAATAGAAAATCTAAATTGTAGCAGCATCCAAAATAATTATTTCAAAAAGTGATTATTTTACGCATTGAATTTTATATTCACACACATAACAGTAAACAAATTAAATCATTTTATACATTTTGGAAAAAAACAATTTTATTAACTCTCTAATAACGCTATATAAAAGCTATAATCTTCTAAAAGTAGAAACTTTTAAAAGATTGTAGCTCTTTTATCTGCAAATATTTTTCTCTATAATTTTCTCTTGTTTAAATCAGGTAAATAAAAAATCAAATTACGCGAGTAATTGGTTAATTTAGATCGCGCGTACGCTATTAATAAATAATTAATGTACATATAATAAGAAATTACCACAGAGTTGCTCTATCGTTGCCCGATGCCTCTCCTAGGCTTCCTCCTCCTCTCAGATTATCAGGATTGTCAAAGACCATTATCTTATGTACACGCGCGATACTTTAAACAGCACTTTCGAATTTCGAACGGTACGAAAACAATCCCACTTCATAACACGAGAATCATACTTCGAGTCAACAAGTCGGGAATTCAACGATCAAATTTCGGGCAAAAGTTAAATCCAAAGCGGAAGAAGACGAAATCAATTGAGGAAATCGAATCGCGAATGAGATTCGCTCAATTCTTGTCTGTATTTCAGACCAACTCAAACTCTTTAGACACAGATTTCGGATACAGACAGTCCACATGATACGTTATTAATCGCGCGAACATATATCTATCCATACATGAACATACGTCCTACGCAGTTGACATTTACCTCAGTCGCGAGGAGCCGTGTAAACGTTGTTCTTCTAGTAACAAATAATTGTTTAAAAACCGTTAATAAACATCGACGAACGTCGACATCGATTCAACCAATTCATTCTTTCAATTCTCAAAATTATGTCTCATTGAATAAACAACGCCAAGCGACATTCCATTCAGTTGTCATCAAAAGTATGATCCTCGATAACCGTGAAATCAGGATATGAGTTCAATATGTGGAAACGCGGAAACAATAAAACGCGAAGACGTGAAAACGCGACCGCGATTATAAGACGAAGTCGAGACAAGTATAAATAATAGCGCGCTATACATCAAGGCTGAATGCGATATTATATTATTTTTACATATTTCGGAACTGCTTACTACATATTTTAACGTGTTAAAATTTATCGTCTAGTATAATGCGTACGTATTATCGTAACGAAAGAATGTGAAGAGTGTGCTATATTGTAACGCGTTCGACTTTGAGGTGACCCGGCGCGAGTCGACGACGCACACGCCAGAGTGGGGGTACGCGCTATTACTATGCCTGCCGAAATCGGAATGTACTTATTGTGATCTCGGCAGGTGTGTAGTAACACGTAGCCGCATACCCCCACTCCGCCGTGTGCGTCATCGACTCGTGCGCGATCACCTCAAAGTCGAACGCGTCACAATAACACACTCTCTCTCTCTCGTTACAATAACACGTACGTATTATACTACACGATCAATTTTAACGCGTTAAAACATGTAATAAGCAATTCCGAAATACGTAAAATATTATACAATGTAACATTGTAGAACAGTTACGCCTGTTTAGGCACTACTATCCCTTCCATCTTTTATTCACGCAAGGCAAGGAGGAGGAGTGTGCTCCCTTTCTCGCGAAAACAATACGCACTATACCACGTAATAAAATTTGACGCGTTGAAATATATTATGAAATGATTCTAAAATACGTAAAAATTTTTACTCTTTTACTTTAAAATGATACTATTCATATACTATATTATTTTTTTAAAGAAAAACACGTAAAGTCGAATTTCGAAATTAATAGTTTTATATATATACACCAAAAATACATTATATATTCAACAGAACTTTTCCGTTTAATTTGCAATGAGCTGTTCATGATACGAAATAAACACAGCACATGAAACAGAATTAATTGGCATAGCAAAAAGGAGACGACAATTAATTTTGAGATTTGACTTTATGTGTCTTTCTTTAAAAAAGATATAAAATATTAAAAGTTAGTAGTATATAAAAATATTTTGAGGAAATCAATTGCAAGAATCGAAAAAGACCGTGAATTGAAAATAATTTAACAGTCCAGTTATGATTTGGATGTTATAAATTTTATAGAATTTCAATAGTTCAGTCCGAGACCTTAGTCGACAGTAACATCTTACATAAAGAAAATCTGTTTTGATATCGAGCAATGAATGCAATTGTATGCAAATTAATTTTGAAAATGGTGGCAATTTTCCATAATGGAAGAGGACTGTGTCATTACTGTCGTTTTCTTTCCGAGGAAAAGCGTCATGTCGCCACGATACTCAATTTCATTATAATGACTATTTCGGATAGTAGTGCGTACAAGTTTATGGTTTTTCCATTTCACTTGACTCGTTATCGCTGTTCCTTTTTAATAACTTTTGCTTTTTGATGTGATAAAGTAAAAGGCAGTAATTGACAGTTCATTTTTTATGCTTTTTCCTTTTTCTTTTACTGCATTATCAAAAAAAAATAATGGTTATCATATTTCTTCGCTCCGTTTCTCTTTCTTGAACATGTCAGTGTAATTTAGTATTTCAATTTTATAGGGAATATTGCTTATCATTGTGAAATGAAATTGTTCATTAAGAGACACTCATAAAAAACCATCTATCATTGTTTAATAATGACAATTTTTCTTTATTTATTGCTTGTCTAATTCTTTCTCTTTTCGCAATTAACTTTTATTATTTTAACTAGTCAAATATTTATTTTTATTTTTATAATAACGCCTTTTAGGAAAAAACTGAAGGAATCAGTTATATCAAAAGTTAATAAACTCAATGCATTTCGAGATTCATAAATTTAATTGTGCAAAGCATTTTTAACTTGAAAATGTAAAATTAATAATTAATTTGTGAGTTTTAAAGTAAAGATTTGTCTTATAGAATTAAAAATTTCTATTTTCATGAATTTTTGTGTACAGAGTTGTCACTATAAAATTTTCGTGATACAGTTACTATAAAAAAAGTTAATTTAATATATTTACGATTTTAAGATTAAATTATATTTTACAATAACAAATCTCAATGTCAAATTCATGAAATTCGAAGTATATTAGATTTAGCTTTTGTAGTTGATACATCCAGTTTCTCCTTAAATAAGTAATAATTAAATTTAATATAATCAGTCAATTTAAAGCTATATAAATTTATAACAAAATAATTTATAGGTAACATTAAGGCTATAAATTTGTAAGAATTTTTCTCATTGTACGATCTAAATTTACATAAAAAGTTATCGTTAATAATTTTGAAGGAAACAACTTTACTATCGTATATCATGCATAATCATAAAAAACATAATGAATATGCGTAGCAACGACAGTTTCACCCGTCAATGCGTTTGGAGGAACAACAAGGGAAACAATCGAACTAATATAACCACTCAAATGTCGGAATATTATTCCACCTGTTCGCCGGATCTCACGTACTGTCCGGACAACGAATGTGACGAGCTAGAGCGTATTAATAAGCGTATATGTCCGCAAGACTGCACCGAAGAATGTGAGTATTATGCGTAGATTCGCCGATCATGTTAACGCAGTAAAGCCGAGCGTATCAAAGTATTACGATACCGCTGTAACGCTAGTATTGTGTAAATTTACAAGATTCACGGCGATAATTGAGATGATTTTAAGCACAAACAAATCTCGTTCTAAAATATTCTCAAAAAGATTTGTACTCTTTAAATTTTTTAATATTTCTTTATTTTTACTAAATATTATAAAAGATTCGAAATATATGTCATGTAAAAAGATTTTCACAAGCACAGAATGTTTAGATCTTTAGTTTTAAGGATTTTACTCTATAGGAACTTTCGATTTAAAGGGATTTCGCGTTATTGTCGTCACAGTCCCGTCTTATCGAAAGGGATTTAAGGACCATTAAAGAAGGATTACTATGTTTGCCTCTAAGAGGCACTCGATCGATTTGAGGAGTGATCGTGTTCACATTTTTCAGCCGATATTCCATCATTTTTCACCCACATGAACCAGAATGGCCGCGGTATAAAGAGCGGTGTGGGAACTTGTTCCTGTAACGACGAATTGCAATGCACCTGTGGGTCCTTTCGAGAACAAGGGAACGACGTGCCAGGCGCTAAGGAAGAACGACCCAGAAAATCGCGGGATCGGAAAAATGAGATCATGTCGGGGGCGCGCAAAGGTCGGTCGCGTTGCGACGCATAATTTTTTTTACATGGAAGTCGCGTGTGTTAAACAGTATTGAGCCATAATAATAAAAGAGAAGAGCACACGCGCGGTTATTTATAATAATTTTAGAAATATCAAAATTTGAAAGCTTGAATATTTAAAATAGTTTTAGTTCATTTAACAGATTTTCTTTCTAATGAGTTAAAGAAAGGCTTAAAAATAACCCCTTTACTATTGTGATTTTATATCAAAGAACTTGTTTCTTTACTCTATTATTAACCTTTGTCCTTTACGCTTTTGCAGCGTCCAGCGGACCATGCGGTCCCACATGCATGATAGGCGTCATTGGAGCAAGTCTGTTTGTTCTGATCGTGATTGTAGGCTCGTTTATTACATGGAGGTACAGGTAAGAAGCCAAAAAATTAGTTATATAAGATAATAAAATTATCTTTTTAATATGATTTCAAAATTTTACACAACAATATCAAGAAATTATTAGCTGAGCATTTCAAAGTCATATCTAACCAGAAAATGTTCTAACTAGTAGAGATGTAAATCTACTTTTTTTACGTTCTATTCTCTCTCTCTCCATTATTAAAGTAAATAATACAAATTAATTTTTTATTTAGACACTTATTATTAATATTTATTAATTAAATTAAAATATACATAATAAAGTTTTCTAGTGTGTAATAATTTAAAATTATCAGTAAAATTTTTAGTAAATTTTTAGTAGTAAAAAAGGTGTAAAAATTTGGAAAAATTTCAAAAAAAATTAATAATGTCACGATGCGTCAAGATAAAGAATTGTGACAATCTTGTTAGAAATCTTTGGTCCATATGAATCTTAGAAGGATTTAGTGAACTATCGCTTCTGAACCAGTGGCTTATGTAGAGCTTATCGGCTCAAGTCTCATGTTTACGAGGAATTAAGGACACTACGAAGCTTGCGGTTAACCAGGATTTCAAACATGCTTTATTTAACCTCCGATTTTTCGCAAGATAGAAAATGCAGAGAATTTTGTGCATATAGGAAACATAAACTGATTGATATATATTTATTAATTTTATTATAAAAAGAGTTACAGCGTCATTCAAATATCAGATGCGCTGATAACATGGATAGTCCATAAAGTTTTGATTGTTGCCTGCGAGACAAACTTTACATCATCCTTCGTACCTTGTAAATTATGTTTGAAAACCTGTATCGTTTTCGCGAAATATTTGATATATTTTCTAACTTCATAACTATAAGACAGTTCAGATAATTTATTGTAGAAATATAGATCGAAAGAATTTTTCATCAAAGGAAAGTTTGCTCGACTTATCCGGAAATAAAGCCAAACTTGTCGGCAAGAATTCTTACAGAAAATAAAATTGTTCAAGTTTCAACAAATATGCATATTGCACCTGCACCACGTGTATTTTTACATATCTTTCCAACTTGCAATCAGCTTTTTTATTTTTTATTTTTTTTTGTAAAACTTTAAATATTCTATGTAATGTATTCTATGTAATTATTCTTTTACGTTATATCGTTACATTTATTACTTAACTTTTGATATAAAGCACATTTGAACACGTAAAAATTCATGCATATTTATTAATATCAGAATAAAAGACATTAAAGCACCATCCAAACACTGAAAGAGAAAGGGAGTAATATACAGCAATTTAAAATAAAAAATAACTATAAAGATACATGTATATATCCAAAAAATTAACACATTTTATTTGTATCAAATAAATTTCTACGAATTAATGTGAGGAATTACGGATACTGCGGCTTTGTATAGACGTTTAAACTTGCTAACCCGCAATCCATTCAAACTTTCGAATTTGGGTCAATGTCTATTAGAATTTCTCTCCTGAAGTATCTAGTGACCACAATAGTCCTATACATACTTTTGCATTAATACATTTTAAAATAACTCAATCGAAACGCGAAAAAAGAAGAAAACAAAGTATATTTTATCCTGTGATAAAATATAATTCGTTAGAATAACTTTTTTGTTTATTCTTTTACTAAATAATTTATCAATTTAATTTAATATAAAATTATTCCTCGGTAATTAATAATTATCTTTTTTGAATTAATTTATATTGCTATAATTAATAATGGCACAACTAGCTTAATTCTAAGTTATCTCATTTCAAATTATAAACCAAAATGGTGAACCAACATACCTCATCTTCCGCATTGCGATGTTCTGCGTTCCAGGATGGCAGCAAAGGGCGCTCGACGGGAATGCAAACATAGGGTAGACGATGCGGCAAATGGTATTGGTATTTTGCCATCCGACTACATCGATCGTGGCGATGGTCTCTTGATCGGTCTGGACACCTTCACGGCCGCGAACCGTCATCTATTGCTGCCCAAGACGTGTCCGGTAAGATATTTATTTTATCGGTTATTGCAATCATATCAATCAGAAATTCATTAAGAGCTCAGTGCAAGAAAAAGATAAAATATAAATTATAAACTTATTTTATTTTTGTATTAAATCGATTTTTTTATTAAAATCAATATATGCTATAAAATCGCTAATTATATGCCATAAATATGAAAAATAATATGTATGAAGAAAATGTATATTTGTGTGACAAAGCACAGTAATCTGCAGAGCTTCTATATACTTTTATAGAAGCAATAATTGAACTCTTGTTGAAATTATAACAGTTCTAAAAGCGCATGTATATTCTTCTTTAAATCAACGTTATCTATTAAGTCTATTACAAAGTTGCGAAAAACTTTTTTATTACTTTAACGTCGACGTTAATCTAGCCGCAACAGAATTGAAACTTTTCAGCGGATGACGTGAGACGAAAAAGATGATTAAGTTTTTAATAGCTCTTTATCATAGTAATAAAATTATTCCTGTATGTGTGTGTGTGTGTATGTGTGTGTGTGCAGGCCAATTATATCTATCCGCGACATTTCCTGAACTAGCAGACTGTTTTTAATCTTACAGTTTGCAAGTTTTCTGCCCTGATATTAGAAAGATGAATTATTTATTTTAATATTAGAGTATATACAAAAGTATTTTTTCTACAAGAGAAATTATATTTTTTTCGACGCGCATATATTTGCTACACCTGAAATAAAAGAAAAAGAAATATAAAACGAATAAAAAGAAGAGATATCCTATGCCGTACAATTTTTTTTACGTATTAATTTAAAAATTAAATTTCTTTGTTGTAATTTTTTACTAAAGTTAACTCCAAATTATATCAAATAAAATTCTTCTCTCGTACAAATTTTTTATAAAAGAAAATTTTACAAGAAAAGAACAAAAATTTCTTAATATTATTTTTTAAATATCAATTCTTCCTATATTATAAAAAAAAATTATACATAAAAATTCGTCTCTTTTCTGCACCTGTGCCTTTAATTGCGCAACACGATTTGCGGTCGTACGTGATATACCATACGTGCATGCAGCCGCATAATCCCGCATAAGCATCGGCATGCTAAAGCGCGTAAGCTCTCTCAGCTTTCCGCACGAAGAAGCGCGAAACTACAAAGAGGTCGCTTCCAGGAATCTAAACGCGAACTGGGAAACTCGGTCGAGTTACATAGTCTTCAGGTTCGTCCGGAATATTTGTCTGCTAATCTCATTGTTCGCGCATATCGCCCGATCACTTCCCTTAGAAATATCGTGGAAGACGAGCGTTTCGCAAAGCCACATGTAGCATCTTCTCAAGAGGATCGCTCCTCGATATCGCATCGTGAAAATATTCTGTTTCAACTGATTGGTAAGAGAAAAGGAAATTTAAGATTGTTTCAAGCTAAAGCTTAATCCGAAATTCTTTGAAGACCATCGAAATGTTGAAAATGTCAGAGATCTTATAAATCTGGAGAATCTAGAAAAGTGGATATTATTTTGAAGAGATGTAACTTTACGGATTCTGCAAACTATGTCAAGGATATACCGATACGAACGAAATCGTCGTTTTACTACTTCTCAAAAGAAGAAGAACGAATGGTTTCCCATCTCATTCTTCGCCTCGCTGATAATTTCCTTTATCTCAAGCAATCGTGCGTTTTACTGCGTTTTGCTTCTCGTATACTACAGCGACGAATAACGATCTTGGCACGTAGAGACTGGTAATTTACGTTAAACGAAATATGCAAAAAGGTCTCATCCAACAGCTGCGCTTGCTGTTAGTGACGAGAACTTTTAGCATCGCTCGTATTTGCTTCGAAAGTTAATCCGAAATTAAAATACAATTCGGCACATCTCTCCCGCATCTCGAAACAATTCTCGAAATTTTTTGGTATAATTAACAACACGTTTGAAATTATGAGGGCAACCGCAAGTTTTCAAGTCTCAAAGGAATAAAATCTTCTTAAGCTCTTACTACGTCGATTTTGCTTATTTTGTGAAAAAGACTCAGTTAATAAAGATTTCAGTTAAAAAGAGAATATTTCTTTCTCTTTTTCAAGCCGGAAGGAAATACATAAGTACATTTCATTGCATCTTTTTCAAAGATCGCAAACTCAAATATCAAATAAAAATGAATTACAAAGCACAAACATTTTTAAATGAAATGATACCAACTTTATTTAATATATAGTATATGTATATTTTATTTATAATTCAATTTATATATTATAATTTTTAGAATTTTGAATCATTTATAAAATAATATTTCTTAAGATTTCTTAAAGATATATATTTCTGGAAGAGAAAAAAAAAGGAAAGAAAAGAGACAGATATAGGGAATTTTTTTCTCGTCTCTTGAATCAACAGAGAGGTGTGAGCGCATTCCTTTGCTTGGTAGCGTCCACAATCGAATGAAAGAGAGGCAAAAATATCGATGAAGAAGATAGGAAACCTGTGAAATGTTGGCAGAGAAAATTCACGATATTTCTATTCTTTGTGAGGTGTGCGTTCTTCTTGAAGCGACACCAACGAGATAAAGTCGCTTTTATTCAATGAAGTCAGAATGAAAACGACTGTAACATGGCACGAGCGATTCAGTGGATTTGTAAGGCACGTAAAGTCTTTCGTGACGCACACCTAAATCCATCGAGCATTTCTGCATTGTAATTTTGTTATCAGACTTTAGAGGAGAATGATTTTATTACGAAAACCTGATCAGGAGAAAATTAATCTGCTCCAATTAATAATTAATTCCTTCTTGTCATGAAAATGAAGTCTACGAAACTTGGGAGTACACTCAATTGCTTACTCTCAGACTTGATTATATTATCTTCTTGTTTACGTCTAGTGTAATACACTAATAATTCTGCTTGAAATTCCTGAATTAAAAAAGTCCCCATTATGTCAAAGTTGTATTTATTTTTCAACAATCTGTATTCATCTATATACAGAAGCAGATTCTAATCTTCAAAAAATTTTACCGAGGGAGGAAATAAAATGTCGAGAATAACATTATTTTCGTAAGTGGATATCGGTGTTATAAATTTTATGTATCAAAAATGTACCGACAGGAAATATCCCGTATAAAGAAGCTTGATCATATTGGCGTGAGAAAAAGTCTTTTGATATCGATCCCTTGTACGAGAATGTGAATTGTAATACGAGAAATATCCTTCTCGCACCGTATATTTTCCCAAATATAATGTTTCTTTCTCTGTTAGCGATTATTCATATAAAATCAAATTTCCATAAAATAATGAATATAAATTAAAAATGTTTAATCACATAGTATCTTTTAGCAAAATTCTCAGTAAATTTTGTATCATTAATATACTAATTCGTGACAACTGCTAATTCGGGATTGCATCTCTCATTAACCACGTGATCCTATTATTCCCGAAACGTCATTTAATTGAATATCCTCTCGCGTCCTTTGCGAAACAGCTCATGCGAAAGTAAATACGAGTAGATATCGTCTGACACGAACCTGGAAACATGTTCCAGCGAGGCGTAATGTCGGATTAGAGAGAGCAGAGCTTTTATCGTAACTGGCACGAAAGGATTTATTAATCGGTGCTCACACTTGCTATCTTTGCACGAGATCTCTCCAATTGTTCTTCATATTGCAAAAAAGTATATAAAAATTAGAATAGGAAAACAATATCAATTAACGATATTAAATGTAAATAAATTAAAGTACAAATAAGTATATAAATGTTTAAGATATCAATGAATTTAAATGTCTAAAAAAATTAAGTTATTAAATCAAATAAAATCAATTGTCATCTTTTGATTTGTTAGTGTAATCTAATAAGCTTACGTATAAAAAAATTTTAATTAATTATAGAAATATTTAATTTTTGTGTGAAATTTTAGCCGGATCCAAAATGGGAATTTCCACGCTCTATGCTGAAGATTGAGCAAGTTTTAGGCGAAGGTGAATTTGGACGCGTTCTACGCGCCAAAGCCATGAACATCGCTGGAATGTCTGGCTCTACGACCGTCGCGGTGAAAACGCTAAAGGAGGACGCATGTGCTTCCGAGTTGGCGGATCTACTGTCCGAATACCAGCTGTTGAAAGAAGCACAGCATCCGAACGTGATCCGACTGCTAGGCGCTTGCACGATACCATCGGGCGCCCCCGTCTACCTAATCATCGAATTCGCCGAATTCGGCTCTTTACGGTAAATATATGCCATGATATATTCAATTGTCCAGACATTATGCATGGCCCTTCCGTTTCACGAGCTTCTGGTATTATCGATAAAAGTCCTACTAATCGACTAGAAGCGAATCGATACGATTCATGTGAAATGCATGTCAAAATTGATCTTATTTTCATCGTTGTAATGTATAATATGTACTTAATGTTAGAAATTTTATATTTATCATTTTTTTAAGAAAATTTTGCATTTTTTCTATTTTAGTAATTATAAATTATAAATATATATTTTTTATGCTATAATTCACATGAAATTGATAAATTATTTCAAAAATTTCAAGAAAAAAATTATCTTAAAAATACATATATATTATTTTTGAATAATATACAAGAGTTTTTTTGCATACTATAAAATTTTTTTTTAGATACTTGCTCTCATGTCCTTGTGTGAATATCTCTCTTCTTTCTTTTTCATTACATATTAAACATTTTTATAAACTTTTTAAAAGATTTGTGATCAATTTCGTATAATTAACTGTGTTAATATAATTGTTAGACATGTAAATTATTTTATAAGTATTAATAATAACAATCCAATAAATTTTGAAGTATTTAGCAAAGAGAGAGAAATTAGACAATACTTATTAAAATATACAAAATATATAAAATTGAAAAGTTTCTCTTTTGTAATATTTAAGAGAAATAATGCAAATAAAAAAAATTAAATAGTGTAATTAAATGGATATTTTTTGAAATTTGTTATTCGTCCAGTAATTGTATTATATTCTCCAGTAGTCTTTTATGGTTCAACAATGATGTAAAAATGATAATTACACAATTTTATTCTACTTATGCCAACGAATATGATTGCCTATATATATATATTATTATATGTATTATATTCTCTCTCCAGTAGTCTTTTATGGTTCAACAATGATGTAAAAATGATAATTACGCAATTTTTTTCTACTTATGCCAACGAATATGATTGCCTATATATATATATATATTCAATTGAATGACGCTATATAACGAATGTGGTCGACTTATAAACGCGTAAATAACTGCGAGAATTTACCGAATTCCGTTGCGGAATTCCGTCGCACGTAGAATTCCGCCGTTTTGCCGGGACAATAACCTTTACAAAACCAGTTGCTCTCGGTAATTAAATTTTTTCGCGAACACAACACGTGCCATGGTACACTACCATTGCAATTCAGTCTCTCAGGAATGAACAGATTATTGACCGACAGCATCCCGGATATTGCTTGCGGTTTATAGGATAAATTTATATGAAATTTCAGCAACTATCTGAGGCGCAGTCGCCACTTGGAGTCGGAAGGCAGAATTATCGGTTCAACGTCTCTGCTTTCCACTTCGCCGATCAACGCCGAAGATTCGCAATGCGCCGATAATAATGCATCGAATTGCATTATAACGCCACGCGATATCCTTTCATTCGCTTGGCAAATAAGCAAAGGAATGGCGTATCTCGCCGATATTAAGGTGCAATAAAATTTTTTCAAAGTATTTAATAATTCAAAATATTTAACTTATTATTTTGAGAAATATTTAAATTATATATAATTGTTAATTATATAAAAGTCATAAAAGCCAATGTATAAAAATCATATATAAAAATCAATATTTAGAAGTTTCGGTCAAGTCAACAAGTTCATTCTACTTTGACTATATTTCTCCAGAGAGGAAAGTCGTGAAATGTCTTTCAACTCGGTTGAGTTACTACATAGCATTAATCAAAGTTTCCTCCGCACTGCAGTTGGTGCATCGGGATCTCGCGGCGAGGAATGTTTTGCTCGCAACTGGTAAGGTCTGCAAGATCTCGGACTTTGGTTTAACTCGCGATGTGTATGAGGACGATGCGTATTTAAAACGAAGCAAAGGACGAGGTAAGGATCATTCACTAATTAATATTCTCGAAATTCGCAGATATTCCTTCACATTTTGTTACTAAAATATCATTTTTAAGCAATAGCTAGTAACGTCTTAATCAACTTATTATTATATTATTATTCATTCTCTAGAAGAATACAAATATAAAATTTATCAATGTAATATACATACAAATAATACAATGACAATATTTTGTAATTCATTAAAAAAAAGAATAAACAAAGTGAAAACGTATTATAATTTGGCATTGAAAAGAAACAGTGTAATAGTGCAAGCCACAGGTAATATCAAATTTTAACCTGAAACTAACGACTCTAATTTAACCGCGACCGAGTGTAATCCGCTCGTAATTCACTCGGCGGATTCAAGCGAAAAACCTTTAATGACTCGCCCGACTCGTACTTCGCATTATCCAAGGTTTTACGATTGGTGCTCACAGTACCCGTGAAATGGATGGCGCCGGAATCCCTGGCCGACCACGTGTACACCAGCAAATCGGACGTTTGGAGCTTCGGTGTGCTCCTGTGGGAATTGGTCACATTAGGAGCCTCGCCGTACCCTGGAGTAGACGTTCATAATCTGTACAATCTGCTGAAGGCCGGCTACCGTATGGAGAAGCCGCCCAACTGCTCGCAACAATTGTAAGTGCTTAATATTAATCTCGCGTCATCTTTTCTAATTTACCTTAGCATTCTTATAAAAGAGAGACAAAGAGAAAGCGAAAAAAACTGTTTTTTAAATTATTTTGAAAATCTTATTTATTCTTTAGCTTGTCTTTTAAATGAAAATTAATTTCTACACTTGCCTACTTGTTTAACAATTTTTTTATAGACTTATTTTATGTGTATTTTTGTAAATTTAGTATTTTCTGAGCAAACTCTATATAATTAACTTGGCTAATTCATTTTTGTTAATTTTTTTAATTCAATTTTGTTGCTGAAACGAAACCTAGGACTACATGCGACATTACTCATATGATATTTATAACTGAAGGGAATTCGTCTGTAATTATTGTCAAAGGGAGTTCATAATTGTGGTAGCGTGACTTCATATTACATGTAAAACATTTATCAGCTTCATGAAGATTAGATGAAGGTACTGTGAAGATTCAACCTCAGTATATACCGTGTTATTATTAAATTAGTAATATACATGATATGATAAAAAGTGATAATTTGTACAGAAATAATTCACTTAAGTGTGATGCGTGCACAGTATTTTCAATTATCATTGTTAAAGCTGTGTTCCTGGAAAAGTTCCCCAACATGAAGTAAAGTAGGTTAACTTTTCTATAGTTCGTCGTAAAAATCTATTCTTTTTCGTCCAGGCGGAACATTAGTTTCCTATCTTTATAACTTCTAAAGAAAGACATTTCTTCGATGTTCAATTGCGTATAAGAGATATTTTTTCAGATATAAGCTAATGGTATCCTGTTGGCATCAAGAGCCTGGCATGCGACCGTCGTTCAAGGAACTTACTAGTCATTGGGAACGCATGCTAGCAGATGGTGTCGAATATCTCGACCTTAATCCAAGAACCGTCCATAATCAAGCCTACTTTGCATCCCTGCAAGCCTTGGATAGCGCGAGTGGTAAGCGAAATCAATAAATTGATTCGAAGTATTATCTACAATTTGCTATTATAAAAAGTAATCAATTATATTTAATAACTTATAAATTATCTTTAATAATTTAATTGTTGTCATTTATCGTTTATAAATTTGAATACACACATACGCATATATAGAAATAATTTGCAATTCCAAATTATTTCAAAATATTATTATTTTTCATAACTCAATTATCGCTAATTATTATTAATAATATTTAATCAATTTAAAATAATACGATCAGGAGGATTATGTCGGGATTTTTATTTCAATTCTTTAGGTTCTGAGAACGATCAGGTGGACAACGGGACTGCCACTATTTTGAAAACAAACACCGTCAACTATCTTGGTCGAATGTCTTCTGAGTCCGTTACTAAATGCGATAAGATAGATAAATTACAGGCGCTTTGGCATCCATCCGTAGCGTCTTTTCCGGAGGAAGCCATAAAGTCGCCGTATGTGAACGATCGACCAGCGAGCCTAAACACCAATCACTACGAGAGCCCGATAAAGTTGCGAAATATTAGTATGACCAGCAACAGCGAAAACGACTTGACAACATCTTCGAACGAACGTCCTCAATCTTACATCGATATGCAGGGAAAGAAATCGGCTGAAACAGAAGATCTTCTGGTATTTAGCAGTATGGATGATGACAAGAACGATAATAACGTGACGAATTGATCGACACATTATCATATTGTGTCGAATTTAAAACAAATACGAGACAAATGAGAAAATTTTAAAATGGGAAACATGGTGAATGAAAAAAGTTGAGATAGTCGATGATGAAATAATTGACAATTCCGAGTTGTGCAAGAGAGAAGAATATTTATTTAACGAAGAGGCGAGAGAGAAACATATGTACAAACGATTGGAGATCAATGTCATTCGCGTGAGATAAAAAACGTCATTTTCAGAAACGATGCATTGTGGAGAATATGAACGATGATACAATAAATATAAAAAGCTGAATGAAAATTTGCTAAAATCACAGTTATAACAACTTTATAAAGTTGAAGAAACTATGAGTTAAGAAATATCGCAGAAGGAGTTTTTGAAACGACTGAACGAAACGCTCTATCAAAAATTAAGAGCAAGTTATATATCATGCAAAGAACGTTTATTATACCAAATATAAATTAGTAACTAATTTGTTCTACCTTACGTACTTAAAGTCGTACGACTGTCCGTCAATCATCATTGATGAGGCTGCTTTTATTATTATCAATACTGCATTGTAATCATTCGTGCGATTTCTCGAAAAGATCGTCATGTTTTCAATCTTCAGTATTTAAAAATCTTTTATATATTGCAAGTGTGATGAGATTTGAGAATAGTTGCTCATTAAAAATATCAAATTTGTTTGCAATCTAAGAAATACTACGAGTGTCTTAAACTAAATTGTTTTTCAATTATTATTAACAATTGTAATTTTTAGTTATTACTTCAATGTTATTCAATTTCAAGTGGACTACACTTCAGTAGAAATTTAATTCGAGGTATAATTGCAAGAGATATTAATATTATAAGAAGTTGAAGATGGTCTTCCATCATATCTTTCTTAATAAATATCTGGTTGTGAAATTGTATGATGGGACACTATTCATGGCGCTAACTTAATTATCTGACTTGGAACTTAATCTTCACGCTTCCATTAAAACGAAATATTTTCTATTGCCGCACTAGCTTTTGTGGCTTTCGTGTGTTTAACACAAAGCAGCAAATCGCACGACGAAGTGATATAATCGAAGGGTAGAATTTTTACGATACATATGTGCTAGTTCCGATTGGCACAAACCGTATCCGTAATGTGCTTCGACGTACCTCAATGTAATGGATACAATGGACGAGAAAATCGTCCTTTTTATATTTATATATAAAACGCAACACATTCCACACGATTAGCCTAGTTATTTATCGTTTTTTTTACGGGTTCTATGACGATTGCGCATCATTTCGATTCCGTACTACTTTTTTTTTTATTTATTATTACTGTTAAATGACAACGATATCGAACATGCGCCTTACGAACCGGTTAACATTGTGCCATATTATTTTCTTGTGATGAATATATTACAAAATGTATAAAAGATGCTTCCAGACGGAGTAATCTTTATTACCTTTACCTGGTTTTCAATTGTAATATTTATTTTTTCTAACAGTAATCTTATTAAAAATAAGAAAAATTTGAAGAAAAGTGAAAAAAGTTAGTTAAAAAAAGATATCTAGAAAGACTAGGAGAAGTGATTTTTCATATTATCATTAAGTATTGTAAAAATTTTCTTTTAAGTTTAATATAATGTGACTTTAATATAAAAGATGGTATATAATGGATATAATAAAAAATTTTTTTACTAATTTATAATATAATTACATATAAAAAGATATGATTTGAATTTTAGGACGCAGAAACGGGATGGAAATTTTATTTGACATGCATTACAATAGGATTTTTTAATAAAAAATTATTCTTTATTTCAATCAATTATTCGCATAAAAAATCAAGCACTGCATAAAAAACGAACAGCTTACGAGTTAGTCTTATGTGTACAAAAAGAAAGAAAAGTCATCACAAGTTCAATTTATCAATGCGAAATTCACAGTCGTTACTCATAAAATTGAAGTCGGTCTTCTCTTCGTCAACCTCACCAAGTAAATTTAATTCATCAATATTTGTCGTGAAAGACTGAGGTATGACATCGTTCTCCGGCGCGTCGAGCTTACAAACCTCATTGGATCGATCGGTTTTATGACTGACAGTTTCTTCTTGTATGATGATTGGTGATAATAAACCGTCTAAAAAATTTAAATTAACTGTAAACGTATTCACATAATAATATCAATATACGATAATGAGGATAACTTTATCGAGTACAACAAATAAAAAAGTTTATAAAAATTTTCTTAGCAATATACCTTAATATAAAAATCAAATAAATATATACAAAAAGAAGAGATAGTAGCAAAATCTTTGTTATAATAATAAAATTGATTATTGACCACGACTCACCAGTCTCGTCAGTATTTTTCGTTGCAGTAGTTTCATCTTCAAATACTTTCAATGTGGCGTATTTAATGCTCTCCAATAGCTCCCTGTCCGATGCCGCAAGAAATCGTAGACAACCGATACCATGGATCATCTTCACAAGCTTCGTCAAATTCTCAGGTAAGCGGAATTTCTTAAAGACTCGCGCCTCCTCGGGTATATGATCTGGTTTGCAATACGGCAGATGGATCGCGTAATATCTCTTGTTTCTCTGCGGATAGTTTTCCTTCAGCAGACGCAACAGATGATTATCTACGTTTCGATAAATAATCGTTGTGTCGGATTTCATGGACGACATTGGCGGGGATGTCACAACTAGCACAATGTCCGCGATCTGAAATGCGGTATTGCACCACAGTCCTGGATCCTGTGTGTAATGTTACAAAATTATCTTTTCGAACTGGTTAATAAAATAAAATTAATTAATTTATTAAATATTTGAATCAAGCTCTCATAAATTTATTATAAAGTTACAATTTATTTTGAAAATTATTCAAATTATAAGTAGACTAATTTATTTCATTACTTACTTTGCTGGCAGTTTCTGTAATGTCGAACATATCTATCATAGCGTTGATGTGACAACATCTCAGATATTTTGTTAATTCCGCCATTACATTTACATGTGCCGGGTGCGTTGGAGAGTATACCAGCAAACAATTTGGTTTTGTCATTTTCTTTAAAACTATTTAAAATCCATGTAAAAAAAGGAGTAATTTATAAAAAAAAATGTTTTAAAAATTAAATTCTTACCTCTTTTTCTGTAAAATTTAAATGCATGACATAGTGCATACAATAAAACAGGTGGTACCCATATTAAACTGATTATCATAATCAGCAATCGATGGGACGCATGTTCTGAGAAATGTGATTTAAAACGATGTAAGCAAGTCGTTAAAATTTCAAGATAATAAAAGATTTTTCTTGCGGATCTTTACTTAGGTATAGGTACGGCGATGTGCTGTTCGCGCATCCATATTCATCACACTGTGGATGTAACGTCGCAACTTTGATGTAATATACGCCGTCGGGTGCCGAGAAATTAAACCGTAAGTGTTCACCAGTTTTCTTTGTGGATAAAATTGCGCTGCGGACCGTTGATTGCGTATCATTATTGATTAACCACACTTTGTATTCCGTCACATTGTATCTCGACGGAAGCGGTTGTATGTACAAAGCTAGATTCGGTGAATCCGATAAGTCTATATATATAAAAGGCCTAAACAATTCGATTTCGATGCCATCCTCTGGAAGATTCACATAAATATAAATGTAAAAAAATATATATAAGAATTTATGATTAAATGTGATAAAGAGCCGTGAAAAAAAGACCCACCGATAAAATTATTTTGCGGCACAT
This sequence comes from Anoplolepis gracilipes, assembly GCF_047496725.1. Taxonomy (NCBI): domain Eukaryota; kingdom Metazoa; phylum Arthropoda; class Insecta; order Hymenoptera; family Formicidae; genus Anoplolepis; species Anoplolepis gracilipes. The sequence goes on along the minus strand of NC_132986.1, from coordinate 6,674,948 downwards.
AAAAAATATATTGTTTACTGTATATATACTTTTCCTCGATCGCGAAATACTCGAAGCGATATGGGGATCCTTCGTACGTAGCATCGGAAAACGGACATGACACGTGCAGGTCTCTAGGTACGGGATAAGTGTCATCACCATACAATTGCACGTGTCTACACGCGTTCTCATTCTCGTAGATGATATTTTGATAACGCGTAACTAATCCTGTTTTACAAATAAATCTTTAATATAAAACGTAGTATCGGCTTATATATTTAATTTATTTGTAATTAATTATTTGTTTTTAACTTAAATATTAAATATTTCAGTAGGGTAATTGTAATATCTTCTTACTATGAAAATTGATATTTGAGATTGATAAATTAAATGCGGTCGCCTTTTGGACTTTGTCAAAGTATTGCACGTACGCATTTAACGTGAAGATTGCGATATTAGGTCGTAATCTCGTGTAACCATCAAATTTTAACTTTGCACATTCTAAAAAATCATACAATAACGGATAAATTTAATTCATGAATAAATCTTTGTCAGTTTATCATTTCCTACCTTTCCCCCTTTGTACTGGCGTCAGTACACATTGGAAACCTGGTATTGGCTCTAGATGAGTCTAAAAGAATAAAAAAAATTATAGATATTTGATAATTATTATAGATATAAAAATATTTGTCTATGTATATATAAGATTGATAATCAATTCAAGGTAGAAGATGATTATGTCAATTAAATAAAAATCAAAGATAAATTTTTATTTTAAATCTTATCAGATGCTTATATAATGGAAAAGTAGTGTTTACTTATCTTTGTACAATCACATACATAAATGAGCAGTTCGTATCAACATTAATCATATTTCTATGAATAATCCATCGTGCGTAAGCATAATAGTATTAGTCATATCATTTTGCATAATTTACATGTTGTTTTAAGAATAATATTCTCTCTGATAATACTAAAAATTACACTAAGGTACTACCGATTTTACCAACGTCGGTTAACTTTAATCTTGATTTATATCTTTGTTTCTTTCCGATAAGTTTAAGAGAAAGAGATGGAAACATAATTAAAACCATGGTTAAAATTAACCGTTATTGGTGAAATCGGCCCTAAACAATAATTTTAAGTTAAATGGTACAAAAGATTGTATTCACGATCTAACTTTCATTTTAGGATTAATATTTCATCAACAAATCGACGTGTAAAAAAGAGCGCGCAAGACCTTGTATGTATACCATGTGACATTACTGATGATTTAAAATTTAAAATCTATACATGTGTATGTGTTGTGTGTGTGTATGTGTGTGTGTGTGTGTGCGCGCGTATGTGTATGTATATGGGTGTGTTTCTATTGTGTTGTGCGTGTGATTAATAGAATATAATACTTACCAAATTTTGACAGTAGTCTGGATAACAATATGACGTCACGACGCGTTCAGTCAAAAAACACAGAACAATCACGAAGAAAAAGAAGTTGCGAATTATCACGTCCATTTTTAGGTTACCTGTTTTTTGGTAATACTTAGTGTTTGGTAGACAATATGTATCATCGACCTCAACATATCAACTGCTTTAAAATTTGACAACGACTCCGATTTTCATGTATCAATGTCACTTTGTATTCCGATATACATCCTCCACCGTGGATATAAACAACGCAAAATATGTGCACGACACGAAACGGCGTCGACAAATATTTCTATCTATCAGACGTGAGACGTGAGATCAAACCAACTACGTGTTAACGCAACGAACACTCTGCTGGAAATGACAGGTACTGCTTACATGACTTGGAGTCGACAAAAGCGATCTCTACAAAGTAAGTCATCAATGATTCACAAGTCTTTACACCAATTAGGCCCAATTGCATCAACATTATTTTGGATTTAAGCGAGACTTAAATATATGTCTATCTTTATTTTTCTTTCTAAATGAATAAAGAGAGACATATATTTAAGTCTCGTTTAAAGCCAAAATAATGTTGATACAATCAGGCCTTAGTGAGCAACAAAATTACTCATAAATTACATTGATTAAAAGAAGAAAAACAAGAGAGAAAACCTATATCATTTATATATCATTTTATATTATCTTTTTCTCAATGTTAAAATATATTTTTAAATTATAATGCAAATGTAACGCATACTTGCAAAACATAAATGTAAAAATTTAATTAATGAAAAAAAAGATATATTTCCTGAAATTTTGATAAGATAAAAGACAAAGATATAATATTATTGATAATTTAATAATTATAGAAATTAAATATATGAGATATAATTGTGGAATAAGAAGAAAGATAAAAGAATTATTTTTTATTTTATAATTAACTTTCATTTTTTTAAATTCTGCAGAAAATAATATATAATGTTAAAAGAAAAGATAAAGTTTAATGCCTGTTAAGGGAAAGGATCATTTAAGTAACAAAATTATTACGCGCGTTGGAACATAAAAGGTAGTAGTGATTTATGTTTATCTTCACAATTGGTTGATTTCATCAGATCTTAGATAAGATTTATTGTTAATTGTGCCACTAGAAAGAATAGCTTATAATTATAACATATGTTGCAATCTTAAATGACTACCTACATTTTTACAAACAATTACATCAAACATTTCAGTTTTTCGACGAATTTGATTAATCATAATTAAAAATTCTGCTACGTTAATCTTATTTTATCTTTAACATTAAAATGTCCTGAATAATCTATATATATATATATATATATATATATATATATATATATATATAATTAAGATTACATGTTTTACTTTTTTCAAAATGTACTCTTTTATTTTTTAGTTAAAGCGTTTTCTATTTAAAGTTTAATTATGCTGATCTTGTTAATTCAAAATATATATAGAACTGTGAATAAGTTTATCCAAATCATTTTGCTATTATAAAAATTTCAGAACATTAAATATACACCGTCTCCTTATCTAACATACTTTCGTCTAATCACTGACATTGAGTTGTGTCTTGGTAAGAGGTAAATACGATTAAAAGTTCTTTGCACTCAGTAACACATTCTTCGTGCGGACGTGATATTGTCTATGTAGCGAATTCATAATCAATTTGTAACTGCACGCACCAGATAATTTTGTAGTTTTGCACGATATCTTATAGACGTGACACGCTATGAAAAAAATTTCTTGAAAGAAAAAAGATCGCAACTCAGCAATATAGATATTATACAAATGTATATGTTTAAAAGATATTTAAAAAGCTCTTAAGATGATGCGTTCATTAGTGAAAGGGAAAATACTCTCTGTTGGAAAGAGAAAGGCTTTCTTTCTTATCAAAATAAATCAACAAAGAGAGTAAACATACCATAATCTAAAAATCATGGTGTTAATAAGCTTAATACAAACAAAATGAAAAATGTCAAAGATTTATCTTGCTGATAACGGTCGATCGCATTAAGATAGAGATACATCGATTGCATTAAGCAATTCTGACCAACTTAATTGACGATAGGATCGAAATGCTTCTGTAAACCCTGCCAGCATTCATAGTAGCTGTCGTCCAACTTGTTGCAGAATTTATTGGCCCATTCCGTCACGGCCATGCTATACGAGCTCTCGAACATAAATGCCTGCGTACCGTCGCCGATCCGTTCCGGTACCAGATCATTTTTGGTCGCGGCCTCGAAGCATTGCTTATCAGGACCGTGTGGAGTCATAACAGAGTGTAATGATGCGCCACCAGCTGAGAAACCGTTCTCCTTCGCTTCATAACGACCCTTTATCAGCCCCATAAATTCGCTCATGCAATTTCCTAAGAATAAAACAGCAAAGATTTTGCTAAAAGTCTATGTTTCTTAATTTATATAAGTTGTGTAATAATAAATTTAATGTATACATATAAAGAAATTATTGTCATAAAACAAATTAATTAAAAAAATAGTGATAAATAATAGTAAGTAGAAAATATTCATTAACATTATTTTTAATTATAGAGCAAAGGGCTAATTGTATTTTATTTCTAATTTTATTAAATTAAAAACTGGCTGTAAATGTGTGTATTCCTTTTTTACAAGTACATATGTATATATTTTCTTAGTTGTGAAAAAATCAGATTAAATAAGAATAATAAATGCCATGAATAATATTTGATAAGCAGTATCATATATTAATGATAAATAATTCTATCTAAAATAAGACTGAAAAAATAAAGTAAAAAAAATAAGCATTACATATGTTACTTCTTATAAACATAAATTATTTCAACTAATGACATTTAAAAAAAAACCATTACCAAATCAATTGCTAAACTATGTAAATTAATTTTCAAAATATAGCGGAACCTTTCAATTTAAACTTCACGTCACTAATAAAATTCTTCCTTATTAAATAACGATTTCATGCATAAATTTAATTTCATAAATGTTTGACAGATAATCTCGTAAAATCTGTTTATTAACATATATCGAATAAATCATTTAAATCGTGAATTGACTCGTTATCGTTGATTTTTCATCATTGATTCGTATCATTGAAAAACCGGCATGCGAGACGAGCGCATATTGCGCGTCATGATGATTTGCGATCGTACAACGAGACGCACTGGTAGGATCTGCAATGGAAATTCCACACATTTTGCATATTATCGCTCTCCACGCGCTGCCGACTTATTCATTAACGTGGAGAATGGCCCGCATTGAAAACGCGCTGCTACACTGGTTATCAAATCTCGGAGAAAGTAGCGAGCTACTACTCTTGCTGATGTTCGCCTGTATTTTGAAATATGTATTATGCGTTTCATATTGCATAGTTTCGTATTAGAAAAGTAAAAAATCATATTTTACATATCTTTTAATATGTAAAATAACACGTCAAAAAATATTTAATTTTCACTATTCTAAGAAAAAAGAAAAAAGTAAAGTTATTTTAAAGAAGCAAGCAAATAATTATAATTACTAGTTTAAAATGTCATTGAAATATTTCACGGAATAATTCAACAATAATTTTAATCAACAAAAATTTTTTTCTGTGAATATGTGTTTTAATATTTTGAGTAAAAAAGTTTAATATGAATTTTTTCTTGACATTATTTTTACTTTTTACTTGATTTCTTAAAATAATTCTTCCCTTTTTTCTTTTTCCTAGAGTAATGGAATTGATCACATTTTTTTATAAAATGTATATTATATTAAATTATCTATACTGACTATAATGATGATTATTTGTCAATATATTAATATTTCATAAAAAGTAAGTAATTTCCAAAGTCATCTTTTCTTAATAATTTTTTACCGATTTCACGATAATTATTTTATCGAATAAATATACATACATTTTTTTAATAATGAGTACATATTTACATGTTCGATATTCGATGAAAAATAATAATTACTTTCTCCGTAAGCAAAGAATTCGTCGTTGTTTTAATAAGATCTTCGATATAATTATTTATTAATTTTACGATCAGAAAATACCATCACGCGTTTAGTTTATATCATTACAGTTATCTCAATCAATCCTATAATTTCGCGTGTAATTTCTGTACAACGGAACGGACGTTCTCGAAGTTCTGATAATGATCGCTTCTTGTAGTTTTCAATTACTTAACCCGTAAGGATGCATTCTCGTCAATAAGCATTATGCCTATGCGTCTTTCTCTTTGCAAAAAACTTTCTCAACAAGAACGCAATAATACAGCAAAGCAACAGCAACGATAACGACAAGGACGAGTGCGACATCAAACGAAAGTGGCCCGTTCCGTCTTGTAATCGATCGGATCGTGATAGAAAATCAGTGAAGCGACCTATCAAAGAAAGAGACATTGTGCGATCAGGAAAAATTTCGAGTTTTCTCTGTGCCAACTCGCTTGCACAATTTTCAGGAGCGCTCTTCCGGAACGAAGACGCCACTGAGTTGAGTTCGGCGAAATACTCGCTTCAACTCTTACCACGTGTTCAATTCCTGACATCAAAGCAGAGGATCTTGCAATTTTAATATACTGTATTCAATAAATATGTTACAGACGTATGAATCTGTTCAAGTATCATATAATTACAAATTATCAAGTAATAAAAAAATCCAAAAGAAATAAACAAAAAAAAGGATTTAAAAAAGACTCAAATATCTATCATAAGACATCTTTTGATGTCTTATATTCATTCAAAACCACTTGTCAAACTTATATTTTTTTTGTTTAAATGAGATATTAGAAATACTTGTGACATTTACGCCGTAAAAATAGTGTTTTAATAATTTTGCCAGATATTGCTGGCACTTTCTGTGATTTCTTTTACATATTTAATTCGTATAAAAAGAAATTATAAAAGCCACGTGCCGGGCTTTCTCAGGTATTCAGCCTCATTTTTAGCATCGACACGTGTACGCGAGCGCAAAAAAATATATTATTGTCTACTTACGATGATAATAAGGGGGTCGGAAAGTGTGCTCTTGCACGGACCATCGGGGTGGAAAGATCACAAAGTCAGCTGCGGCGATTCCAGGCTTGTTAGTGGGACACGTCAGCACAGTAAAAATGGACGGATCCTGCGAAATAAATTATTCATTTTGAGAGTTTCATGATCAGTCATCGAAAGATACATCAAAAATTTATTTACTATACATATATATATTTATATTATATACGTAACATTAAACACACAAATTTGAATTTTGTATTGGAAAGGATTAAAGAAAAGATAAAGAGAAAAGAAATTTACATCGATGCAGATAATATTCAATTACTAGCACTCTTCCTGTATTGTATGCATAAAAACATTAGCTAATACATATATGAGAAATTTTACACGCGTAGAAATTTCTTTTCAGATCTCAGAACTTTCTTGGGTATCTACGAAGAGATCTACTCACGCAATGGTCAAAGGAGACCGAGTTGATGACCATAAACCTATCAAGATCATATTTGTAAGGTACGTAATTGCCATGCCATGCGACGACGTCGAAGGGACTGTGACCTTGATCAGCCATAAACAGCTTTCCCTGATATTTGCATACCATCTCGTAATCGATCTCACGATCCTCGTACCAAGCTACCGGCGTCTGAAAGTCTCTCGGACTCGCCAGGCCATTCGCTCCTACGCATTCAGCCCCGCTTATTAACTTGCTCATTAAAGAAACATTGATTTATCGAGTTTTCGATCAAAGAAATTTAATTCTTGAACAATGTGATGTATAAATCGCACGTCATGTTATTTTTCACCGACTTCTATTGCGAGAATGAAACGACAAAGAATTTAATAGTCTAATATTGAGAATTATTAATTTGGATTAATTTTTTAAAGCTTCTAAAAATGTGAAGGTAACTGCTACTTCTACGCGTGATCGTTCGAATCGATTACCTATCGGCCCCAATTCCGGCAGCTGAAAGTGATTGTCGAAGACCTCGAGAATATATCCCCTGGATGGACCGAAAACAGCCACGGAGAATCGCATTCCCTGTTGAATGACGCATATCTCATTCGGCTCGCATCGCATCTTTCCGAACTCGGTAATGATCTGCAGAGCGCCCAATTGCGGCACTGCAATCACACAATCAGAATTTCCTTTTAATATATATTATTTTTCTTTTTTTAGGGAAAACAAATCGTCTTTCTACTATTGCCTACCGATCAGAAAATCACCGTCAGCGTTATAAAAAGCTCTGTCTTTCATAGACGAATTGCACAAATACACATGTATCGCGATGCCCTGACGCATTTTAGGATCGCCGGCACCGCACAGAGTGTGAAGCCCTTCGATAAAATCGACTTCAGGATCTCGTCGACTCGGGACGTCGAAAGTCTTCCATCTTAACTGAAACGTGAGTTTAGCTCTCGAGAAAATTGTTTTTTTACTTCGTTTTTTCTTTTTTTTTTTATTTAAAAAATTTGATTCCAAAATTGAGAAAATTGGATTTAGATTAATTGTCTAGTTAAATCATTACGATAAACTCTTGAATTCGATATCACGAAAATTTACCTGATTGGGATTCGGATATGTCTTGTTCCAGTCGTCCATTACGTAAGATTCGATACCATAGGCTCGAGTGAAGGGCTTGAACGGTTTATGAACGACAGATGGTTTTATCCGATAGAGCCACGATCTTTTATTTTGATTTCGTGGGACTAAGAAATAAAAATAATAGTGCTTTCGAAAATGATATTACGTAATAAAATATTAAATTAGCGATAAATGGAAAATTATTTAAACAACTAATTCAGAATTGCAATGATATTGCCACAAGATAGTGATGTGTGATCTTCACTATGCTTCACTTATCAAAGTGATAAGAGTGACATATGTAAGTTAAAGAATTACGATAAGGATGTAATCATTCGAAATTAAATTTATCTTTCTCTAACCAAGACAATACTTTTCATTTATTTTACTATTTCAGTTTTATAAAACGACACATTTTTAACTTCAGTTAATAAATTTTTTAATTTTAAAACACACTAATTTACTAAACTTTAATTTCAGATTTTATGATAATCATGACAAGCTGAAAATATCGAATGTATAATCAAGTACGAAATACATAGATATTTTTTAAAACACATTGCTTCAAGAATGTCAAAAAAATTATACGGACAAAACACGCGATCTTTCTCACCGGTGAATGCTGTTCCCGACAATTGTTCCGCATAAAGATTGTATGGACATTTCTGCGGATTATTCTGCCCAACGGGAAGTGCCCCTGGACAGCGCGCATCCTCGCTGGAGAACTCGCAGCCGAAACCCGTAAGATACTAAAACATATATCACCTCTCGATAAAACGTCTTACTATTTTTTCTTATTAAATTAGTACACTAGTTTTCACTACATCAATAATTTTCATTTTTTAATTTTTGCAAATTTGTCTATATTGTGTTCAAATAATTGTGTATGCTTTTGTACGCTTATTTAATATAGAATGCTATTTTTAATTATAAAACTATATCATGTTACAAATTTTAGACGATTTGCAAAATACTTATTTATAGATTATTTTTCAATTATTATTTTCACAATAGCAAGACAATAATGTTTATGACAAGAATAAACTACAAATTAAATTTTTCGAAAAAATTGCAGAATCGATATTGAAATCAATAGCTTCGCTACCTTAAGTTCGTCCTTCATGACGTCAGCAACAAAATTATTTTCTCTGGGGGCACGACGTCTCTTTCGTTACCGCGAAATACGGAGATTTCCGCGGCACTCCTCCGTTTTATATAAACGCCGTCGTCCTTAGACGACGCAATGACGACGAAATCAATGTTATGCAGCAAACATGTTTATCTGCTCATGGACCAATCAGACGCAACTATCCGTGTAGGCACGACTACGTTAACAGGCACGGCCGTCTCTGATAACCAGTCGAAGAGTCAGAAATTCCACATTACGCCATGGAATTTATTGTCGAGCCTCTCGCGGCCTAGACGAGCCCCTCGCAACAAGATAGTTCATCGGTTTATTAATCATCAAATGATTTTATCGACTCGTGTGACTTGAATATTCAAATTAGTCTCTAACATCGCTAGTTATTTTTCATAGAATTATGTAAAAGATGTAAATCTTCGTTTTATTATAATATTTAAAATTCAATCTCAGGAAATTGTTTAGACAAAAGTCAATAATTTTCACAGTTTTTAGCACTGATGATATAAAACATGTTTGTTGTATATTTTTATTATGTATTTTTCTGAATTATATATATCTTTAATTTTATATGACTCAATAGTAATTATCAATTCACAATAAATTTCAATTATGTAATCAAATCTGCATAAAAAGTCACATATGATCGTTGTAAACAAGATTTAATTCAAAAATCTTCAAAAATTTTTTTTCAATATTTCTCACACATACACAAAAATTCTTCTAGAAACAAAAAATTATAATATTAAAATTTTCCTTTGTCTCAAATATATCTAAATATGATGTATAAATATTTATATATAATATATGATGAGATAACATATCACTTTTCTTAAAACAAAAATAATATATAAATGCCTCGCATAAATTTTTCTTGTAATTATACGTCTATTGCATACTGATTTCAGATATGCTTAATTTTCATCATGTTTATTAAAAACATTCTCGTATCTTCAAGAAAGATTTATGGGCAAAATAGAAGTGTACAACTTTCAAAGTATCACAGTCTCATATTGATTGCTTAACGTCATTTCAAAATTTACAAACTCGTCTTGTTTGTTATGCTTAATTTCATATCAAAGTACGCATGCTTGCGTTTTACAGTATATTTGTACAATATAAGTTCTATTATTATTTCTATAATTATAATATTCTTTAATGAATATTTTTTTAGAGCAAATGAGTTATAGTGTCAATAGCAATAATCTTTCCAAATTTATATATTTCTTTCAAATAACATATTTTAAATTTACGATTTATTATCAATTAATCTAATGCAACAAGTAAATATTTTTTACACAATTTAATAATTTATAATATAACGTTACATTATCATACTACATCAATTATATATAAACAATCTAAGAACAAAGAATAATTTAGATTATATAGAGTAATGAAAAAAAAACATATTTATAATGTTCGATCTTTTTATTATACAATAATATGCTTTATCTTACAGATTCGTACAGATAACAATGCAAAGTTTAATAAAAAAATCTCAGAAATTCTTTTATCTTTATTTTGATAAGAACAATAATACATCCGTTCTATTTTCGTCGAACTAGATTGATCATCTTGCAGTCCCGGAAATATCTAAATCCGCAGTATCGCATACTTCTATAAAAGCGCGCTCATCAGAAAATTTTACAAATTTATCTAATCGTTTTCACCTTGATGATTACTTATCGGTTCTCGCGGAAAGTTTGTTGACCGCGAGAAAGTTTCGCGTCACGCCGAACGAGTACGCCTCTTCGTATCTTAAGTGTAATTACACGCGAGTTTCCATCAATCATGATTACAACAAAGAGGTTTATTTCACCGTGAGTCAAATAAAGAAACAGTCGCAAAAGAGATCATTTTAATTTTAGAATTCGCTGACTGATGTTTATTGACAATCTCATAATACTTTTTATAACTGTTGAGAAAAAAGGGGTAATAATATATGTATGTATTATAATAATTATTATATAAATAAATAAGATTTGCCTATTTTTTTAAATGTTACGTTTAAAGTTATTAAAATATACTCTTTCATATATATTGCAGTATAAAAGATTTTATTTATACGCGATAGTCAAATAATTTTCTATCATTTTATATAAAATTATATTTGCATTAATTGATAATTGATAACATTCAGTTGTAGTAATAAAGTCTAAGATTTAAGCTCACTCAAATAGCAGCGATTGCAATGCAGAAAATAACGCTCGCCATAAAAAGGCATTTATTTATAATTGTGCTCCATATTCTCGAACTTTCACCGCGAGAGGGATTAGTTATTTACTGATGACACATAATGATGAGCCAATCACGTTCACTTGCAAAAGTTTATAGTTTTTACGGTACGAACAGGATCATACCAACGAAACGCTTTTAAGTATCGGTCACGATATAAGCGAGTGATTGGAAATTGCAACAGGTTTAATTAAGATGCGGGAGCAAAACATACGATCACGCGTTGTTTTCGTGAGCGACGATCGCGTAGAAACAGAAGAATTTAGAATAATTATAACGTTTGCTATAGCTGTGGACAGCTTTATGAGCCGTGATTGCATCGAGAATAAATCAATAGAGGCGACAGAGCGTGATAATCTCGCAATACGATAATCACGACAGGACAAATAGAACAATTCACAATATTGTGACAGTAGGACAGTTCTACGTTACAGAAGACGCCTAATCGTTTAATATATATGAGAAAAATATATACATATGATATATTATGATAAAAAATAAGCCTTATTTAATATATATTCTAAAAAAAAAACAAATTTTTATATTTCTCGCAAAAATAAAATTTATTGTGTAATTTTTATTATTTATTTGTTTAATTGTATCAAAGTTTAGTTCCAAAATTAATTCATTGTTTTTTAATGTGTACTCATATAATATTTATACGTTTATTGCAAATTTAAACGCTTAAAATATAGAATAAATATCTGTTTATTTTTCCATTTATACGATATATCAACTACCTGGCTGTACTTCACTATATAAAAATAAATTTTTATTACATCAGAAAAGCGACGAGAAGCTCCAACGCACTTTATACATTGCACAATATCGCCCTAACTGGTTTTCGAATTAAAAAATCGAGATGACAGTGTATTTTTTTTGGTAAGAGACCAGTTATATATCGAGAAATACTGAATTTTTAAAACGATTACTCGGAAGCTGCTGAACTAGTTTCGTTCTGATCGGGGAAAATGCCAAATTGCTAAAAGCTAATATATATCAAAATCCCAACTTTACAGATAATTTAACAAACAATAAATTTAGCAATCTTTGATGTGTAGTTCTATTCATTAATTTTATTAATCGTGACATTTTATCATATTATTTCAGTTAAAAAATAAAAGCAATCATCGTAGCAATCGTTGTAGCAAATGAAATAATTTAAGAGTTTGGTTAGTAATAATTTTGTAATTAAAAAATGTTACAATTGTTGATATTGAAATTAATCTTTCATAATTGCCAAGTGCGTTAAAAAATTTTGATTTATTTTTAATTTATATTTTAAAGTAATTATATTATAAAGTAAAATAAGTCAGGTTTCTTTTTTATGCTCAGACTATTAGCCTCGTTCGATTAATTAGTCACGAAAAGAAAATAATACTAAAGTAACCATTCTCGCAACTATAAAATGAATGGCGACTAAAAAAGAACTGCCCATGCTGAAAAGATCGGCTTTCTTTATGTAAGATTTAAAATTGCTCAATTCCAAAAATTATTAGTATTAGCATTCACAGGAAATTATGTAATGATCCTGCGAATTATAAGTTTCTATTTATAAACATTTATTATTACAAAAACTGATGACTCTATTATTATTTATTATTACAAAAACTGAGACATTATACTGAGACTCGTAGCGGCACCTGCGAGAAGAGACGCAACACAACAGCACAAAGATCATTCTTTACAGTTATAGTGAGATCAGACGAGAGGAGGAAGTGAGAAATCCGAGCATGGTGGGAGAGGCATAAGATGCCGCTAAGAGAAGAAAGAGCGGTGCCACCTCGTGGTGACGACGACTTCTCTCTTGTCCATCTCCTTGCGCAGAGAAGAGACTTCCTTTTGCATATCTCAGAGAGAGAACTAACGGTGAATGCAGATCCATGTTTAAAGAAAAAGAACTCAAACTGTACACGCTTTCTAAGTCGCGTTTACTTTTCAAGAGGATGCGCGACGCCTTCTCGTCAAAAAAAAAAATAGAAAATAATAATATTGATGCTAATTTATGCCGATAACTGTGCTGTTTCGATAAATTCATTCATAATCAAAATTTAGAAAAGTAAAAGTGAAAAAATCATAAGATGAATCGTTTTGCTAATTTTCATTTAAATTAAATGTAAAAATTATGTTAAAATTGATTTAAAAATATATTATTTAATACATTATGTCTTCATAAATATTCGAATACAAATTTTCAAATACAATTTCCATCACACAATAATGCAGCATTAATATACGGAAAGAGTCACAAAATCTCTCAATAAATAACTAAAGTTTCTATAGATAAATAAAAAACAATTTCCAAAAATTGCTTAAATATTTATCATATAAAAACAATTTAGAAATTTAAAAATCTCTGCCAGTAAAAACTTTCCACGAGGATTAACGGACATCCTTCCAAAAATCACTGGCAAAGTGGAGCGTAGCGGAATAAGCCGCAGGATCTGACGGTGTCGGGAGTAGGGCAAAACGCGAGGAAAGGCAAAAGGACGAGAGATCCGAGAAAAGTCTCTCCGATGGACAGAGCGCCGAAGAGTCGTATCCCTACCTCAACATCTATCGTACGAGAACAGGTGGGCTCTCGGCGATCTGCTCGAGAGCGATGAGAGAGTCCCGGTCCGCCGCTTCCTGCGCTCACACCGGCCTCCTCCGAGAGAGAGAATCGTGCTCGCACGAGTTCGTTGGCCGACCGTCACCCGCGCGCACCCGTTTTCCTGATCGCTCTCGCGTTTGCTATTCTCTGAAAGCTGAGCGTGAATTCTGGAAACCGAATCGGAAAAAGATAGAGACCTGGACCCAACGTTGATTCGTTCCCGCTTCGTCAATCGAAAAGGAGAAAACCTGGTGCACTCGCAGTTCGAGAAATCGACCCGCGTCACCCGGCCAGCCAGCCGGCAGGTGCTAACTCGCGCGTGACTCCGGTGTTAGCTTTGAGTCACAGTCGCACGACTGCTCGCGTTGGCTGGACGTGCTCGCCGAACAGACAACAGTCAATGAAAAATAACTCTGTGTGTAGGAAATTTCCAGGATTGTGAACGATTCTTCTGCAGAGCAGTTTTAAAAACATCTGGATTCGAAAAATATTCTGAGAATTTTTTCGAAATGGAAGCCTTTCGATGGAATAGAAGATAATCTTAGACCAATTGTAAGATCCAGAAGATTCTGAAAATATTTTGCAAGTATGATTAGTGATCAGAAGTGGCCGTCAAAATTTAATTTTAAATTTTAATTATTTCTTGGAAGATTAAAAATCAGTATACATAAATGTGAGAAAATCAAGTTGTTGGAATTTGTTGATAAATCTGAAAATTTGCTTGAGATTCAAAAGGGAGATCAAGAGTGGCTATAACAGCTTAGAATTCTCGAGGACTATTTTTTAAAGAATCTGGATCCAGAGAATTCATCTGCGAGGAAGATTGGCATTTTGAAAGACCGACGTGAAGCGGAAGTACCGTTGTCTCTGATCGTTCTGGGGGATTCGCGGATGAACGGCCTTGACGGCGCGAGCTTCGACGAGTCTTGGTCTGGTCCAAACTAGGACAGCGGAGCGTGCGTTCCGATAAATGTGCGAAAATCTTCTTCTTCCTTTTCTAAAGCAAATTTCCTCCAACAACGAACGGACAACTTGAGACTTTTTGGTTTCCGGCGTTATACACAGCAGCGGTGAAATCCGGTTTTGCATGGGTGTATACGTAAGTGAACCGTAATCCATAAGTACCGTAATGTCATGAGCATTATCCCCTTCCTCCGTGTTTATGAGAAGCAACGTTTAAAGTTGATAAATTCTTTTTATAGTCCAATATG
This sequence comes from Anoplolepis gracilipes, assembly GCF_047496725.1. Taxonomy (NCBI): domain Eukaryota; kingdom Metazoa; phylum Arthropoda; class Insecta; order Hymenoptera; family Formicidae; genus Anoplolepis; species Anoplolepis gracilipes. The sequence continues at coordinate 6,659,809 of NC_132986.1, read as the reverse complement.
ATCCTTTTGTAACTTTTATCATAAAATATAAAAAATATTATATATCATTTTACAATAAAATTTAAAAAATTGAGATGCAGAAAAAATACATGAAAATATTTTGTATAAAGCATCTGCATTTTTTTGAACATATGTTTTTTTAGAAAATATATAATAAAATATTCTACATTACATACAAGAAAACACACATTAATTCAAAATAAAAGAAATTTGCTCAATTGTTCAATTAAGATAACTTAATAAATAATAATTATTTTTTTTAAGTTTAAAGTTATTAGTAAATTTTGAAAATTTAATCTAAAGAATTTGTAGATCAATTCTAACGCTAACATCGAATTTCTCGACGTTAACTTGAAAGTTCATAAAATCGGCTTGCTGTAACGGAGAACTGTGGTTTCTATCGTACGATCCGGTTTTGCGTGCAAATCTAATAGCTGCTACTTTTCACTCGTAACGAGCGGCACGCACGTTCATGCGTATTATAAAAAATATACACTCAGGTGTAACAAATGGCGTAATGAAAAAAAAGGTTACAAAAAGGTTACAAAAAATCTATATTTAAAATAATAACAAGTAAAGACCAGATTCTTTTCCATCATTATATGTAACTTATTCCAAGAATTTAGCGATATTTATTCTCTTGCAATAAACAACATTTTTAACATATGTTTTATTTCAAATTTTACTAATTGTAAGATACATGCACATTTAATTTAATAAAATATTAGCACAGAATTAACACAGTATCGGGTACGGATAAGTCACATATTTAACACAAAACATGTTGCCAAAAGGCAGGTACACAATATAAAGTAAGGTGTAGAATATATTATACAAGATCTATTATAGGACAAAGAATACATAGAGTATACATGATGTTATGAATATAATATTTCTTTCAAATGTTAGATCGTTTGTTAAATTTAAAATCGATTTTTAGTGAAAGTTTAGCCACTCGTAACTTGTCAATTTACTAAACTTTTTTTCTACTTGTTAGAGAACATCTTTTTAATAGACACTTCATTCATGATTTTGCGGTTACGCTCAACCGATTGACACCGTGTCATGCGTCTGTCGTGAGTGAAAAGGAATCGCGGTAATATCGCATTTCGGAGCGTGACGAATCGCACAACCTTGCGTGGGTCAACATCATACCAAGATCTTTCTATGGGCGCGTTCGGGGAGAACTATTAGACTTATTATTAATACATGTTTGAAATTATCTGACCAGTTGTAAATATTTCTTCGTATTATACGAGAATCTTTTGAACGCGATATTTTTATTTCCTGTATTGCGATTTTTATTGTCGAAGATAAGATTTTAAAAGTATGTTAATTTCGTTGTCGGTTGTCAATTGCATTTCATATGGTATCTCTCATCTTTGCAAGAGTATTTGCAGACGTTTGACATTCAAGGCGACATACATAGGGCGCGTTCGGGGAGACACTATTAGCGCTAATAGCGTCATTCTATCAGAGTTACTCATTAAAAATTGAACAAAAACCCTATCTAATCCTTTGAATATAGAAATAAAATATAGTAGATTAATTAATTAATCGCGATAATTAATTTGAATGAAAAAAAAGAATATCATTCGATAAAGAAATAGTAATTTTAAAAAAACTATAATATTAAGGACTTAAAAGTTGCCAGAAAAAGTTGATAATATATGTCTCTATAAAACTATTTAACGAGCAAAATTAAAATTGCTATTTTTTTATCGAATGATATTCTTTTTTTTCATTCAAATTAATTATCGCGATTAATTAATTAATCTACTATATTTTATTTCTATATTCAAAGGATTAGATGGGGTTTTTGTTTAACTTTTAATGAGTAATGCTGACAGAATGATGTTATTAGCGCTAATAGTGTCTCCCCGAACACGCCCTATGTATGTCGCCTTGAACGTCAAACGTCTGCAAATACTCTTGCAAAGATAAGAGAGACCATATGAGATGCAATTGACAACCGACAACGAAATTAACATACTTTTAAAATCTTATCTTCGACAATAAAAATCGCAATACAGGAAATAAAAATATCGCGTTCAAAAGATTCTCGTATAATACGAAGAAATATTTACAACTGGTCAGATAATTTCAAACATGTATTAATAATAAGTCTAATTCGTATCATTTTTATATTAATCATTTGTTTTATTATTTTTATCACTTTTATTATTTATCTTAAAGCGGCAAATTAATTATCGCGATTAATTAATTAATCTACTATATTTTATTTCTATATTCAAAGGATTATTTTTTTAATACTTTTTTAGATACAAGCATTTGTGAGCAATCTATTTTCAACAGTTCATCTATTGATATTAATGATAAGAATAAAAATTAAAACTTATAACATTAGACTATTTTCAAGCGAAATTACAAGAAAATAGTTTTTGTCTACTTTCTCAAGACCGATACATTTGATTTGGTGCGTGTCTGAAATCACCGATCCGATAATAAAAATATAACGATAGTTTCATCTGCGGCTTTCTAATATTCGTCATTGCCAACACACAAACTCACCTACTTCAATCGCGATGATTTATGATAAATATATAAAATAAAAGGATTTGCTATTTACAATTAGTCGGAAACAAAAAAAGCGTGTCAAATATTATTCGTAATTACGGTAAGCAATGATCCGACGATCAAAATTATATGTTAACGGCGATTTAATTGACGTCAAGACGAAATCTTCACTTGAACATACGTCTAAATGTGAAAAATTTATTATAGTAATTGAACAAATTGAACAAATACTTCGGTAATGATAAAATAAAAACTTAAATTTAATATAAAGTTCGAGAAAGTTGTGGATTTATTTCATTCACACTCTGAATTCTATTCGCTTTAATTCGCTTTAATTCCGCGTCACGTAGTAACGAATTTATCTTTTTGTTTTCCTTTTTCGCTTTATCGTCCTTCACCCGGATGGGCGAAAAGCGTATCGTTGGCGCGTAACGCAACGGGATACACGTCACGGGGGAAAGGATTCGTGTGAACGGACATTTTTTTCCAGGGTAGTGCCCATCACGGATCGGTGACATCGCGCTGTCACGACTATTTGTCACAATCTGCGTTAGGATATATTTTCATACCTATGTTCGTAAAGAACCATGCTATCTTGTCTCACGCAACATTCTGATCAAGAAGCCATAAGAATGCAGTAGACTGTAAAATCACATGCGCATTTTGTTTCGTCAATTTAAAAAAAAAAGTATTTTATTTGAGTCAGAAGATAAATTCAGATTTGAGAAAAAAATCCGTTCTTGAAAAAAAATTAATTTTGATGAATTTATGCTTGGCAAAATATTTAATAACTGTAAGAAGCTGTGATTGACCTGCATAAAGAGATATTTAAAAGCTGAGGCATCTCATAGTGAAAATTTCTCTTCTCGGATCGGAAATTAGAATATATATGTACTTAGATGTACGTGTTCGTCTAAGTACTACTTTCCCGTGATGGTCGAACGATACGAGATTTGTCACTTTTATCACAATACTATAGAGACGAATTTCCTCTTGTGAGATTGCGCGCTCTTCTTTCCTTTCCTTCTTTCGTCACGCGACCCAATTACGCGACGGGTTAAACATACGAATTTACATAATAACGTAAGTACAACATATAAGTCCGCGATATTGAGAAGTTTGGATATAAGTTTAAACTAATGCGCGCTCTAATAATTTACCCATCTTTCTATTAGATCTAGCTTAATATCTTTATTATACTAATATCAAAAAAGTTTTATAAATCGGTGTTAATTCTAGACAGATAATATCACATATATATAATAAATATTAATTAAATATTAGTAATGTAACAGCTGTACTAAAAAGATAAATATTTAATAAGGAATATTACTTTTAACCTATGTTATTTTTAACTTTTAATTTTTTGATCAAAAATAAATTAGTTTACCTCCCAAAAAAAGGGCTCCTCAATATATAATATTATAGAAAGATTGCCCTTTAGGAATACTTTATCGATCACGCGAATGATCGCTAAACTACGGAATCTCGCACTATATCGGCACGCAGTTTCACTTCGATGAAACGAGAGCGACTGGGAAGCAGCGGTGCGCGATTTCCACGTACACGGAATTACGCGAAAAAGGAATTACGAGCCCGGTGGCTTACCGTATAATCTAATTAACGCGCCAGCGGTCTAATGCGAAATGCTATAAATCCGGCTTTCCGACTAGCAACATGCGAGAGTAAAATTTTCCCGCTATGGTCCTATAAAAGCGTGCGACACGTCGTGTTCTGGATCGTACGTACGTATCTAGCTTGTTCCCATTTTTTGCCGATCGGAACGATCGATAAGAGAACGTCGACGTTCGCTACTCCTTCGCGCAAATTATTAAATTCTACGTCGCTTATTTTCCGTCGGGTTTAAAGCCAATACGAAACAAAGTAAAGTATTTTATCGATATTACATGAAACTACCAATTACCGCTTTCCTTTTATAACTTTGTTAATCTATCTCCGTGTCGCTTCGATTAAATTATATCGTTTATCGTTAAACACTTATGTTTAATTGAATTTCTTTAGTGAAATCAGAATCGATTGTAGAGTGCTTTTGTTTCTTGAGTCCATAGAAATTAATATTTAAAAAAAATATATTTTTTAAGTTATTTCCTATTATAAAAAAAAAAAACTAAAGTACAAAATTAAAATAAATAATAAATACACATAGATATACAAAAAATAATAAAGAATGATAAAAACTCTGAATTAAGTAAAACGTTAATTTCTCTCCATTTTTTCAGATTATATTGTTAGCTATTCCATAATTGCTCGGTGAAAAAGGATATAAATTCCTGACCTCGTGTAAAAATTGCATAGGAATATTAATCACACCCTGCATGCTTCTACTTTCGCCTTATTACAGACCGCTTACATATGCAAGGTCTCCAAATAATTGCATCCTCTCGTAACAATAACGATGTTCTCGCGACGTTTGCCGAATCATCGAAGTTTTTCTTCTTCTGTCATGGAGTAAACTCTTCTGACAAACGAGGTCACAGACTTTTGCGCAACCGTAAATAATCGTTGTTAAGCAATATTATCGCGACTTTGACAAGTGCAATCTTTCTCTCTAAACTGAAGTATACAAATGGAATCTTTCTCTTTATATTGAGATACGCTGAAGACGTAAAAAAATAAATAGGAAAAAGATAGACAGCACAAGCATTACTATTAGTCACGTAATAAGGAAGAACCGATTGCTTTCGCGATAGATTCCACGAGCTGGAATAAAAATCATTTTCATTTCTGATTTCATTTCTGATATGTCGCGGTTAAACCCTATCTAATCATTGACGAATAATTCTAATTATTTTCTATTTCCGGCATGCAGCAGGAAACCGGCAAGCCTCCTCCCCCTAATGTCACCCCGAAGATGGCTAGGGATCGTGCCGGGTCGGACCACTCGGGTCACATGAGTGATACCACCACGTGCAGTTGTGTCACGAGCTCTATCGAAAAGGCAAGCATAAATTGCATTTAAATAAAAAATTTATAAATGAAATAATTATAATTAATAATTATCGAACAAAAAAATGTAACAAATTGTAGAATTTTTTTCAAACTTGTCTCCTTTAAAATAAAGAATTATCATAGATACCACCAGATGTTTCTGTTAATAAGAAAAGTCTCCTTATCAGGATATTAAGGCAGAATTTGTTTCATGATTGTATATGGAAATTTAGAATTCTATTTTATTTTTATCTTATATTTATCTCGTAAGAAAGAATTTATTATGAAATATATATACGCAACCGTAATTATTATATTCCACCAGGTTATCATATGGAAAGCAAAATTTTAAAATTTAAAAAACGTGTCGCAGTGCTCGCTGCGAGGCTGCAGGATGTTCCAAGAACCGTTCTTCCTGCATCCGCCGGGTTCCCGGCCGCGGGACGGCATCTACATAAACCCTATGAGCGCATATATCGGTGAACCACCCAAGCCCAAGGACACGGGCGAATCCTTCTACCTTCATAGCCCGCACGATCTCGTCTACACCAGGATCACGCGGCTGTTCAGCGACGCCGAGAAGCCGCGAAACGGCGTCGCGGCGGATCAACGTCACGCGGCGGAGAGGAAAGACGATACTCTGACTGGTAAGTAGCACGTCCCAGATACTTCATCGCTACGTTATAATGCACGATACACACGGTGTCCAGGAAGTATGCCCAGTGTTATCGAAAGTGAAAAAGCATCATCGAATGCTGATTATTTAAATTCATTATTAATTATTAGTTTATTATTAGTTCTTAGATATAAACAAACAGTAATCGGTTTTATCAACACCTTAAGGCTTAGTTATTGTAATTATTAAAAACGTAGAAATTCAAAGATATTTTTTTTTTGGTAAAATATTGCGCGATTCGAATGTAAAGAGAAATAAATTCCGTCGATCGAATTATTTATAGATGATATGAAATTGTGAGGCGATAATTCTGGCACACCCTGTGCTCTGTCGACTCTCAACAACTGGCTACAGGGCGACCTCAATTCGCATCCAATGTTCGGCATTGTCGATCTCTCTGTCTTTCTTTCTTTCTTTCGTTATTTCCTGATGATATTTATAAAATCGCATCCAATTAAGAAATTGAAATCATTTGTCTTTGTTGCTTCCATTTCGTGTATAATAATAATATATTGATTGAATTTCTAAGAAGCTAAGCTCTCTTTTTCGTTGGCAAATGTTATTCAACAATTAAGTATAAAAATCACACATTAATCGACTATTCACGACACACCCCGTGTATATGAGAACTTAACTCATAATTATCTTTCTCATCTATTTTACTTGGCGAGCGGTAAACTTGATCGCGAGTTTTATGAGCGACATATGATTAATGTGCGCAAAATTTCGCGGGATTTGTCTTGGGAAAAGAGAGAAGAAGAGATACTTGGATAATTGCCGGGGGAGCGAAAAAAGCTACACGCGTCGCGAACAACGCGTGCTTCGCGAAACCGGGTTAAAGACTCGCGCGCGATTTACCACGGATACCGTTAAGCCGTTACAGTGCAGTGGCTCTTAATGAGTAAGAATAATAAGAAGTGCGATCGACGGACTGATCGAGGCGAATCTCAGCATCAGAAAATGCGCAAAGGAAGCTGGAATAAATTTTTATAAGAATAAAATATTCATTAAAATTACATTTTCATAAAATAATCGATCGATTAGTGATTAAGCGATTTTTATCACATCGAGATTTGTGCAAAAAACATAATTTCTGCAAAACTTTTCAAACATGACGTTTCGCATGAGAAGCAAACAGAAAGCACGCCTCGTTTTGCGTTTTCTCGTGCGCAATGCGTATATTCCAAGCGAGGCTTTGACTTTCAGTGAAAGTGGACGTGCACATCAACAACGGATTCGCTGGCAGGCCGCATCCCAGTAACGGACACGCAGCCCGCTCTGAGCTCGCAAGAGACTCCTCGGAACATGCTTACGAGCAGATCTGCGTGAGGCAGGAAGAAACGGGTAGCGTGAGCTCGTCGTCGCGCAAAAAACCAGCGGACAATGCCTCCGACAGCAGGTAACGCAGTTTAACGCAAACAAAGTCAAAAAAAATTAGAAGATTCGACCTAATATCTATGCGTGATCGCACTTTTCAAAATGAGAAAATTAATCTAAATTTAATTTTCTCAATATAAAATTAATTTTCTGGAAAAGAGATAGCTTGAACAATTGTATTGTGCAGAAAGAACATAAGTATGTTAAAGATACGTACAGTAGATAATATAAAAAAATGTAAAGATAATATAAAAAAAAACGTTGAATAATAAGAAAAAGATATAAATACATTATTAAATATTATTTTACAAGAATTATTGCATAAATATTTGTCTAACACAACAAACATACTTGGTTAACATAAATAGAATGTTATTAACGTCGTTCTCAATATCATGAATCGCGTGCTTGCAAAGAGAAAATTTAATGAGCGTAGCATAACAAAATTATATCGGGGACTACAAAGCCATGAAGATAAACAATCCCGATGCAGTGGTATCAATATCTAAAACGACACGTAACAGTATTACGAAATTAAAATTTTATATATGTATATATGAGCTTTAAGTCAGAAAGAGATGATCGTTCGCGAATAAGGCAAATAGAGAGCGGTAATTTCGTCATTTTTCACGCTCATCGTTTATCTTATTGATAAACGATCGAATGCGATTGCGAGTAGATATTGAATTTAATCTCCAGAGATCCCTTGCAATCGCGAGCGCGCGAAATATTGATACATCATTTGTGACATTTCAGTCGTTCTCGAAAAACCGACAGGCGATATAGTCGATCCAGCAGCGCCAGCGAATCCTCAAATATGAGCAGCGAGATCCACGGTTTGTCTTCGACAACGTCCACCCCGTCTTTGTCGCGACACAGCAGCAACGAGCGAATCGGCAAGCCAGGGATCAAAACGAACGCGGAACCGTCTCATGGTACGCGAAAAATCGAAAGTAGCTGCAGGATGATCCAATGACAAAGATGATGATTTTAAAAAAACGAGTGAAACTTTCTTCGATTTTTAAATGCGATCTTACTAAAGAATACAAAGTGAAAGACGTGCAATTATGTGTCGTATTTGGAGAAAGTATATTGAGAAATTGATCAATATTAATTCGCAAATTAAAAGACATATAGAAAAAAGAAACAATAATTACAACTAACATAATGGCCACCTTGTAGAGCTCTAAATCGGTCAAAGAAACGGATGATTGTGTGATTAATTATCTCTGTTCTCGGTTCGCAGAAAAGAAAGACTTGTCCAGCGTGCAGGTGGAAAGTGAAAAGGAGATACGTATGAGTGGCAATGGCGGACCTAGGTAAGTAGGGCGGATCGATACCGGATTGAGATTTAGCTCTGGCCGCGTCAATAAGAGAAGAAGGAAAGATCGATCGAAAGTCGATCGAGTTGCTCGCCATCATTTGGCGCGATTCGATTTACTTCGTTCCTTTTCTCCGTTGCCCGCCTCGCCTTGAGATATCACGCGGATGAAATACCTTGTGTTACATACATATGAAAGGATCACCGCTTTCTTACCACGTAAAAGTTTGCGGTCGTTAAATGTGAATAATCTCAATGACCACCAAAATCGAACGATCAAATCGATCATCAATCTAAAATTCAAATAAAAAAATATAATTCTCTTGAAGAAAAAGGACTGCTATCGAATCGAAATGAAAAATACCGTTATCATTTTTTTTCTTTATCGGTTTAACCACTTTCCATGTTTATCACTTCTTCATTTATTGTCTGCATTTATTATCTCATTGCCTGTTACTAATTGTACATATTTTTAATTGTTCTTATTTTTACTTGTGTTTATAAAAATAACGAAGTCTAATTTAATTCTCTAATTCTTTTTATTCTATCAGATCTTTGTTATTACTATCACTTATTAGATCCTATCATCAAACGCTAATAATAATATTAATATTCTTCTGTATATTCTAATGTATATTTTTTTGCAAATGCGAACTAAAACCAAGAGATTTCTTTTTTAGTCTCTCGAAACCACCGCCACCGCCGCCGCCACCGCCGCCTGACGATGACGTGGTGGTCGTTTTGATAAACGCCAAGCCGAATGTAGATGCAAATGCTGACAGGAAAGACGCGCGGGGAAATGGCCAAGACGGAAGGAGCGAGTCCTCCGGTAAGAAATTGTGCTTTGGTCTCTCTACAGTCCTTTCGCTCCCTTGCTCAAGCGCTGCGTGAAAGTTGCAACTTGACTTTAAACACGTGTAACACGTGTACAAGTTAATAGCCTGACATTTCCGCGCGTGCTTATTACGAAAAAGAAAAAACGCTATCGATCCAAGTGGAACGTTTTACCTAATGAAAGATTTGCGATCGAAAGAGAACGCGTTACTTCCGGAATATCTTTATAACCGCAGTTGCATTTATTGATCATTTCAAAACTAATGGTTGTAAAGAAATTTTAAATAATTCCGTGGCGATTAAAAGGATCAGGAACTGTAGTTTCACCTTATTCGCGAACCTCGTATTAAGCGAAAGAAGATTGATCTTGCCGAAAGCTCGTCTCAAAAAAATCACGTCGCACATGAATAGTTTTATTACCAATCGACGTTTAATGACTACCGGTCATCACGAATTATCATCACGAAGGTTGCCGTAACATGTAGTTTCTCGACAAATTTTACTTAATGAATCGATTCGTTTTAATAACGCTATTTGCAGAATATATTATCGAGTTTTGTCATCGATATTTAACATCTCAGGAAATTTAATAATCCTCGCTAATTAATTAATTTTTGTCAGAGAGAATATCGTTTCTCCGAAGTTCTCCAAAGTTATCGGACCATCTACCAAGCTACCAGGAAACGGCGTGCGCGATTATGATTATGAATTTTATATACAAATTGATAATGTGCACTGCATTATGTGCCTCTATCACTGCGTTAATCACCCGATGGTCGGCCGGCCGTGTTGACTCGCGCGAATTACGCTTATATTTTCGGCGCGTTCCTCCCGACACGCTTCGACGCATTCACGTGACGTCGTCGAGCGAGCAATTAACGAGGATCGGCTGCGAACAAGTAGCAATTACAGTTAGGTTCGGGCGAAAATTAATTCGCTCGATGTTTATCTGCGGGTCTAATTAGACCGACTCGCGATGGGTGGTATGGGGAGTAGCAGCGGGGGCCGTCCAGTCGATCTCGATTTGGGATCGCTGCGCCCTCGTACTTCGACTGTTAATTAAACTGTTAGCGGATCACGCTTAGCGCCGAGATAGTCGACTCACTTACTAGACCATGGCGCTCATTGGGCATATAATATACTTACCTAGATTTCACTTGCCCGCGTCGGTAACGACCATCTTATCCAATGCTAGAGGATATAACGAGGACTAACTCTCCCCCCTCTCTTTTTGCCTATCTACCTCCTTTACCTCTTACACCCTATCGCTTTTTCTCTATCTCTCTTCCGTTTGTTTCTCTTTCTCTAATACCACCGGTCTCGGAACAGCGACCAACAAGTCCGACGAATCATCCTCTGGCGAACATCAGCAGCAGCCGGAAGTGCCGCCTCCCGCCAGTGCGCCGGTGGATGCGGACGAAATTAAAGCGACCCAGGCATCCCACCTGGTAAACAGGCACATGGTGCTGCCGTTCATACCGCCCAAGTTCACCAACGCGGACTCCAACACCCTGCTGAAACCGTCCGAGTACCTTAAGAGTATTTGCAAAGCGACGTCTAAGAACAGTCTGTCAAAGGCGAGGTCAGTGATCTTTTCTGTCATATACAACGGTGTTTACTTCCACTTGTTTGTAATCTCTTGCATCTAAGTTGCTTCGAGAAACAGCAAAGATTATATCTTCTAGTTTGAATAATTAAATCGATTTCAAAATTGCTGCTTGAATATTCAACATATAGTGTACTTTTAGGAAATGTGTTTGTGATTTAAATAAACGAAAAGAACAATAATGTTATCTATTTCATGTAAAACATGTGTTGCTTTTAAATAGTGATTTAAATCTTTGATTCAAACAGTTCACATCAAGTGCTTTATTTGTACAATTACTTAATCTATTACTTTATTATCTTTACTTTAGCGTGTTATATAATTTAAGCAGATAAATAACAAAAAATAAATCACATTGGCAAAAATTTAATATTGTTATTTATCGTTAATTTGTGGTTATTTATTAATTCAATTTTTGTCTATTAAAAAAAACAAATTTTATTTTATCGCTGACAAGTGTTATGATTAAAGCTTTTCTTGTTACAATATAAAAACGTAAATTCGCGTGCATATTTTGACTTTCTAATGATACATGCAGAAACATAAAAAATGAGGTATAATTAATGTTCTTTCTCATGGTCAGAGAAGCTATTTTTTACTTATTAAAATGGAAGCAATATTTTCTTCGAAATCTGTAAAATTAATATATCTAAAGTCTAAGTACATTAATATGTATAATAATGCAAATCCATCCAGCAAAATAAATTCAAATTTTAAAGCTCTTCTCTTGAATTTATCTTATCAAAATGAAAACGGATTTATATCTCTTCGAGCAGCATTATTTTCAAATTTTCTGCTCGCGTGACGATGCGAAAATCGCACTCGCAGGTCAGTGGACAACTTGGACATCCAGAGTCGGAATACGGAGCCGCAAGAAGAGGAGGAAGCGGACGAAGAGGAAGAAACGCGAAGGAGCAGCGAGGAGGTCAAGGGGTCTCCTACGGGTCCCCCGCCACCACCGTTGTCTCCTTTGCAGCAAAGAACACGAAGTGTGAATCAAAGTGCGAATACCGTCAGTACTAGCAACGAGACCGAGAGCTCCAAGACCCCGCAACCCTTAGCCACGATCAGCATCCAGGACCTCACGAGTATCCAACTACGACGAACAAGTACGAAGATGAACGCTACCAAGACGTTCTCCGCTCCGCCACCGCGCAGCGTGTCTATGACTAACGGTAAGCTAGTCCGCACACGACACACATATACACATAATTTAACGCTTTAACAACATGCGAGAGTTCAACGCTCAACGAGCTATATTCTATATCATATTAGCGACATTTATATCTCAGCATTTCGATTATATTTAAAGATAAAAAAAAATTTTATCTTTTACAATAATTATATGTGTAACAGATCCTTGAAAAATTTATAAAATTACTCTCTTTCTTATAAAATTCGAAAATAAAATCAAGATACAGATAAATATTATAGCTAAATTAAGAAATAAATTTAAATCGAATTGTTCATCTAGTTTCGGAGCCATTCTTTGTGCAAAAAACGGATCTAATCGCTGAACTGAAGCGCACCAAGGACATACCTGGTATCAAAAAATTAAAGGTGGAAAGAGCACAGGTCGAGAAGACTCAGGAGCAGAATCTCATGTCGGAAATCAATAAAGCGTTTAGCGTTACCAACTTTGTTGATCAAGTAAGCATTTTACTTTACATTTTTTCTTAGTAAACATATACATATGTATATAATCATGTAAAAAAATTTCAAACTGTCTTTTTTCTAAATGTTTGTTTCTTTTTACGGAATTTTTTTTACGAAAGGGAAAAGGAAAGGGACATTTTTGTAATTAGGTTTAAAATCCCAAATCGCCGATTTTTTCATACAATATTTTTGTAGATTCCAGAGAAGGACAGTTCGGGAAATATGATACCTATCTGGAAGCGACAAATGCTAGCCCGAAAAGCAGCCGAACGAGCAAAAAAAGAACTTGAGGAGCAAATAGCACGAGAGAATGAAGAAAGGCGGCAAAAAGCGATTCCACCATGGAAGCGACAACTTCTTGCCAAAAAGGATAACGAGGAAAAGAGGTACAAAGATCAATTAGAGCTGAATGATCAACTAGTGTGATGTATAATTATTTCTCATCGATTAGAGAAAGCCAAAATTAATTAAAATAGTTCACAGTAATGTAAAACATTTTTAACTGCTGCCAATAAAATCGTATTCAATGCTTTTCAGAAGAGATTTATTTCACGTTAGTTTATGGGATTTTTACAGGCCCTACCTGTGCTTTCCAAGTATATATAGGGGAGCTAAGTGCTCGAATTATCGCAAGTATTACAATTGCCCCTTGTTGCAATTGACCTTAAGTTGCCTCATGTACTCTGCCTCGTGTTACATGCAAAATTACGCAATATACGTCGTGATATTATATGCGTAAATTAAAAGATTGGTCAGTCAAATCTGTCGAGCAACATCTTTGTCTACATAGAAAGATACGCCATAATCCAGTGACACGACGTATTTAAAACATATTTGAAGTTTTTCCGAGCAAAACAGAACTATCATAAGATCTCGTGTTACATGCAAAATTACGCAATGTACGCCGTGATATTATATGCGTCAACTGAAAGATTATCCAGTCAAATCTGTCGAGCAACATCTTTATCATAGAAAGATACGTCATAATTCGATGACACGTCATTTTTGAAACATATTTAAAGTTTTTCCGAGCAAAACAGAAATATCATAAGAATCTATATTTCAAAATATTTTGTGTACGTACGTTTCTTTTAAGTTTAATTTTTTTTATGTTACTTATTGGATGATTTTATTTAAACAATTTTATTTTACTATTTTAATAATTTATAACATTATAATATTAAAATAAAAATTTTCAAGTATCACATTATTTACAGACTGAATCCGACACCAGCGTCCGCGACAACGTCAAAGCTGGAAACAACGACGACGACCCCGAAGAGAGACCTTTCGCCGACGGCGATATCATGCGTTACTAAGAAAGAAGATAAATCCGAGGTCGATGAAAAACGGGACGATCCTGCCAAGGACGATTCCGACGACGGTCAAATTATACCTTGGCGGGCGCAATTAAGGAAGACCAACAGCAAGCTTAATATTCTTGATTAATCATCATCATAAACGTTTCCTTCGTTTTTTTTTCTCAAAAAAATGTGCATGTTGTAAGTATCACGTTAAAAATATTGTTATTAAACGTGCGTGTCTCGCATGTTACGAAAACTGTCCAAAGTTAAAGGAACTTATGCAACATGTGCAAAAAATAAATGCGAGAGAGATATCTTTTGCTAGTTGAGATATAAACGAACATATAAGATAGTACGGAATTATATAAAATAAAAAAAGTGTGTTTGATATTCTCTGCAAGACTAGCACGTACTGATATAAATACATATTTTAAAAAGGAATGTTAATGGATATTTTTATATACTCATGTTTTTAGTGTGTTTGCAAAGTAACATCTTCGCAAATATTCTCATAACTAATATAATAAACTAATATTTGAACGTATCTTTCTTTTTACGGAAACTGTCAAAGTATAGTGGAATTTAATATATGTTTCAAGATTGTAAGATTCAGAGAAATGGTCTCGCAAGATAACTTGTCCAGTTTCTCTCAAATTTATAGAAAAAAGATAATCTTTGAAAATATATTTACTGAAGTATTGCTCTCAAAAACTATTGCGCAAGCATCCGATAAAATATATCAAGAAAAGAAAAAAATTACGTAAAAAATTAATCATCGTGTCTTAAATTATATAATACGAATTAAATGCAATATATTATGTGTACATATAAATAAATCTTATAATTTCGTTTGCATAATAAAGCTTAAAGCAAAACTTGTAATTCATTTTAGTAATTAATCCTATTCTTAAAAACTAGAAAAAATACTAAAACTCTCCTAAAATCCTAAACTTTTTAGTTACTTCAATTTTATTTTTTCACAGTTAAAGTGAAAAAGTATTACTTTAATTCAACAAAAATTCCATTCTTTTGTTACTTAAATTTTATTTACACATACCTACTCCTTCATAAAGTTTCACAAATTTTAAAGTGTGTGTGGGTGTGTGTGTATTATCAAAAAAAATTGTAAAATTTCATGGAGAAGTAGGTATGTGTGATACAAGACACAGTTGGCAATTCTAGATCTGATTAATCGTGTCGGAGAGAGAACATTAGCCGTAGCGATAAATATGGCTAGTAACTGCCAGTTACAGTCATTAGAACGCAGAAGCTGCAGATCAGCGAATTAATACTGACGTTGATTAATCACTACAACGTCACGATAACCAGGAGCATTACAACACGTCGTCCCAGACAACAATTATCTTCCGACACTTTGTAACAATTTATCTCTTTGTAAAGTAACGGAGCAAAGAATGATTATGAGATATTTTAAGCGTGGAATTATACTAACGTTTTTACTTTGGGATAACATTGTGAATTCATGACTCGAGAAATTATCTAATTCAGTTAATACTTCTATATAAATATAAGTAATTCATTGAAATTATATTGTGTTTATACATACGCACACACGTGGATTGTTTGACAAGATAAGATAGATGAAAAGAAAAACAATAATTATCTAGACTGAATAATATTTATTTTTCAATATAATTTCCTTTTAGCTGGACACAATTCGACTCTTTAAAATTCACAGCATCAATGATTTTACTGTTTCTAGAAAATTTTTTTCCTTCCGAGCAAAATACACGAATTAAGGTTCAAATTGCTATTTTATCCAGTTTATTATACATTTCCAAATCTAAAGATATGTCTTATTAATGCTGTGAATGAATATTTTGAAGAACTCGTTTAGCTCGAACAAATTGTTCTACAATGGCCTTGTCGTGTTAAGTGTGTCCAGCTAAAAGAAGATTATGTTGAAAAGTAAATATCATTCAATCTAAATAATTATTCTTTTTCTTTTCTTACTTATCAAACAGTGTACACATATATATGTATATGTATAAGTATGTATACATGTATGAATATATATATATACAGAGTGTCCCAGACTTCGCGGACATGGAATGTACAGCGTGATTCTTCGTGCCAAAAGAAGCAACTTTTTCTTCAGGAAAAATGTCGAGGCATCAATAATTTTCCAGTTATAAGCAATTAAAAAAGATGGGTTTTTTGCAAACCAAACTTTGTAGAATTAAAAAATTAACACAATTATATTCTTCATTTAATTTTAGGTAGAGTTTACTTTACTAAAATTTTTATTTTAGACTTAGTTACAAAAATATATAATAGCAAAATTTGGAAACTAGCAAAAAATGATAACTTTTCTCGACATTTTCGCTAAAGAAAAAGTTGCTTTTTTTTGGAACGCTGTGCATTTCGTGTCCGTGAATTCTGGGACACCCTGTATGTATATATATATATATATATATATATATATATGTGTGTGTGTGTGTGTGTGTGTATGTGTGTGTGTATACTAGTATATTTCACGTGTTATTAATTATTTTAATTAAATAAAAAAGTTTATAAATTTTTTGATAACAAAAAATATTTTTTATAAGAGAAAACAATTTATAGGTTCTCTAAAAATTATTTAGAAAAAGAATGTGTAAATTTAAAAGACAAAAAAAAAATAAAATGCCACAAGAGTTTCAAAAAAATATTCAAAGATTAATCTCTTAACGGTTCAACGGTTTCAATCGCGTTTCTTCTTTCTTGGATTTCCTTTTGTATAATGGAACACATTTCCTCCTAACATAATAAAGAAAATTCATGAATCACTTTGCCCCTTTTCAGGTGAGAAATAACTCATATGGGGTAGGAAAAGGCATTGGTGAGGCATCTTGTCTCCTCCTCAATGCGACGAACAAAACACGTCATTGTACATAGACGCGTATGCTTGTGACGTGCGTGGTCGTGCCCCTCTTTCTCTGTCTCTTCTCCTCTGCCTTCTTCATGCGTAGCCTTCGTTACGACACCGAGGAACGTTAGCGAAGCGATAGAACGACACGGCCTGCGGAAGACGTCGGTGTCGCAACGCTGACGCTGTTGACGGGCCTCCTCTTTGCCATCATCTTCGGAGTAGCAAACAGTGACTCGCAGCTGAGATTTTTGGCAGCGTTGATCAAGCAGAGTGCGCACAGTTCAAGAGCGGCAATCAAGTGAGCAAGTTACAACGCTGGCGAGAGCGCTCTCTTGTACGGAAATTCTAGTCTTTTTTGAAAGTTTTTACGGGGTTGAAAGTTTGTGTCAAATATCGTTTAGATGATTTGATCGTTTATGCATGGAAGTGAAGGACTGCAGCTGTGGAAGAGATACAAGTCCATATTGTGTATAAATAATAAAGAAACAAAATTGTAACTGATTTTGAAATGCACTGAAGTCATAAGAGCGAAAAAAACTAAACTGGTCACTTCTTTTATATAGTGAGAGTCTGATAGTGTCTGATTTAATTATCGCTAAACAAAGATTATAGCAAGTACTAGTGAAATGGCATCCAATCACAGTGTCTTCAAGGGTAAGTCAATAGTTGAGAAGCGAAAGATTAAATGGATAAATAGAAATGTTTATTATTGCCTTATATCCTTTAAAAACATAGAGGAAAGATATATTATCTTGTTTTTGAACTTTTGAATGTCAGTTAAAAGTTCAAAATAAAAATTTATACCCACAAAATTTATTAGAGACTGTGTGTCTTTATTATATTATGTATCAAAATTTTAATAATATCGTTTCAAATTTTGTTTTTAAAAAATGCTTTTTTCAAAAACAAACAAAATCTGAAATTTGAAAAAATTGATCCTTAAAAATATTTACTTAAAATTACAGAAATATGGACACATCTTAGTAAAAAAGATAAAAACAGAAATAAACTAATTTATAAATACAAATAACATATATTATTAATTATATAATATTGAAAATGATATTTGGGAAAGGGGTTGTAGAGATATAATTTATCAAATAAATTCAGAATTTAGCATATAAACAATGAATACAAAATACAGTCTGATAATAAGTAACTAATTAAACGGACCAAATTCGTATCAACTCTAACAAAATATAGCATTTAATCGATGAAAAGTAAAAAAATATATTGATTTAGAAGATCTATTTTGAATTTCTTTTCTCTACAAGTATATATTTTCAACAAGATGATATGAATATGAATGTAAAAACATGTGCGTGATCTATTAACATAACTGCTTAAAGTAATTGTTACAAAGTGAATATAATGACTGTAATTATATAAATATTACATAAAGAATATATTACATAAAGAATTGTTACAAATATACGGTAAAAAACATTTTGTATTTTTGTTGAAATTTTTTCGTATAGAAATTTTTAACCAACTCATTAATATAACATATTGTCGTTATGTTATTTTATTTTAATTTTTCTGCATTGAGTTGAATAATCACCGTTTCTAAGAGTTAAAACAATTCAATTAACAAGTAAGTCTTGCACTAATTCACATTTTTGTGTTAATTTTTTACATATTATTTGTGTTATTTGTTTACATATTTGCCTTCTGTTAAATTAACATTAGAATGAATAAATTGAGGCATAAATTTAACACATTTCTCGTGTCCCAATTTAACCACTCTAATTCTAATGTTAATTTAAAAGGCAAATATGTAAACAAATAATACAAATAATATGTAAAAAATTAACACAAAAATGTAAATTAGTGTAAGATTTACTTGTTAATTGTGTTATTTTAACTCTTAAAAACGGTGAATATTAACTCAATGCAGAAAAATTAAAATAACATAACGACAGTATGTTATATTAACGTAAGAGTATGTTAAAAATTTAACACAAAAATTTCTACACAAGAAAATTTCAACAAAAATACAAAATGTTTTTTATCGTGTATAGATAAATAGTATATGACATAATTAATTAGCTGTTTAAAGTTCTATTATGATTTACAAATATTATTCTTAATGTTTAATATAACGTAACATGTTTATTAGATTTCAATTCGCAAAAATGAGCAAAGATTTCAAAGCCAATTTTATTAGATTTTCCCCAACATTAATACAAAGATCTAAGAATTATAATTTACTTAAGCAATCGTGTTTGTTTTATAAGTATATCCTGTATTTTGTTTGCACGTTTATATTCAATTATAACGTTTCAATTTAAACGAATAATACTGTCAAATTATAATAATTTTTTTGAAAATCTTTTAGTCCATAAATTTTGATAAAAATAATTTAATAATCGATAGAGAGAGTTGTTTGTTTTTTTCCAAACATTGAATTTAAAAAATTATTTAAAATTTAATCAATCAATTTAACTCAATCAATCATAACTGAAGTAAGAGATTTTTTTTTATTAAAGCACATTTTGTTAACACCCAGTAAACGATAATTTCTCGAAATGAGACAACCGTAGTATATAATTCTTTAAAATATTGTTCTAATCATATACGTATTTTCATCTATTCTTATTTACATAAAATAATTTAAACGGGTCTGTATAATGCTTTTAAAAACATAATTTAAGCATTAAAATATTTAACTAAAATTTTATTATTGTAATATTTACAAAAATGATCCTCTTATATAATAATCTAAATGAAAGTATATAATTGTAAAATTGAATTATTTAGTTGCGAAAAAAAGGACAGAAATATATGAATGTTAGAAATGCTCATTGCCATTTAAATATAAATCTCTAAACATATAATAATATAAAACGTATAAAACATATAAAATTTATTTGTAAACATTATTACATTTTTCTAAAAAAATATTATTTTTGTTTGACAAAATTTTTTTTCTATGGAGGTATCTTCCAGAAAAGGAACAGAATTCAAGTGTGGATAAGACTTAAGTCGCACGTATATTCCGCGATAGACGGCAATGAACGCGATTTCCGGTTAGACATTAATGTATTCTTACATTACAAAAAGAGATGATAATTGTCAAGAAACCGCATAATTCTACGAACAAGAATTTAAGTCATAAAAATAATAAAGTAATGAAAAATGTCAGTTTCCTGGAAATAGTGCTCATTCTTGTATAACTATTGAAGAATTAATTCTAAAATAGATATTATTTTTTAATGACAGATGTTATTAAAATATATTAACACTCTATATGAAAATATCTCTTATTAAAAAGTGTCAAATATAAATATTATATTTTTCTATGTAGTATGTTATTAGTTGTGTACGCAAAATGTAAAACAAAAAAATGAGATAATACGAATCTAAAAATATCTAAAAATAATTGAAAAGAACGTAATAAATATACTATATAATATATTTGTAGAAATAATGCTAAAATTTTCTAATGCGTTCTCAAAAAAGACGTAAGTAAAATAGAATTTTGAACAGGGGAAAGACATTAATAATTTATTAGTAATTTGATATCTAGCATATATGTATAAAGGAAATGATCATGCGTATATAATCTACGATCTTTGAATGAAATTTCCATAAAATATGAGCACGATATCTATAGCGATTGAAAATATTGCCAGTATTCTTTGCCCTGAACCCTCGACTGGATGTTCCTAGGGTTAATATGTGTCACCGACAACGTTTGCATATTATCAAGAAGACGGTCGTGTAAATTAACAGTCGCTCATAGTCCACACAACGACGCATCAGTCTTTAATCTCCATCCAATAAGATGCGAATTCGTGTAACGACGCCCGCAGATAACACTGTCTGCGTTGTTAAACTCGAGACTTGACCCGAATCAATGTTTCCGTCATTTAAAGTTACGAGTCATTAAACTCGTATTTGAAGAGCAGGTAGATTATTTCAGACCTATACGAAACAACGATATACATTCGATATAAATAGCTCGTGGTAAAACGAGCATCGAGTTCTGGGTGAAGGTCATGATAAAGCTTATAGGATGACGAACAAAATATATGTCAATGCAAAGGTGTATCCCTAAAAAATTGTGACATAAAACAAAAGTCACATTGAATAATATCATTCATTAATAATTTATACATATAATTTTCCAGGCTTTTATAATATATTATATACTCTATATATAGTTTGTATTAATTTTTTTCCGATCTTAATGAGTTTCAGTAACTGGTGTCATATTATCGAAGTTATTGAAGTGATACGCGAGTTCATATTCGAGTTAAGTCAACTTAATGATCAAGTATAAAGGTGGCCGTAAAAGTTGTAATTAACGATACTGAGCGTCGTTTAAACTAGCGTCGTTTAAAGCGACCGCAACGCTAACGCGTGAATCGAAGTACAATACACTTGACGTGTGCGTTAACATGGTTCTATATATAGATATATATATACATAAATTTATGCATTTGAATGATACAACAAATTGCTTGTTATAGTTGAAAAAAACGGCGTTTGTTTCTAACTAATATTAATATAAAATTATTTATTCTAGATACTAGTTAATAAAAAGTAAGAAATATAATTATCTCTGTAGATAAATTTTATTATTATTTACTATATCAATCTTTGATGTTATTTTAATTAATGTGATAATGCGATATATTGTGTTTATTTAAATTGTTTATTAATAATTAAGATAAATCGGATTGGAATATGAATTAAATCAAATTATAATTAATTTTAGTAAATGTTATATAAATATAAATACTTGATTGATTTCGCCGGAAAGATGTATTAATCTTTCACATATGTCACCAATATTTTTCATTTTTCATTACAACTTGAATTAAATTCAATAAATATATTGCATTATTATCGTGATCGTTTTATATTTATTATCAGCAGACGTTCAAAATAGACGAATCTGAAATACTAGGAAACGCGATAACTCCCTTTAATATTTAACTATTGTACCAACTTGCAATTACCACACGATCGAGAAGTGTAATAGTTGTTATAGTGGTTAAGTGGATAGCACGACATGCGAAACAGGCAGACTCTTGATTCGCGAGCATCATTATCATTGAGTAGATTAGATTTTTTAAACAAGCACTCCTCTTCGATCATCCGAATCGCATTCACTGTTTTGTTTCTTTTAATGCAATATATATATATATATATATATATATATATATATATATATATATATATATATTGCATTAAAAGAAACAAAACAGTGAATATATATATATATGTATGTATGTATGTAGAATTGCATTACTAATACGACAAAAAGTAGGGAATAGCATGCAACTAATTTACCAAAACCTTCAATTGACTATTCAGATCAAACACGAAAAGCGAATTCATTCATATAAATGGAATTTAATAGATATATGTCAACAGATATATGAAGACATAGACTGGTTAAAGTGAAAACACATAACAAACAGACGATCGTTTCTAATCAATTTCATCATCATCGTCATGGATCACTGATAATAGCATTTTACGCATACGACACGGAGTGAA
The DNA here is from genome assembly GCF_047496725.1 of Anoplolepis gracilipes. Lineage (NCBI taxonomy): Eukaryota > Metazoa > Arthropoda > Insecta > Hymenoptera > Formicidae > Anoplolepis > Anoplolepis gracilipes. The sequence goes on along the minus strand of NC_132986.1, from coordinate 6,637,165 downwards.
CAACGGAATAAAACAATATAATTTACTCGCTAACAGAAATAAAGTTTTTCTCATTTAAGAGACAAATGATTGAACTAAAAATATAGATAAAACAAATCACAGAAGTGTTTTGCGCTGTATTAATATAATGAATAAAATAACAAATAAATTATTACATAAAATATCAAGATTCAAATAATGTATAAATGTTTATCTATAATATCTTATTAGCGCGTCTAAAATAGATAAACATAATTCTTTATTTGTTGTAAAACGCAGATCCAAAATTATCCCGATATTTATTATCCGGTTAACTAAATATGCTTTTCTTTCAATATTTTTTTATCAGTTGTCAGTTGTCAGAACCAATAATAATCAAAAATAGCTACTGCTTAACTCGCTACTTAATTAAGTTAAGCCTCACGTAAAAATGCGAAAGACGAAACGACTTTGACGAGCACAGGATCGCTAAAATCGGTTAAATCACGTACTAAGCGATAAGAATGCACCTGCCTGCGATTTTCTTCGGCCTGCCTCGTGAACATGGTTACGTCAGATACGATACTTATAGTCATGACATTACATCGACAATACTGACATACGTTTGCATTGATGAATATACATTTAATTCGTAAATTATTCGTCGATTCTTTGTAAACGTTGCGTTATAAGGTCGTTTACGTACTTTTACGGTTCGAGAAATCTTAATCGTTCGCAGATTGATGACCATTTCCGCTTCCATTGCTCAAGACAAACACGTGTGTTAAAATTATGCAATAATGCATTAGAATCGATTTATTTGTCATTTGACTGGCGCTTCACTTTTGTAATAATTAAATGCGTCAAAGACAAGAACGCTTAACAAATTGACGTAAGAAATGCTGACTTTAACCCCGTCAAAATAAATTTTTAACAATCTATTGGTATATCTTAGCTCTTACAAAAAAATTGACAATTCCCGCCGATTAAAATCCACATATGGAATCATTTGTGCGATTACGATTCCATCATCTATTTTCTTAACTCTTGGATAAGTTTTATTTTCAATTAACTTTAAGATATTATACGAAAATCATAGATCAAACATTTTCATGAGGAAAGAAATCTGTTTTAGATCAACGTAAAGTACGTCGAGGAAATCGTCATTAAAATATTGATATATGCGTTGGCATTTGTTATACAAAGTGCATAGTGATTCAATGTGCATGTACTGAAGCATTGTATAATTGTGCGATAACCTCCGACGCAAATTCGCGATAAGCAAAGTAACTAGCCGACTTGCCACGAATATTACATAGGTATTGCGGAACGTAAGACGGACGATGCAAGACGATCTAATGCTGAACAGACTATTAATATCGGGGACGAGGTGCGCCTGTTTGTGCGTTGCGACTAAAGTGCGGGCTTGTCCGCTACTTTCTGCGAGCTTCTTTTAACTTGTTCGATCCATTGACGTAACATTTCGCGAAACTTAGAGCTTTCGCACTGCACATGCACAAGGAGAAAATTGGCACATTCGCATCATTCTTGAAATAATTTAAGCGGTCTGCCAATGAACGTGAAAATTGTCGAGCGGCAGTCATGGCCGAGGTCCGACACCACCTATACAACAACTCATTAAAGTAAAACAGACACATGCAGACTTGAGTAGACTCATGAATTGGCACAATCGTAACACACTTTCAATTAATCTATTCTATTTGTACTTGGTGGAAGGCGCGATGATAATTTGAAATTTGAACAGCGATAACGTTCGTGATATTAAGACTAACAATAAGAAGTATTGTAGCATGATCTCTTGTTTCAACATCCGGGATTTCCAACGATGACCTCGAGATGAGTCGCGGTGTACGATGGTGTTGCAACGCATCGAGATTGATGATGGACCAAAAATATATGCGGTCGCGTGTATCACGCGCGTGTGCATTACGTAAAAATTGTTTACGCCGCTTAAGACATGTGACGCAGATCACTCGTCAACCGTACATATATATGTATATATATGTTAACGTCCTGTTTTCGATCAGATACATTGCATCGACTGTAATTGTGTAAAAATTGTGTAAAGACATAACAATGATATTGTAAATAAAGTTAAATCATCATCAAATCAAGGAAAATATAATCTTTTACGGATATTTATAAACACAAACTACTCTAATTTTCAAGATATTTGAACATTTTTATATATGGTTTAGAAAACTAATTATACGTGTAAAAAATTTTAAAAATGTAAAAAAGGAAATCATATATCAATAATATAATATACAAAGGATAATAATAATAATCATATATAAGAGATAATATAATTAATTAAAATGATTATTATATTAATTATAATTTTCTAATACAAATATTCTACACAACGTACTAGTAAAAGTTTTAATAAGAATTATAATACTGTCCAAAAAAGTGATCAATTCTATGAAACATTTCATCTATTAAATATTTCATCTATATTTCTTATCTATATATCTTTATATTAGATTTAAATTTCTTATATAGATAATATATTTCTTATAGATAATTTTAAAATAATAACCTATACACAATGCATATATTTTATTTTTTATATGATCAAAAAGCATAAATATTTTTTTTAATTTCTCTCATAATAAAAAAGCAATGACAAAGAATATTCATATCGACTATTACTTTTGAATTAATTCAACACATCGATCGAATGTTTGCGATCAATTCAGAGCCACAATAATGACCGAAAATGCGTTTGTGCAGATGGCCTCTCATGCAGACAGGTACTCAACATCATGGTAATCCTTGGCTTCATGTTGAACTATATGCTACGCGTGAATTTAACGATAGCGATCGTTTCGATGGTGTCGTCGGACAATAGTAGCAGTCAGCATTCGCATTCCAACGAATCGTTGTCAGTGCCGGACCAGTGCGGTGCTCGGATGACAATGATGAACGACCTCACCCCGATCGACGACACCAGGACCCCGACGATTCACGCCGACATTAATAGAGTCAACGAGACGAATAACGCCACTACGCTCCTACAATCTACCACCGTTTTCTACCATCAGCGAAACTTCGTTGAGACTCACGTAAAGTCGAACTTGCACGGTTAATGACCTCGTCGATTGCTCACAAACAAGTTTTTACATTTAAACGCCTACTTCACCTTTGCATTTAATATATTCGAGAAATCGTTAATATATTAAAATGTGGATATTCGAGAATCGAAATTTATCTATGCCAATTTAATCATGATTAACTAAACATATAAAATTCTTTTTTAGAATTAAAAAAATTATTTTGGCTTAATCGTGCGCACACAATTATCTCAAAGTTATTTTCTTAGTTCGTTTGAATTTATATCTTTCTTTTATAATTTCTCTCTCTATAATTTTGAAATCTCTTTCTTCATTTATTTTTTTAATTTTCTACACTCTCATGAATTGTTCAATTTTCAATCGCAGGAACGAGCTCAGACCAAGTATCCGTGGAACGAATACGAAGTAAATTTAATTCTCGGCAGCTTCTTCTGGGGCTACATATGCACAGAGATACCGGGTGGTCGACTTGCGGAAGTAATTGGCACCAAAAGGGTCTTCGGGTACAGTATGTTGATATCGAGTTTCATCACTCTACTCACGCCGTTATCAGCTACATTCGGCTGCGCCATCATTGCTGCGTTAAGAGTCATATTAGGATTTATGCTGGTACGTCGCTATTCTTCTATGAATTACTATAATTATGACAAATGTGTAAATGCATCCGCTTGGTAAGAGTGATTTAACAAGGAACTCATATAGAATTGAATCTATCGAGCATCTCTCCGTTTCTTTCTCTCTCTCTCTCTCTCTCTTTCTTTGTACATATACAGTCAATTCCATATTATATCTAAATCAATCGAATTTCACGCATTTTTATTTATGCATGATTACAAACAATTGCACAGTCATTTTGACAATCTTTCAAAATTCATTAATTAATATTTCGCAAATCAGGGTGCCACCTGGCCTGCCATCCAGCCAATGACTGCTCGATGGATTCCACCGACGGAGCGTAGCAAGTTCGTCTCTAATATGATGGGTAAATTCATCATGATCTAATTTGCGCTCGATCGCGTAATCAGTTCCGTATGAGATTGTCTTTTTCTACCGACCGAAAAACTTGAGAAACTCGAAACGTACATATACGGGAAAATAATAGACGCTTTATGGTCGCGAATGCGTGGCTGCGTTAACTCTGCACCATAAATTGCATCGTTATTTACAGCCTCGTCGCTCGGCGCCGCGATAACTATGCCGATATGCGGTTTCCTCATCGACTCACTCGGCTGGGAATCGGTCTTCTATGTGACTGGCGTAATCGGGATTATATGGAGCGCCGCATGGTTCTGGCTGGTGTTCGATTCACCGTCGCAGCATCCGCGCATCAGCGTGGAAGAGCAACGTTACATCGAGGATTCGATTGGAACAACCGCCACAAACAAGGTTGCTAATAGCAGTTGTACAAAGTACCTATTTTAATTCCAGAATTTATTTTAATCCCTGTGATGAAACTATTTTAATTTATTTTAATTGATTTTTATTTTTCATTTTAATTTATTTTAATCCTTAAAAACCAAGCAAATAAGATTGTTAATTAAGATACATGAAATTTAAATTTTGAGAAAAAGGTTACACATTTCATTAATTCTTAAATATTGCAATTTGTTTATAATGATCTGTATCAACTGTGTGTGAAAAATTACTTTATTATTCTTTTCAAAAATTGGATTAATATGCTAAAGATATTAATTGAATATTTTAGCATCTGCCAGTGCCATGGCGTTCAATTGTCACCTCGAGGCCTGTTTGGGCTATTGTGATAACACACGCATGCAGCGTTTTCGGTTACTTCACCGTTGTACATCAGCTCCCGACTTACATGAAATATATTTTGCACTTCAACATTAAGGAGGTATGTATATTGCCTCTAACAGAAAATATTTATTTATGTCACAATTATGTCGTTTTATTCATACTATTATTCGAAAATGGAAATGACGTTTATAGAATGGCCTCTTATCCTCGTTACCTTATCTCGGCAAGTACATTTTCGCGCTATCAATGTCCATCTTGGCCGATTACCTGCGTCGCACCAACAAACTATCCGTAACAGCAATACGCAAAATTTTCACGACATTCGGTGAGTAAAACTTCACAAATATTTTTGCAATTTATTATTTTTCTTCTTGTAAATAACGACATAGTATTTTTTAGATAATCAAATAATTCATAAATAAATTTTTTTAAAAATATAAATCGATTAATTCTCATAATTGGACTAAAAGATTTTATTTTCGATTAATAAAATCAATATGATTTTCAGCAATTCTAATTCCTAGCATCCTGATGGTAATTCAAGTATATCATGGTTGCAATCGCGCAGCATCGGTTGCCATATTCACCGTCGGTCTAACGATAAACGGCGCCGTAACGGCCGGTTATCTGGGAAATGGTCTCGACATCGCGCCTAATTTTTCCGGGACCATATTTGGCATTGCCAACACCTTTAGTTCGATAGGCGGTTTTGTTAGTAGTTTCATGGTTGGCACTATTACGTACAAAAATCAGACTTATACGCAATGGACCATTATCTTTTGGATTTTGGCGGCCACTTATTTTACTGGTGCACTGACATTCGCCATTTTCGGCACCGGCGAATTACAAAAATGGAACAATCCTCTCGACAACCAGACAAAGAAGAACGGCACTACTGTAGAGAATGATGTCGAAGCGATCCCTCTCAAAAGTAAAATAATTTCGTAGCGTCTTGAGCGATAACGCTTCTTCTCAGATTGCCAAGACGTTACGATGATGGAGGTGATTTATCGTAATGTGATTCCAAACAGGACAGTATTCATTTTTATTATCTTGAAATTTTAAACCAATTGACCTTGCGACTTGGCAATAGTTTACTAAATATTTCTATTCTTCATTGCCACCTTTCGCTTAAAGTTAAAAATGTTTTAAAAGTTGCAAAATTGTTGTAATTTATTATTATAATTATTTTACTTCAAAGTAATTTTTTACTTCTAAGTAAAATTATTTTATTTTTATTTTTAATTGTTTATATTTTACCTCTAAGTAATAGAAATGCAAAAACCTTAGAACCTTGACTTTTAAAAGTTATTTATAATTATCATTAATATGAATTAATGATATATGTATTCGAGTTTTCTCTTTTATTGCTTTCTTAGATATGCCAAGTTCAGAGTTGATTGATAGAGAATGATTGAGTGCATTTTTACACTCACTTTTTACTGATACTAATGTGTAGTATGTGTGTACATACACGATAAACTTATATAGTTACCAAAACAAAGAAAGATAAACAGTTAAAAATATTTAGTTTATATTAAACATTTATTTAGTATAATTTGTTAATACGCAAATTATAATAATATAATAATAATAATTATACAAATAAATTTTTAACAATCTGTCATTTGTTTTAAAAATAATAGCTAGGAATTATGAAATTAACTCCGAGAATTTATATAAGAAAAATCTTGCAGAGAGAGTTACCATAACTATGTAATATCTATATATACCTAAAGTAATGACACGACAAATAATGTGTTCGTATATGATAAAAGCAATAGGGTTCTTCAATAAAGTAATGCATTTCAAGAATTGTTAATTTTTCAAATTTCAACAGAAAAAATGTAATTTTTATATAATTTATTTACTAGCCTCATTGATAATTTTGACGATATACTAGCTATAAATATAAAAGCCTAAATAATTTCGCTACATAATATACCATTAACAAAAACTTCAGAGCACGCGTTGATAAAGAGGATCATCTATTTCACCACATATTATCATCTACTATACAGACATCTTATTGACTGTTAATGTTAGTAGATGCAAACTGAGTAAGCTGTAATGACTATTGCTTCTTCGTATATTCTTCGACCAGAAGATGGAGTTGAATGCCACATAAGTGTGTACAAACGCAGTCAAATTAATAAGTTATATTCAAAATGGCTTATATGAATATGCGCATTTATTTCTGAAATATGCATAACGCTTATATGGACATGCGCATTTATTCTGAAATTCTATAACGTGTCTCTTGATAACATGACCTATATGCTAAATTACGGGAATTTATCGATAAAAACGCGTTTGAAATAGGGGCCACAATCTTTAAGTTTTAATATCATATCAAAACAAATAAATTTTTATAAAAGCAGAAGCAAAATTAAATTAGCCAATTAAGATTTCTAGATAAGAAACTCCTAATTTTAAGTCCAATACTTCTTTTCAGTTTGCGTCACACAGATATCTCGATAACTAATTGTAAATTTAATTAAAATTCTACTGAAACAGAATCTAAGTCTCAAATTAATTTCTCAAAGATGCAACATTCTTCCTTAATTTTAATAAACCCAATTAATCCTTAAATAATTCAGACTAGCTTTCACACGGCTTTTGTATTTTTCATTCGGCAAATTCTTAGATCAACTTTTGGTTCAGGGTGCCCGAATATCTCGGTACATTATTGACTAGCTTAGCGTCATCGCGTATCCGACGCTGTCCGGATGCCGAGGATTTCAAGAGAGCATCTCAGCGCCGCGCAGCATCGCGACGATGACAGCAGACAGGAGCCAAAGCGCCACGGCGTAGCCGCGTCGCGATGGTGCTCGCCGTGACGCGTGGCGCTGCGGCGCTGCGCCGATATGCCAGGGGAACAGCTGTTGGAGGAGGTTTAATACGTGCCTCTCTCTCCATCGTACGCTCGCTGTATTCGCCCGCTCTCCGTCGCATCCACGACTGCCCGATCGCGTTTACTCCGCGTCTTCGCGCTGGGACGCGTATGGTCCGAGAGGAGAATCGCTCTCTACTTCTCCACTCTTTATGCATCAGTATCGTATTCCAGCAATTTGATTTGACACGAGTCTGCTCTGCGTTAAAGCGAGCTTTGAAACTGAACGTTGAAAATGAAGCGATTGTTAGTCGCTTTTATTTCCTAGCAAAATTATAGAAATTTCACGAGACGAAGGGAGAAGTATATCGGATGATAAATTATTTCCGTCGATTGTCACCCGTTAATTTGTCCAATTTCGCTAATGAAGCTTTACAAAATCGTGTATTGTCGTCGTTCTCTGTTTCCGATGCCAAGGAACAACGTAAGAGAAATTCGCGCCTGTCCGAGACGCGCGGAGATGAATCGATGGTAAAGACGAAGAACGGGCCAATCACACCGGAAGAATTTCGACGCGCGTGGCTGTTTAGGTACCGTGGTAGAAAATCTTCGGAATTCGCGGACTGCAGCACCGAATTCAGTTGCTATGTCGCGCGCAGCGGGCGAACATGAGCGGCGCGGAGCGCGTGTCACGCGCGCCAGTTTGCCGCGCGGGACCGCCCGCTCGCACGAGCCGCCACTGGGATAACACGTGCTCGAGAAGTTTTAATCCGAGCGCGTAGGAGGAACATGCGCACGCATGGGAAAGGGGTCTTCGAAGAGGGAGAGAGAGAGAGAGAGAGAGAGAGAGGAGATTGAGCGCGGGAAAGCGGCGCCGCGACAATCGCTACCTCCGTTCTCGTCATGTCGGCCTGCTCGCTTGTGATTAACTAAGGTTTAATCAGCTTTACAAGCTAAACTTCCTTTGTAGACATGCACGCGCATGATAATCCGCTGGACTATCTCGCCTGGTCGGGACCGGCCGATGCAGCCGAAAAACACCTTGGACGCATCGCCAAATCAGACTAATCTGAATACGATAGTATGTATCGGACAACAGAAAGGCCGTTGTTCCGATCGCCGACTACCAGATCTCGCGCGCCGTCGTCGTCGTCGTCGTCGTCATCGTCTACGAGACCTCGGTTTCCCTCCCGACGAGCATTCGGCCCGACTTCATACGGTCCTAATACCAAAATTCGCGGAATGTTAGATGCAGAGTCTTTCGTGACGCGAGACGAGAGCACGTCCAAAGTGGCCGAGCGGCAACATGCCGACCGTGGGAATCGATAACTTCGTGTAAACATTAACGCATTACTACGCGAAAATCAGAAATTGCTGTAACCTACGTATCTCTGCATTATACAATACGATCCTCTCATCTGTGTCACAATATTTTTTTTCAATTACAATAGATTTTGACAAATGGATCTATACGTCAAATTTGATAATTATAGATGCCACTTTGCTATGTGCTTCTAATTATATAAAAAAAAAAAAATATAAGAAACTGCTCATTGCTGTATTTAATTACCAACGTGTCGATTTCGAAATATAATGCCGCAGGAACAATTTATCATTTCGAGAATAAGAGCTTCATCTCGCGGAAGCGTTTCGAGTAACGTGACAACCACGTGGCATACCTTCTGTCGACATTGATCTAGCGACATGACGAAACCGAGAACTTCTTGCGTCGCATCGCTTCCTGGTTCATCCCTTCGCGACTGCGTCGCTCAATATTCGCCGAGGCGCGAAAGTGACAGAGGCACGTTTCAACAATGAGACTATTTGCATTCCCCAATTTCTGCTGTCTTAATTACGCACGAGAGATATTCTAAACTAAATTCCAGTCAAAACAACGCTCTTCGAGATTTGACAAGACATTAAATAAAAGTATTACACATTTTCCAAATGAATACATTTCACATACATTGCTTACAATTAGATCAATTTTTCGTATTTATGAAAGAAACATGTCAAGGTTGACAATCTACTATTATAAATTTAAAATCTTTTAATTAAAGAAAAATGTATTATTATAACTTGTCATATTATTATTATTATATTTGTAAAATCATGTATAATCGGCAAAAATTTTACGAAATAGAAAATTAATTTTTATACAATTTTTTCTTATTGTCAAGTTTTACGAAACGAGATGCAATATACATAATTAAATAAACTATCCATCTAATGCGGATCGAACTTTATGCTGATGAGCGTCTATCAAGCCACAATGTCAGAGTTACATCGAGGTAACTGGCTACCGTGTACGTCGTTGAAGGAACAGCTAATTCATCGAGGCGAGGGAGAAAAACAAGTGGGAGTCTTTTCGGGCTGAAGAAAGAGAAAGAGAAAGAAAGGCAGAGGTTAACTCTGGGTAGGTTATTAAGGGTTCGCGTAATAACGTGTTTGCGAGAGCGCGCGGTTGCACGCACCGTTCACGACGAACATGGCATCGCCCCCGGGTGCTCTCCGGACCCAGCATCTTTCAGGGTCTACGAAAACGTCGGTGTGGCCGCCCCCGACTCATGGGAACGTCCTCGGGGCAACACGGTCGACGGAATCGCGCGCAACCATAGAATCGCCATCGGCATTGCTGGAATTTTTCTTAAGAAATTATTAAGATTTAAGGCTCCTTCGCGAACATTAGACTTTGGTAGATTTCCATAGTTTCTTTGAAATCGTTATAAGTTGATTATAATAGTAATCATAGAAATGGTAACTATCATTAAAAAGTTGCGACCGTTTATCGAAGACTCGTTATAAAATTAAAAAGTTTCAAGAGATGTGGATTAATATTGACATCTCATTTTTTATTATCTTTTTTAATCAAAGAATTTCTCTGTCCGAAAACTTTCGCAATGTTGATGCGAATTTTTCGATACCCATGTTCGTCTGTCATCTTTCTTCTTTCTGTCATTGCTTCTCTACGATTCCACGATTCCAATTTCGAGACACCATCGTGCACACCCGGCATCGGCAATGGAAGGTCCGGGAGTTACCGGTAGACAATAATTTCATAGGAATGTGGCGGCGTCGGCGGCGGTACCGCGGCTTTCGTGTCTGCGGAAAAGAATCTCGGACCGCTCGATAACGGATCTCACGCCGGATTCCGCGCCGTGAACAAATTGGACTCTTCCGAACTCCGTTATTCTCGAATAGAACAGTCGCTGGGAAGATTAACCCCTCATCAACATGGTTCGCAACTAGTCTCGTTGGAATGCGCATAAAGTATGCAGGACGTAAACATGAAAGACAAATTTATACATGTATAACTAAACGTTTAATTTTACAGGTCAAACCGTATATTTCACCGTATTTCACACACATATCTTTATAGAACAATATTTAATTTCCATTTTCCTATTTTTTTCTCATGCATTATATTCTAAAAAAATTCTTAATTTTATTTTGGAATATTTAAATACAATTTAAAAATATATCTTCAAAATTTCACAGACTATTAAAATGTTTACAAATAAATTTCTAATATGTTTTCTAAACATGGAAAATTCTTATCTCGTGCACGCACTAAATAATTCTTAAGCGAACAAGAAAAGAAGATGACGCTCTAAAAACAAGACAAAAGACAACGAGCGAGAGAATCAAAAGCCAAATGATAATGGAGAGAACGAGAAGAGGCAGAAGGAAACGAAGCAAGAGAAGAAATTGGAAGGTGAGGGATGAGAAGGTGGCTGGCACGTATGTCAGGTATGCGGGTGAGAAACACCCCGGGGGCGCCTCTGCTGTTCCGCCCACGTTTAAGGTACGCGTTGCGAGCGGGTCCCGCGTACCCCCGGGGGCCTCGTGATAAACTCCCGAGAGACTCGGCTCCTCTCTCGCTCTCTCTTTCTCTCTCTTCTCACCAGCTGCAAGCTCGCACGCGATCTACGACTCTCGGAGAATCGAACGCCCCCGCGGGCACACGCCGTCATCACGCGAACCTGCAGGTAGAAAGAGAGAGGGGCACGGCAGACCCTATCCTCGTGCCCTTTTTTGCATTTCAGGCATCATGAATAATCTCGTATCTCACCGCGGTTTTTTCTGTAATTTCTACAAGTTTGGTTCCTTTTTCGAAACCTTACTCTCATATTTATTTTCTGAAAAACGCGACACAAATGCGTTTTAACGTAGATCACATTATAATCATCATACTAAAGTCATTATTGCAAGTATGTATGTAGAAGATATACTAATAATAACTCGAAAAATATGAAATCGTTGAAAGTTTTTTAGTAAGTGTCACAAGTATTTAAGAAGAGCAATTAGCATTATAATAACGGACAACCAAAAGTTTATTACAACGTAAACCATTACTTTATAAAATGAAGTTTTATTTAGCCTGTCTCTAAATATTTATTTTATCTTCCGTAAAGTATACTAGAACCTCTAAAATATATTGCTATAGAGAAGAGAAGAGAAGAGCAACGCCGTGCAATTAGCAACCCTACCTACGATCAAGTATTTAAGTCTCCATTAATATCCTTTTTTAAAGTAAGCCAGAGACGTTTTATGTAATTGCATATGATCTCAGTCATGTATAAAAAAGATCTTTCACTACAGTAATAATAATATAATATATAATAATAAATAATAAAAATAATTGAAAATATTTTAAAATAATTGAGGAAAAGAATTAACTTGGACAGATATTGTATTCTGTTATGTATGTTTAAGTTGAGGCATAAAGCTCTTATAATTCCTCGCACCAGACACTGAGAGTCCTCGTGCCGATCTAAGAGGCGGTCTAATCACGCGGTAGCTCCGCGCGATCATCCGCGAGGAAGACCGCACTTTTCCCGCATAGCAGTCCCACGCTCTCAAGTACATTACAGGTTCATCTCCGCCTACCAACCGCTCGCGGGAGTATGATGCATGTCGACGATCGATATGCATGATCAATTCGAATCGATCGTGTAACTCGTGCTATCAAGCGAAAACGCGCGTCGCAAAAAACGAACAAAATCCTCGTCAATTATAAATATTATTTGGAGACACTGTGATGGAACATCAAACTGGACACGTGAAAATTAAAGGATGGTGGAAACTGAAAAAAAGTACAAAACATCGAAAGCGTGTCATTCAGAAATAATGTTTTTTTAATAGAAATTAAATAACGTTTTAATTCTATTTTTTTCTCCGATGAGAATAGATGAAAAGTTAAAATAAATAACAATATGAAACGTATCAGTAATTAAAATCTAAATTATATTTTTATCAAAATTGTATATTAATTTTCTTAATTCACTTAATTTAATTCTGATTTAAATATATGCATTTAAACATATTTCATTTATCAACATTTCTTTTATTTTTATTTTAAACTGGACATGCGAAAATTGAAATATGAAAGAAACTATAAAAAAATAGAACATTGAAAACATATGTGTCATTCGGAAAATTATTTTATTGAATAAATTAAATAATCCATTTCTTTCCTATGTAAAAATTAAAGCCAAGTAAAAATAAATAAACATATATTTACAATTAATACCGAAATTCAATTTCTAATACATCAAATATATTTCTTTTCTTATTTATATATTAATTTAATATTTACACAAAAATATACTCTTTGAATTCTTTGCTGTTTAAAATTTATTATTTAGTTTTACCCGAAACTCGTTTCATTCAGCTCGATATTGATTTGTATGCAAAAAATAGCACGCACCAACAATTCTCATGTAAATTCGCGCACGATGTAATCCTTACACGCGCCACGAGTCTTTTTCTTTCTCTCTCTCTCTAGAACCGGCCAATTTGCCAATATCTCGAAATATCTCTTCGAACTGATCGATAAGCCGTAGCTGGGCATTACTATGTGCACAGGTAGCCAAATTGTGCGCATATATACGAATAGAGAGACGACGGTTCTCTCGATCGCACGCGGCACGGGCTCGTGCGATTGTCATTAATTAGACAGTTGGCACGCGCCAGGTGAAGCTCGCTCGTGTTCACCTGCGACGAGTAACACGCGCACCCGTGTATACGGCGCAAGCTACGCGGCTTTTCGGCTCACCATACTACCGCATTTGTGGCTTTTGTATGTGACGATCGGCACCGTTTATAGGGGTCGCCCATATGACATCTGACCCACATCCGGCCGATGTTCACCAGGCATCGATATCGTGCCCGGGCCGAACCATTAAAACGTCGAATAATTTCAAGTCCGCGGCGTATACTCGAGGGGATTTACGACGGATCGATACGCGCGATATCGTAGTATCATTCCCAGCGTGTATTTTGTAATCTGCTCCTATAATCGACGAGATATTCCCTCTTCATTTTAAACGTATACGACATTATTATTACATTTAAATGATAGGGGCAGATAAATGTCATTTCAGACCGATTTTGCATGTCAAATGAGTGAACAATCTTTAATTATATTCATTGTTTATTAAAGTAGTTAAACATCTTATCACATAATCCCATAAGACATGCATTCAATACTTTTTAAAGACTAAAAAATAAATTTTTATTAAAATCAAATATTAATTTTCTAATTTCCTCAATTTAATTCTCAATATGTATAACTTTAAACTCTTTTATTTTAAATTTTTTAATTTTTACTAAATATTTTTTATATTAATTAATGTATATACGTTATATGTAAATTATATGTAAGTCATTATTATATAAAAATAGTAATTAATAAAATTATGATAGGCATATTTCAAAATATAAATGCTCTGTCTCTTTCAAAATTTTTTCATATTCTCTTATTTATATATAAATATTCACATTTTTATAATATTTTTTATCTTGCTTATCTTTGCATAAAATCTTCTGTAGAAAAGAAAGTACATGTTCCTGAAATAAAAAAGAGAAACAACTTGCGCGTAAACGATACCTGCTTCTGTGCACCTTCTGCAAATTAAAAGGCAACACCTGTACGTACACTCGCTTACTCTTAAGCGATGTAACGTAATGGCGAAACAAGGAGAGAGAGTGAGCGAAATTATGCGCAACGAAAGCGTCTGACACTCGATAATCGCCAGAAATTCCCGATTATTAAGCAGTTTACTCCGGGGACCAATTCCGGATCTGCCTAAGACGCCACCGAGTAATACGCTATATATATATCGCGAACCGTAAGGAACGTGCAGCAGTGCGTCTTACCGTTAATTTTTGTAAAAAAAAAAAAATACTTGTGAGTTACAGCTGGTGCTTTTTGCGTCATTTTCAAGTTCGATAATTATTTAATATTGACTTTTACGACGAAGATGCAGTTACATTGAGTTACGTCAATACATTGCGTTTATTTCGTCCATAAAGTTAATGCGAAAGTGTAAGTATGCCAACTCTATTCAGTTGTTGATTGTTAAATATTGAGTATCAATTAAAATAAAGACTTTTTAATCAACCATCAGTCATTCAGTGAAATAAATAATAAAATTTCGATTTTAACTTAACTTCAAATAGACTTTATTTTAATAAAATCGAAAAGTTTCCAATTGGATTTTAATAGACACAAAAATTATTTCACAAAAATTATAGCAATCGTAATATGCACATTCTATATTTTCACTTAAGCATTCGTTCAGAAATATATAACTCATCACGGTGACACTTTATCGAAGTATAATTACGCGCACACCTGGATGCACGTGAGAGTCGCGACTTTCGAGATCGCAGATCGATTCGCTGTTGCGAAGTACATAACACGCATTTGCCCTGGCAGGCTTGTTAATGCAAATTTCGCTGTCGTGTCCGTGTGCTTCATCCCCCTTCGCTCTCCCCCTTTCCTCTCCCTCTATCGCAAAGCGTTTCACCCTAATTTCCTGCGCCGTGGCACCTGACGGTGCACGAAATGCAGCGCTGCTCGCGTGCTCACCCAGCAGCTTCCGGTTCCGGCGCGTGCTTAAGCATTCCGGCTGTTTGCACTCGTGAACTGAACATATACATAGACACATACACATATCCACCTGTCTGTCTATACGTACGCGTTTATATTCGCGCGATGTGCCCTTCCTACCATGCCTGATGCCTTCTTTTGCCTCCTCTCCCTTACCCGCATTGTGCACCTGATGCATCGTGAAGTCGCATTCGTAGATCGGCAGATAAAGATGTTAATGATCGCGAATTGAGACAAGAAACATAGGCTCGTGCGGCTCGACAAATGGTCCGCTGAAAATAATTATCGTCCGAAAACGCCCTCGCCGCAAATCGATTTAAAATTGACACAATCAACAAACTATACTTTAAGATATCTTAACAAAGATCAATGCTAAAATTCATCCAAGAAGTTGTCATAAAAATTAATTACTATAAAAATAAGATAATATAATATTAAATAAATATTTAGTATCAAATAGACACATGTATAAGTATAAGTATGTGTGTGTATATGTAATAACAAAAGAACGTAATATTAATATAATATTGAATATAAGATAGAATATAAAAAGAGAAAATTGAAAAAAATAGAAAGGAAATACCTAGACAAGAGGCTTGTCTCTTCTCGTCCAGTGAAGAATCTCCTTAAAATATGCTTTGACATTTAAAGACGAAGAGATAGATCCTTTAATAGCCACGTTGCAGGTGCGACATCGGGTCGGTCGGTCATTCAACATTCGTTTCGCGTTTCACGGATGAGCGGTAACGCCAATTAACATCGTCGCGAGACGAGAAATGCGTTACACGACGTCGATTTGATGTGACGCATGTAAATTTTCTAACATATTTCTAAATATATCAAAATGCATTGCTTCTGATTAAACAAAGTAACAGCTATAAATAATTGCCTATAAATTATTGTAAAATTAGTAATTTTTCAAGAATTTATACACAAGATTATATTCAACAGAATTCTCATATGTTTTTATCAAATTTATAGATAATGTAAAATTTTCGATTATGTATAAATTATTGTGTCATTTTTATAATTTTTTCGCAAACAATTTTGTCGTAAGTGACGATATTGTAAATTATTCAAGTTTATTAAAAAATGGAAAAATTATTAATCCATAATTTATACTCTTATTATATGTAACATATAAAATTTTATGAAAAATGATTAAAATTCAATGTTATATGTATATTATAACAGGAAGATTACAGGTGAACATTCAGTGAGCTATCGGCGCGGCAAGCTGGTGTCAGACAAATATTATCGTCGAAACGCATCGGACACTCGGGGCGGTCCGAATGCTGGCAATTAGCCGTGGCAGGTGGTGATTACCAGAGGCCAAAATGATCCTCCTAAACACCGGAAACGTCCCTCTATGCCGCTCGGGCGTGATTCCACGACGTATTAAGATGACTACGACGCGAGAATCAACTCTATGAAGGCGCAATAATTCACAAGCGATCGCGAAAGAAATTACCGGTCTCTCGACTCTTGTACAAGCGCTAACGATCTCCCCGACCAATTACACGTCCCGCGGGTCGATAATCAAAGTCCTCTTCGCGTGTACAGTGATTAGCGCGATATAGTTCATTTTGCAAGAAATAGATAAATTAAGAAGAGACTGACGGCAATATATATTTCGTGGGATTGAAGTTTCTAATCTGCAAAATAGCCGATTGAATTCGTGTCTCCCTTTCTTTCTTTTTTCGACATACATTATACCATCTGGTATCCTCTATAAAAGATTAAACGAATCCTTTTAGTTATATCTATTAAACTTAAGCGATATTATCATACTACGAACATATAAAATATGAAAAAATTACTTTTACATATATCTAAGCTCTTATTAAATGATTAGATTATTTTAGATTAAGTTTAGATTTGACAAATAAATCTGTTAGTTTTTTACATTTACACAATTCTAAAGTTAATATAAGTTAATATAATTATTATAATTATTAATATAATTAACTATTTCTCTCTCTCTCTCTCTCTCTCTTAAGTGCTTTAAGTACTTCGTATTTTTGTACTAAACCAATTACGCAGCAAAACAGTTCCATAGTTAGAAGCAAAACACGATCGTCCCTAAAGTTTGCTCAAATTTCTTACCCTCTTTTTTCAGTCGGCAGTGCAAGAACAGCAGGAGAGAGGAACAGCGGAAAAAAGAAATCCGACGTAAAAAGAGATCTCGTTTGCGGCGGACGCAGCACAGAGGCTGTGATTCGCTGCCTGGCTGTTGCCATATGGTGTGCAAAGCAAGAGGCTACTAGTCGACCGTTTCGCATTACGCAAACGAACAAGCCGCTCGTGTCACGTGGCGGTCGCTCTGAACATAAGTCTCATAAATCCATATAAACAGAAAGGACAGCCGGAACGATCACGAGTAGCAATCCAGTTAATCAGATCGTTTCTGTGTTTGTTTTACAATGTATATTCACATGGGGAGAGATTAGGAATTGAAAGAAGATATTTTTTATCTCATTGTCAGATATAAAATTCTTTCGGGGAGTCAACATTTTAAATATAAATATTATCAATGTACAAAAAATTAATTCGACTTTCTTTTTTGATTAATATCACATTTATTATCTTTTCTCCTTCATTAGTACACGATTCGAGCTCTAGACTGTCGCAAGCGAATCTCTCTTTATTCGTCATTCATAAGTCGATGTATTATCTCGATAAATGACTATACATATCTCTAAACTTTAATAATTATCTTAAATTATAAAAAAAGGAACTATTTCTTTTCAGACGAAGCAATTTTTAATATGTTAGAAAGTGAGCAGCGAGAAGAAAAAAAGATGAGAGAGAAGAAAAGTTTTTTTCCACTTTTTGAGAAACGAAAAAAGAGAAAAAGAGAATGAGAGAGGCCGAGCCTCTCTCAATGGCCATAAAAGCCCAATCATAATCGCGGTATCATTAACGACGTCGTGCGAAAGAAGTAATTAAAGCGCGCGGCTCGTGTTCCTCGTGAACTCGAACTTGGCTGGTTCTTTCTCGGCTCGAGTTAACGGCTCCTTCTCTCTCGTAGGGTTTTGCTACCCGTCTGCTGGCTCTCCGCATCATTCCACGCGGCGTCATGACATCGGGCACATCGAGCCCAGGAGAGACATGCCATAGGAACGCCTCTACCTGACCGCCGCAAAAAGCGAACCTGCCGGGCCGGTGGAAAGGCTCGTCGGCGCCTCTCCACTTCTTTCTCTTCCCCTGCTCCCTTTTTTATATCATTACTGCTTACTTGTTAAATCGCAAAGAGAAAATTTCAAGATTATTATCTCTAGGCGCTCAAAACATTAGATTAATGTACAGTCGTCAATTCTTGGAAGTAAAAAATAGTTTCCATTTTTCACAAGCGAAAAATACATTTCGAAAAATCTATGTTTAATTAATTTTAAATTTTCCACAATTTTAATTATTACTATTAATATTCTTTGATTATTAGTAATTATCCAAATCTGTGCTGATAAATTTTCTTCTTTGAAACCTGCCATCACACAAATGCCTACTTTTCTAATTTATAAATTATTATTTTGATAACAACACGGCATGGACCAGAAGTAAACATAGTAAACACTAATTAGTACTTATCTATAAATACAAGAATAATACTGCAGTTGCGACAAGATAAAACATTCATTGTTAGTTGTAACTTTTTTGTATACTTGCAATTAGATACATTTTACCTAGAAACATCTTGTCCGGACTATCTATAGCATTCAGTACTCAGGTACTGAAAGTAAAGTGTATCTTCTGCATCATCAGTTTGGAGACTGGAAGGTGGATCGTATCTCCCCGACACGGCGCGCTTCGACGTCTCGTTTCGCGTCCGCGATGATAAAGGGCCCCGGCTCTCGGCGGGACCCGTTCCCTCTACCGACTCTTTCTCTCCCCCTAGGCTTCCTCCTCTCTTCCTCTTTCTTCCATTCTTGTTTCTCGGCGCACAGTAGCCGAGAGAGGAGGCTGCCTGCTGCCTCTGAGTTTGGCTCGGAACTGCATTCCGCAGCCGGCTCAGCTCGAGTCCCGGTCGCGTTGCATTCACCGCCATTGGCGCCACACGCGCATTTCACATCGTCGCCCTTTCGCACACACATGCACACGCTCTATAAATATATACGAACGTACGCATCTGTGCGTTCGCGCGCAGACGAACTCATCTGACTTATGTTCCGCGCATCGTGCTAAGTGACGTTATGCCGCAAGAGATGTGTGCCGCGAACTATAAAATTTAGTCCACGTGATTCCATTGTGGATCGTTTGTACATGTATCCTCAGAAGATATATAAAATAGAATATTTTAAATGGGAAATAAAAATAGTTACGTAAGAATTATTTCTTACTAGTGATTGTAAATAATTAATGCGAGACAAAATATTTAAATTATGTTATTGAAATTTTATATTTGCATCTACTATTTTCGCGAAAAAAATCTAACTTTTAAATAATATTTTATCTAAACAAAATTATTTAAATTATTATTTTTGAGAGTTTGCATTTGCAATACGTTCATTACTTATTATTACAGCAAGTGTGTTTCATAACTTTAGCACATTACAATATTAAATTTAATTTCGAAATCTAATGCTTCTCCCACACATAATAATCATAATAAAATAAATATATCATATTCTTTGATATGTAAATTTGAAGTCAAAGTCATACTTCAATTTTGATAGAGAATCGTGTTTCTTTCGGCAGTACATGTGTATTCCGGGTTTCGCTACCGGTTTATGAATAATAAAGCCAGTCGCATACACGTGTCGTTGACTCATTCGATACAATAACGAAGAAGAGGAGAAAGAGAAGACGCACCAACGCGGTACTTTCTCACTCTCGCTCTCGAAATAAAGAACTGTCCTCATAAGTATCCGTGCGAATAGAGATACGTCAAATAAAAATACGACAAAGTTCCGTGTGACAGGTGTTGTCTGACCTCTTTCGAGAAATCGGGTCATCGCACGTGGTTCCTCGTGTGGTGTTAACGGCGGCGGTAGAACATCAACGATGACGAGAATATGCGGTCGCGCCGACAAAAAGGAGGAGAGAGTAAAACGCGTTTTGTCTGGGTTACTCTATACTCACACCCGGACGGAGAAGTATCTATAATACCCCTCCTTCCTTTCTAGTCGAGTCCGTGTTTCTAGGATTCATCCTGTTCCCCGATTCAGATGTGCGAGACCACACTGCACTCGCTTGCGCGATGCATAATAATGCAACATGAGCGCAGAGGTTACATCGAGACTATCCTACCTACCTACCTACCCAGCCATCTAACTATCTCTACTTAACTATCTACCAACCCACATTCCCGAGGCAGAGTACGCAACCGTGTTTGCGGGGAATGCTTTGCGCTGTTCGGACTTCTTAATAGCGCGCTCTGTTCCGTTTGCAAACAAGATCTCCAAAAGCAGACGCAGCTAATAAGCACTTCAGCCTCAAAATAACGTCCCACAATTAATATTAATTGTAAGACGTTATTTCTACATTAATGTATGTATTTCTTTGTGAGACAACTATAATAGCACTAGGACTGAAATATCGGAATATTTCGATTCTCCCTGCCTAGTTTTTTTCCCACGCAATTTTAAATTTATTCTCTAAAAAAAAAAAAAAAAAAAAAAAAAGAAAGATCTCTCTAGAAATGGGACGTAAACTCTATACGATATATCTCTGTTATACACATCTGCTATAAAACTCTGTACGTGACGCAAGATAGATCGCGGCTAATGGAATCCATTTGATCCATGGTTAAAATTAATCGACGTCGCAAGCTTCGATTATATTTTATCCAAAGTATTGTTGTTTTCGCGCAGATGTGTCCGTAGTACCGCTCGAAGAAATATTTACAGCGTCGAATTCGTGTCACCGGACGACGAATACCGCGAATGTCCGGCCAGTGTGGCGCCAGCCACACGTCGGTAACTTTATATCACTGTCGCACGGCTAAGTACGGCACTGGCGGGGACCGACATACCCGGTCACGATTCAACGACTAGCCCACCGATGTATTTATACGACGAGAGACAGGCGGGTTGCGCGCGCGGGGGAGGAGCGGGTACATCTGTTTCCATCCGGGCACGTGTCTACGGAATTAGAACGTTTCGAGGGAGACGACGCGACGCACACGGGAGTAAAGACTTCGCGGGACGACAAGACAGTCTGAGAATACCGCGAACCGACGGATTCTAGGATACCTCGTGGTCAGCTGGCACGAAATAACAACGCAATGATGAAAACAGATTGACTTATCCCGAAAATAGCACTCGCGGAAGAATAGCGCATTCTCTGCCATATATTTTTAAATATTTAACATTCTAATTAAGGACAATTTCGATATCATTACAAGAAATATATTTTAACAATAAGAGAATTCTCTAAAGATATATTAAAGTATATTTATTTTAATTAAACAGATTAAAATATTGAAAGAATGCTGTAAGGACACTACGATGATTATAATTAAAATAAATATAACTAAAATAAAATGTTAAGTTAAATAAATTAAGAATATGAAAGATTATTCGACGTTCAATTTTATCTCTCTTTTCGATTATGAATTCTTTTACTAATTTGTAATTAATATTTTCATTAACAAACGATTAGAAAGATTAAAATATTTATTATAATTTTCTCAGATTAATAAAAATTTTTATAAACTAATACACTTTCTCTCTCTATCTTTTGAAAGGTGTTACGTGTAACTCGATACAAAATTGCAATATTCGTTTTCACGCCAAAGCCAACGGACAGAAAACGACGTCGTGTCGTGGCGATGCAGAAATGCAGTCGACGCAATCGAGATAGTACGGAATTCGCGGCGATGCGACTCCGGTACGTGTCAACGGATGACAGGGATGCCAGCTGAATGTCGGCGCCGCGGCGTCGTCTCGTGCCGCGTCCTTGTTTTGTGAATCGCGGCGACGCGTCACGACGTCGTCTTCGTCGTCGTCGTCGTTATCGTTGTGCAGCACTCTTCGCGCATGACCACGCGACCAGACGAATGCGTGCAGGTGTTCCGCGGGTGGAATAGAAATGGTCCGGGTTTCTCTGGCGTTGTGTGAATGTATAATTAGAGCATTTCCAAGTGCTCGGCGCTGCCGCGAGAGCTAGCTTTGAGTTTCTGATAAATGTCCCGCAAGTGACGCGACAATCTTGACAACAAATAGGAATATAGATCCTACTATTAGAAAAGAAAGCAAAGAAAAGAGAACAACAAATTTATCCTGAAACAAATTTATCCTCACACACTCTGATAAAAATGCAACACGGAGACATTATTTATTATAATCACAGTCCTGACATATATTTTTAATTTTTACACACAGTCTCACACAGATATCTGTTTCGCTTTTTCACTAAATCGAAATAATAGAAATCTTTTCAAACTAATAATAAAGTAGATGAAGAATAGAATGAATGAAAAACCTAATTAATGTAGATACCGTAAATGCAAATAAAATGCGCAATAAATAGTCCATTACATTTTATATGTATCAGTATTTTTAGTAATAAGTATTAAATAACATATTTTTTAACCTATACATCTATCCGTATATTAATATTTTTAAATTTATATCTTTTACAAAAAGAAATTCCTTGATTAATTAGGTTCAATAATTTCCAAATTAAAAATTATAAATACATTTAGTAATTTCCCAATTTCTGCCGCTACTGTACGTTCATTACTTACGTACGGGCTAAAATTATGTTATATTTCAATCAATGTACACGCAATTATTTACGCTTATACGGCGAACCATAAAGCACTCGCGAGTACCGTTCCGGAGAGCGAATCTACTCCGGCGTGGCTCGCTTTCTTTCGGCTACCGGGTTGTAAACGTGGGCGAGATCTCCGCGAGCTCTCGGCATATAAACCACATGGCACGTACGTGTGCACGCATATGTGCGTGTGGCGCCAGATGTGGTGCCTCGTAATCTTTTACGCTGGCCGGTCGCAGGCTTCGACCCGTTCTCGCAACATCGCCCTCTCAGCAACAACTTCTCTTTTCTCTCTCTCTCTTTCTCTCTCTATCTATCTATCTATATATCTTCTCTCTCTCTCCCATATCTCATTTATCGCTCTTGCTCGTCTTTCGCGCGAAGAGACATTGGAACCGAGTATCGCGTTTCCATAGCCGCAACAATAATAGCAAGTTTATACGCGACCAGCCGTTGATGCCGATGCCTGCAAAGTGGCCACGGTATAAAATTCTTTTTACTTAAAAATGCATGCCGAGCTTTACAAAATCCTAATGTTGAGGGGATAATATTTGTATAATGCGATATATCATGCGCCTTTCATTCTTTGATGTTTGATTGCTTTAGAGAAACGATAGGAAGAATTGTGGACTTATTTCGAGATTTGGATACTGATATTTATTTAATTAAATATTAATTATCGCAATAATATTGAGAGTGTGATCGAGAAAATCTATAAAAAATAAAATAAAGTAAAATCTATAAATAAAGAGTGATCACACAATTCTAGAACATCTATTATAATGTAACGTAACGATTTGAATGATACCAAATGCCAAAAAGCATGAAATTGCATTAGTCATTGCGTTTTAACGTTCACATCTGGACGTGGCGCAATGAAAATAACAGTTTGGATCTGACGCAAAGCGCATGAATTATTATTTTGATACCGATACACGAGACTTGAGTAATTTTACAATTTACGCAATTGCATCTGACATGCTCATTTGCACTTAGTAATTTTCAGTCAGTTTTTGTAAAGCATTCCATTTGGTTATAGCTGTGACATCGGCCATGTACGATTTTATCAAATTATTTTCTTCCTCAACAAAAAAGAAAAAGTATTTAAGAAATTTTTTTATAAAAGTTGATATTCTTATTTTAGCCTATTTTTCCGCTATTTCAATGTTCAACGCAACCAATTTGTTAATAATTAAAAATGTTTTTTCTCCTCTTAATCAAACAAAAAATCTACTAATGAAATTAAAGCAAACTCTTTACTATTTTCGCTAATTTAGATTTTATCAGTTGAAGTCAAGTTACGCAACAATCAATGTCACAAAGTTTAAAGCGGAAGAAATAAAACATCACGTAGATGTAAAACATTCGTTTTTTTTATCTCAGTATCTCACAAACTGACGTCAGTTTCCTTTCAAGGAAAATTCACATTGGTTATTCGCGTAGATTCATATATCGGCGTATGACCTCGTAAAGCTCGAACGGATCATCGGCTCGGATGAAGAAATTATATGAGATCACATATATTTCGCAGGAAGCACATCTGTCACGCATGTTTCCACGTTTGTGGCGAACGCTCTCGGAGTCTGAGTCAGCAGAAAACTCGAATATCGACGAAGGATTCGCGAATGAACACGCGATGTATCATAAAGACCTCACTTCTCAAATGGTGCGTGAATTACATTCGCGACGCAACAACGTTCGCGCGTTGAAACGATGAAGAGACATCGAGAAGATACATATATATCGCAACCATAAATGTGAGTTGCGCTGTTGTCTCGTGTCGAGACATCGGACCGTAAATTAACATTTACGAGATATCCTTCCCGGAATCGATCGGGCCACTGGCTGCAAGCCTGTTTCGAACGCAAAGATCGAGATCTCGCCATCGTCGCGACGAGGTAACCACCGTCCGCACGCTAACGAGAAAACAGGACCATTAGGGCAATGAGCCATGGGAGATAACTCGATTATCGATTATCGCGACGGCCGGAACGGAGAAGTTGCGAATCCTCGACAGATTAAAAAGAAATTATCGTACTTTTAGTCGTTAGCAAAATCTAAAGTAATGAGTAAGAAGAGATAGAGAAACACCTAAACAATAAATTTCATAAAATTAGAAATTGAAAAAGATTTCATGGAGATACAAATTAAAAGTAAGATTCTAAATTCTAGAATTTTAAAGATATTCTATTTAATTTTTTCTTCAAGCGACTAAAATTCGATATATATTCGATATAGTCGATATATATAAAATAAATTTCTTCATGTTAATTATGATTTTAAGTCTAATAATAAAGACTAAAAGGCTTACAAATTAAAATTACGGGAAAATATGAAAAGCATAAATAGCCAAGCGCCAGATGGAGCGCAAATAAAAACAACGTTTTGTAGTAAAACAATCAAACTTTATTTTCAAATGTTTCGATCCATTTTTGGATCATCTTCAGTGATAAAAAATTATTTTAAAATATAATAAAGGCGCCCATGATTTCACAATTGCATGAAATTATAATCACGCTCCCGTGATTTTAAGTCTGTTGTATTTCCATTTCCTCTATTATAATATTAAATCACCTTCTCTTCAAGGTACGATATGAAATATTAGCCTGAGAGGTACAACGATCGTCTAAAGTCTAAATGGCTGCAGGCATCCGGTAGCATTGATCGGCGAACGTGTTCACATGACGGCGATAAACGCCTTCGCAAAGTCTCAATTTTTTTGCTTCCTACGTGCGTTACCTGGCGGCTTTTACCTCTCACCAATGCCTCTCGTCCTCGTCCAAGCTCACTTCCAGGAACGATTCAGTGGGAGCACCGCCGAGATTATCTTGTTTGCGCGAAGTTTCCTCGTTACACGCGGGTGGACCTTTCCGTCTGCGGAAGGATCGCAATTATCTTTTAGAAGATCTACGCGTGATATTTTCGCGGTACATGTAACAAGACATTCTAGAGGACAGCGAAAAAGAATTGCAATTGAACTGGACGAACAAAAGGGAGCCAGTCATCAATCCTACACATTGTGATTCAAGGCCGATAGTGATATGATAATGATATAATAATGATGATAACGACTCCTTCTCTAATAACTTGGATGATGCGTATTTCATTATAATAATGCACGACTGATGAAAAAAAAAAAAAAAAAAAAAAAAACATGAACGATCGAAGTGCCTATTACGTTCCCAGGCATTTCTCGGCACGCATAAACAGTCGCAAAAGATAAGCTCATCTCCCTGCGGCATGCACTCAGCGAGATATATGTGTGTTATGATTTGCGAAACGAGGTTGCCGCAGCGGCTAGCACTTTGCGCGGCGTAGGAGAATGATCTTCGCATCTGGTGCGTGCGGCTCGCTCTCTTTATGCGAGACGAGACGCGTGCCATCGCGGGAGAGTATCAAGTTGCATCTCTTCTTCTTTTATATTCCTTCTCGTACAAACTCATCATTTTCTGAGCTCGAATCTTGCAAAACGAATCTTGCATATTCCATAGTTTCGGCAGACTAGTCTATAATTTTTACAAGATGAACGACGAAGTTGGAAAAGGGCAGGCGAGAACACGCCTAACTAATTTCTTTGTGTGTACGCGTTCTTTGTGTATCCAGAAGAGACGGGCGAGTAACACATAAGGCGCGTGTAGCATTGCTAATTAAGCGGCTGAGAGAAACGCGCAGGTAAAAAGCCCACCGAGACCCACCATCTCACTCGATGTGGGATCGGAGACTCTAACTTACAACTTATGACAATGAGGCAGAAAAGTATATTTGAAATATCGGTGACATTGGTACACACAATGGCCACGCCACCTGGGTTATCGAAACGAGCTCCGGACTCGTTTTTCCTCCTGAAGTTCCTTTAACACCTGTGTATACTAGCTCATATCATCCCCATCGTGCCCATTTCTCTTTCTTTCCTTCTCCGAAAGAGAATGAGAGAAAATGAACGGCCGAGATCCCAACCGAGGATGTTCTCGTGCGGGCTTTTATCCATGATACCTGAAGAGCCCTTATTCAGTCCTATTCAGACTTGGCTTTGTCTTGTCTATCTTGAAAAATGAGCCGTGAGATAGCGACGTAATTTTGACTTTATTCAGGTATAATTTTAAAAGAAACACAGGTTTCGTTTATTAAAGATTTAATTAATCCATATTTTTTTCAAATCTGTTCTCGAAATTATTACGATCAGTATTGAAAATAGAACTTTTTAAAATAACTATCCTTAAAAGATTTTTGTCACAAATTTAATAATAATAAAACAATAAAAAAAAAGATAATCCAACAAAGGCATTAAATGTATTAATTATTCCGTCTCCTACATCGTCCGAAAATCTCATTAGCATGGAGAATATCTATTTCTCTCTAATCACGTCAATAACATTGTATACATTTCTAAAAGAACTCAGAGAGCACTCGTTTCTTTACGATCATTTTCTTTATCTAAACCTTATATAAATCAGGTAAATAAATATTTCTTGCGCAACGAATACCTGTCTATACAACCAGCTAAGAACTCTTTAAGGCTCTACAGTATCCCCCATCAAAGCAATAATAAATTCTTTTTGACGTACAATGGCGTCGACGTGACTGACGTCGAAAGACGTCGAGACTGCTGCATTTTGTAACTAATACCTGTCTAAGAATCATTGTTGGTCAATCGTACCTGTTTAGTTCACGGCAGACCGCTCAAGACGCAACTAATCCGACTGCAGTTACATGTCATTAAAAGCTCTTTCAAAAGGAGATTGTCCATTTCTTTTCTCAAAAAAAAACAAAACATTTATATATTGCGCATAATTCCTTCTTGAAAAGAATTTTATCGAAAAAAATTTTAAGTCTTATCTTGAAAAAATTCGTAAGCTTTAGCTTAAAAAAAATTCAAAATATTTTAATAAGCGCATAAAAGACGGCAGAAATAATACAACTTTTTAAGTTGAGTGCTTCAGCACTTAAAATGTCAAAAGATTTTTAAATGTTTTTTTAAAACTAACAGAATGGCTGATTTCTGGTCATTCTTTTTCAGAAAAGATATTAGAAAAAATTAACTGCGATTTTCTTCCGTCCAGCAAAATAGAGATTTTCATAAAAGATTATATAAACAGATCCAAAAAATGTCACGAAACTTGAATATCAAATTTTCAAACATGTAAAAAGACGAAGTAAATCTGTCTTTTCTGAAAACAATGTTAAATGTACTTTATTAGAATTTTTAATTAAATATGATTTATTATTAAAAGATAAGATTGATTATTAAAAACTGGAAAGTCGCAACACGCAATCATCTTTGATCAAACTTTCTCCAAAAAAACCTGAATGATTTAAACTCCTTATTAAAATGCTTCGATTCTAATGTACGTATACGTTGTATTCATTAGAATTATAATCGAGTAATTAACTGTCATACAAAGTTTTCCAGTTCTAAAGAAATTTCTTTTCGTATATGTAGAGCACAACGAAAAGCAATACAGAGAGTGCGCAGAGGGTTAAGATCCCAAGGGTGAGAGAAAGTCTATATACTGTTGAATTTCTATAGTGGATAATAAAGAGAGCAAGAGAGAGAGGATGGACGAAAGGGGCGACGGCACCTTTGGAACGCATCGCCGAAGGTTCTCCGCGAGCGAAAAGCAAGACGAGGGATGATGGCAGAAGGAGAGAAAACAAGATCGAGACTTGATCGAAGAAGGATGAGGAAAGAAGAGTAGTGAGAAGAAGGGGGCAAAGGGAAATAAAGGCAATGAATGATGCTACGGCAGGTGCATCGTGGCGTGTTTAACGAGTGGTCCGATCCCAGGCTCCGATGCACCTGTAACACTCGCGTCGAACGAAGCGGGTCGAAAGAGGTCCCACCATCACCAGAAAGACGTTTTCCGCTCTCTCCTCCTCTCTATTTTTCTCTTTCCTTCTCTCTCTCTCTTTGTCTCTCTCTCTCTTTCTTCGTCCGAGATAGCAACCTTCTTAAAAGATAAATTACGCGGCTGCGAGTGCGTAATCGCGGCATCGTTGATTTACGACTTCGCGGAAACGCGTATCGAGGTAGCCGATGCGTGGTAGATTCCTCCTCGAAGTGCTTACGTCCCTCTTTCTCTTCAGGTAATCGTTTTGCTGAACGGGACGTGCGGCATGATATACTTCTCGCAATCGAGATCCCTGAAGAACTGTTCAAACTGTCTGTGAGACATTTATCAATCACGACGACGTCGTCAAGAACGAATGTGATTACACGATTAAAAAAAAGTGTTCAAAGGAAAATTAAATAAATTATTTTCTTGCGTTTGATAATATCAATAAATAGTGCACACACTTAACTTATACAAAAACTAACTACTCTTACTAAAAAATTGTAAGATTCATATTTTCAATAATTAATTAATTTTGTACTAAATATTGGTAAATATTTAGTACAAAATTAATAAATACTGGATATAAATTCTTTCTAAAACTTTAATTTAAATAAATTTTATTTATAAAAAGAATACAATTTTCCTACGTGTGACAAATTAACGCAAACAATACTAAATAATTAAAATACACACATTTTTTCCAAAAGAATGAAAAGAGAGAAAAAAGAATTTTCCTAAAATAAAATTCTAATATTTCGGAGTACCTGTATCATTGAGACTAATATGAGTAAAGATATCGATATTGTCAAACACCGCTATTCGCGATGCGCCGTTTCAAGATCCGTAAGTCAGGAAGCTGTATGGCCAGGCTTTAAGAACGTGAGAAATAAGCTATGCCGCGTATGTACCAGAGATGAAATACGATCGCCCCGTCCGCGCGCGCACGGAGAAAAGCCATTTCGAACGTCGTTGTGTGCGTGCGTGTGCGTGCATCTCACCTCGCCTCACCTTGCTTCGATTCGACTCTCATTCCGCCACCCGATACCCACCTGTTGATGCGCCAACGGTTGCTCGACCTTTTTCAACGATACCACCTACCTCCTTGATAACCTTTCTCTTTTTTGGTCCCTTCTATTCCAGATTTAGGTGGCGCGACCGCGCATCTTTCTCTTTTATACAAGTTGTATATTTCGACATTTTCGAGTATAACTATCTATTATCTACTTATTTCGGAGAAAGGAAGAATACTAATAAAATAAAATAGAGTAAATTAAATTTTTAAAGATAAGAAAGTCTTCTTTTTTTAAATGCTTTGGAAATACACATACATGTGGCTAGAGAAGAAACGCAAATGCGCTAGATTTTTAGGCTCGTAAGATTTTTTCATTCTGATATCGCAAAATAAAAAACGTTGAACAACGCCGATTCTTTCTAAATAGGATGATATTCTCGATCAGCGGATTTGAATGTGAAGGCGATATGGATGAGAGAAAAGGAAGAGAGAAGCGAATCATAAAGTCGACACGATCAAGACCCTGTCACGTAGGAGTGCTAAATTGGCATTCTCTCGCGACCAGGTGGCAAATACCTGAACGAAACCGTTAATACGGAATGTGACGATTTTAAAGAAACGACCATCATATTGCTTCAAAACCTGTAAAGAAAACATAAAACCTATTACAGGATTAAAGCCTGCTACAGACGAAGAATTGGCTTTTGCGCCGCACGTAAGCACTAGCCCACCCTTGAAGTAGATCGAAAAGATATAAGTTGAAGATCTCCGCTTCAAAATCTAGTGGTAGAAGTAGAGGTAGAAACGGTGTTATATATAAGGTGCTAAAAAATCACGCGGGCAAACATTATCGTGTAGATTTGACAAAGTCAAAAATTTAATCACAAAAATTAGATCGCTATATTTTTTACGTGTTTATTCTTAACATTAATTATCTTAATTTTAAAATTTTGTTAAAATATATATAAAATCTACTTGACATTACTTGAAGAATAAATCTTTGTCTCTTATTTATGAAAAACAATTCATCATCTTTAATCTTTTATAAATAAAAAAGTAAAGTTTTCTCTCTCTTTTTCCAGAGATCCATAAATTTTTTTTTCTTACTTGACAATGAAGTTCGTATACGTAGTTATTTAACACCGTGTAGAGGAAACTCAATATAACGCGGCGCAGAGACAGAGAATAGAGAAGACATGGTAGACCCGCCGCGCCTGGGGCGGAGATGAGGAAAAGGGAAATAATAGGAGCGAGAGGGAGAGACGGACAGGCACAGGTGTGCCAGGCACCGTGTAGGCGCCAGGTTCCTCATCGGACAACCTCACTACCTTTTGCTTGTTTTTTTTCTCATCGCCTCCGCCCGAGAAGAACGGGACGTGGAATCTTGGTGCTCCATGGATTGCTATGGAATCTACCACGAGAAAGACAGACGTCCGAGAGATGCCATTTTATCATCGTTCCAAATTCGTTCGATACCAAAATACCTTAAACTCTTTAGCAAATACAAATTATTTTTTTTCATGAGAAGACTACTTATATATATACATATATAATAAATTATAGAAATCTGATGATGTTCAAATAGAAATAAATAAATGAAATATAATTTAAATATATATATATATTTATTTCTTGTCAGATAACAATAGGATATAAAATACTATTTGAGTGTTACTCATTTTGTTGAGTAATAAATTCAAGGCTAATATATAGATAAAAATACAGTTATATTAGACTACATGATGCAAAACCTGCGTGATAGACTAGAGCAATGTAAAATAAATATGAAGAACATTTGACAAATGCGAAAAACTTTTTTAAAATTTATAAAAATGAATAATATTAAGTAATATATTCAAACAGTAATCTATATCCTATTATCATCTAACAAGAAATAAATATTTAAGTCATATTTCATTAATTTTTTTTCATTTTGAAAATCGTCCGCAGTTTCGTGACTCACCTAATATGATACGTATGTAATATTAACGAAGTTTTTAAGTTCTTTGATTTGTTTTATATGTGTATTAATCTTTCGTGTGTCCTTGTTAACTAAGGCAAAAGCGCGTAGGTGGTACGGAGCGAAAGGAAGGTTGCACCGCAATACATTGTATAGCCGATAAAAAGGAGAGCATACGCCGTTTGTCCTTTTCTGTTCCTTATTTATTGAAAAGATCAGATCTTTATATACACAAGCAACCTATATGCTTCACAAATATATACACGTGCCGATAAAATACTTTAGCCACTTCTTGCGCGCGAGGAACTCATTATGAGCATGTGTAAATAAAGTCGTAAAGTGTAGATGATATTACCGGCAAAAAATAAAAAATATAACTCGTTCTTTGCTATTAATAATTATCTGGAAAAATAAATATTTTACATATATATGTTGATGATTATTGATATATATATTAATATATTAATATATGTAAAATTAATGTAATGACATTCAAATAACATATATAATGAATAATTATTAATTAATTAATATACATATACATATGTGTAATAGTATAATAAGTAACTTTACAATTAGAGAATTTATTACAGAATTTGATTATGTTTTTATAATAATTCGTAGGAATAACTGAGTTTTTTCTACTTCTTCTGTCAGACGTAAAGATGCTAGGGATATCCACTTAAGGGTCATTCTAGTCTATTTTTGTGTACCTTCACATAGGTAAACACATCGCGACATAATGCTAGTTAGAGACGTACTTTAACACACGGTGGTGAGCGTGTGTATTTTTCCCACGGGTGAAAACCCGAGTCTATTAAAATTTTCGGAAATCGAGCTCTTGGAATCGAATTCTCACCGGTAACGTTCGCAGTAATGTCTCCGATTGATTTAACTCTTCCTAAATTGTTGGAAAACAATCGCGGGCTAAAAATAATATAATCTTTTGGAATAATTTTTACGTTATTATTCATCATAAAATATACAACTACCATATATTATTCTAAAAATTAAGTTAAATATTAGTTATATAAAATTTCTTCATAAAATGTAATTTATCTAAACTAAATAGAAAATTAGTTTGTTAATTTATTTAATAAATTCAAAATTATTAAAATTTAATTTATGTACATTCTCAATGTTTGCTATAAATATACCACAAAGCGATCGAATAATGATGTATATTTTTGCGTAAGTCCGAAATAGCGAAGAACTATAGCGAAGAAAAAAAAATCGTCTTTGAAGAATTAACCGGCGTAACAACGGATCCATCCGTGATTCTGGACTTTAGTCTCGAGATAGTCTCGCGGGCAGCACCTTGACACTGCACGAAAAGGACCACTCCTCAGGCTGAGCGATCCGGTTCTCCTTGACGTGAGTGTGTTAGGTGCAAATGCCACTGCCACTGTGTGTGCATTCGTATGACTCGACGACTGCTGGCTGGAACGGCCCCAAATTTTCGACAGGAGCTGGACTACCGTCCCTTCCCCTTCCCTTCCTCATTCTTTCCTTTTTATATTGATTAAATGCACAACGATTACGGGCATTAAAGCTGCGGGATGTATCGTCGGATTTACATAAAAAATTTCAGGGGTGTGCGCTCCGATAAATTCGAAGACGATTTTTCCTCGACGGCGAATGATTATCTTGAATTTTCAATGATGAATATTTTAGCAATCAAGTTTGAAAAATAAAATTTTTATGAAAATTAAGTGTAGTTAAAATTATTCATTACTATGAGTAATTTAAATTTTGTTATATAAAAAATATTCAGATAGCTAATATTTGAACAAACAATTAGCATATAATAATATTATTATTGTTAAAAGTTCACCCTAGAAGATATCAAATATCCATTTCAAAAATATAATTCGCGACTTTTGAGAATATTCTCGATATTTTTCCAATGACAGGACTCGCGTCAAAATATGTATCTACCGGAACAACGCGCGTTCGAGAAGTTCAATGCGTCAAATCGTGTCTACGGGAAGGAGCACAGCAGGGAGATTCTACTGGTCCATTATCACGTAACTACAGCCAGCGTGAGAGACTTCGGCGATCCCTCCTCCAACGAAGAGAGTCAGCCTTTGAGAGGGTATACAAATTACTACTATAAACTTTTAATGCCAGCCCGCGCCGTGGGCCAAACCGATCTCGCACCGATCTCCCGTGCGCGAGATGCGTGTTGCGCGTCTTCGAATTCCGATAGGGCGAACGGAAACGCTCCTGCTACTGGAATGCATTCTCGCCGCGGGAGCCGAGTGAGATGTCGGCGGATCGGCACATGTCCGAGGGGCATTTGGAGAAATGAGATTCCACGGGAAATAGCGCGGGTAAGTTTTTATTAGAATTTGTTCATTTTTTTTTCTTTTATGTGAGACAAAACCGTAACTTTCTTAAACAAAAAAAAAAAAAAAAAAAAAAAAGAATAAATGAAGTTTTCTCGTACGTACGGTTGGTGCAAAATGTAATATTGGCAGACGCAATAAAGGTAAGATACGATATAGAGATAAGAAAGTTCAACCACTCCATCGTTCGCACGTTCATACGCTTGTCTTGCATACGTTTACTTCGTCCTCTCTAAAATTTCATTCGTTTCTATTCAAAGAAATGCGAGTAAGAGAATAGAACAGAGAACGATCGCACAGGTGTGCCCGTTCCGATTACGATTTCGAAAATCCTAAAAGAGGATGCAGGAAGAAGGACTGCTCTCTATGCAGCTAAATGCGGTCTGGTGAGCGCGGTTTCTAACAATCGCGTCAACAATTTACAAGCGGCATTAGAACCACGATTGGGGAAAAGGAAGATAGGGTGTATATCGAGTATATGTACACGCATACGTACGCGCGCGCGGCCACATACATGAAGCGACACGCGGTTTCAGCTGTTGCTACTTTCTGGCGAGCAAATAAAAGCCCGAGCACCTGCGACCGCAACGAACGGCAGCGGCAGGCGGTGCTAATTAGACGGGAAAATACGATTCGTGTAGCGTGTCTCATCCTCTCGTGGTCCTCGGCCACCGATGTCGCGACGATCTGCGGAAACCTCTGCGCCGAAAACACCAAGTGCTTTCACATCGATACGCTTCGAATTTACTTATTTATTTGTTTAAAAGTACAAAAATTTCTTTAATCTATTTTCTTTTCGTGTTCTTACATACTATCAGACAAGATCAAAAAATAGAAGTATAGTCGTGTACATCGAAGAGAGAAATACATAAAAAAGAGATAAAAAGAAGATCGAAAAAAGAAGAAAAAAATTCATTAATTAAAAACATTGAATTCATATATGCCAAACTGTGTTAAGTGATAAATGAAAAATGTTTATTAAGTCAGAAAATTCATTTATAAATAACTTATTTGTAAACTCCATATAAAGTATGATATAATTTTCCTTTTAACAAAAATTTTGCTGTTTTAAAAACCCTAGGCTTGTGAAATTTAAATTGTTCCAAAATTAATATTTTATATTATATCAAACAATATTCTTTCTTTATCTGAATTAGAAAATGCGTCTATTAAATAAATAAATTATTAAACTAATTTAAATATAACCAAAATTATACAATTAACATTATTAAAATTAAATATGAATAACAATTTATTATTAATATAATTGAAAGATACCAAAGAGGATAGTAAAGTTGAGATAGCTAATTACTGGAGACAGTTTCGTTGGGCGAAAATCGAACAACGCGAATTTATTTATTCGTTTGCGACGAGTAATCGATCTTGCGATTGTTGATCCCACCGATTATTCGTCGCTCTTCGATCGGAAACAACACACCTGACAACAACATCTCCGACACGTTTGGTAGAGGGACAGATGGGACATGCCACGCTATCTTCGACGGATAATTCGGACGCCTCGATGACATGCACACGCGTACATCCATACGCACACACATACGCACACGATCTCTTACTCACGTCACTTTCGCGAGCAACCAACAAACTCGGTTCCGAGTTAAATTGCACCACCTGCCTCCGAATGGAAGAAGCCATCGACCGGAACGATTGGATTGGCCGAAACTTACTGCTTTAATTCGCCGGCACTTGATTAACCCCTTGTGCATTGCGCCGCATCAAAGCCCAGAGCACCGATTAATTACGTGTAATTGGCATTTGAGCTTTTGTTTGTTGTTTTCTTTAACTAATTTCTAACTAAAACAGTATACATTTCTAAATCTTATTTAAAGTTCAAGCTTAAGCGAATCGATACTATTGTGCAAGATGATTAACTTTATCTAAATATGATTTTAATTCGTAATTCGAAACTTACAGATTTTTAGGATACAAACTCTTCGTATTAATTATTTTAAATATAAAATTTTAATGTTAAAAAAGAAATTGTGTATATATATATATATATATATATATATATATATATATATATATATATATATAATCAATATGCTCTAGAATATATTGCAGTCTACCTTTTGATTTTTCGATAGTTGTTTATTTATACATATTCGTACATATTTGTATATGTACACATTTGTACATATTCGTACATAATTGCGCGAAATATTCTATATATACTTGCTATTACAATTCTTCGATTATAAATAAAAAATAGTCTAAAATATGTTGGTAAGAAAAAACATATTCTTTTCACAGAAATATCTCACACATCTGGTGACCAATCCCACATTTGACGCAGTTAACGTCTGGCAACAAACTGAACGGATCGATCGATTTGCTGCAGATCTGAAAAATACTGGTCAACCATCTTTTCCGCAAGAACATCATCTGTTTTGAACGTGGTGAGAGCAATCGTCGGTAAAACGACGACAACGTGTTCTACCACGTGAAAAGTTTAGATTCTTGAAAGCTCATCCGTAATTGTTATGTGCCGAATGTTTGACGACACGTGTTTTTAACTCGCTAGAAGTCTGGGAATTAAGACGTTTTGCTCATTCACACAATGAGTTGGGCGGTATATAAATTAAAGACAAATAACAGACAAATCAACGGCAAGATTTTAAGTATCAAAAAAGCGATCGATTATTCGCACATGTAGGGACTTGTAATATTTATTAATTTATTTTAATTTTATGAAAATCTACTTTATATTAAAAATAATTTAAAAAAAAATAACTAACAAAAATTCCATTAAAAAAGGTATTAAATTATCTTTTATATTATTTTTACTTTCTGATATAAATATCCAATGTGTTTTAAAATATTTTTAAAAACTTTTAATAAGTATGTACATATTTTGCACTCGTATAATGTATAATATAATTATATTTATACCATTCTGCAATTTAAACATTGCTATATTGTAAATGGTGATCTCATCTGTATTTTATTACTTTTGCGATATATGTATAGTGCATAGAAGTCCACACGGTTTTTATGCATTGCATTACTCTCGGACATGTCAAACACATGTTCGCAAACAAGGAAGGTCGAAAGTAACTTGGCCCTTTACATCCTAGAATTTATTACACGCTTCACGGCAAATATGTGCGCGCATGCATTTGTATTCGACAAAATATGGTAACTTGGTTCGCGTCGTCAAACACGCATTGCGTACATATGGGGGAGATGGTTTTCCTTTAACAAAAATTTAAGCAAAATGCTACTTTTCTCTATTTTAAAATAAAAAATTTCCTGATATTAAATATTTTAAAAATTATAATAATTATAATTTAATAAAATCTTCTTAAAATTGAGTAAACATATAATTTCTGTTATCTGTTATGTATACTCCAAAGAATTTATTATAATTATACTTAAAATATTACTTTCGTATTTCAAAAATTTACAATTAGTAATAATTATCAAATTAAAGATCCTATTGTGCAATTTACTTGTAAATGAAAAATTTTTCTAAATTATGATATATTTTACAAGTTTGAGATTTAATTGTACATTTAATAATACGTAAAGAGAGTCAGTCATTGTTAAAACAACTAATATTTTTATATTCTGTCATCTAATTTCTAGCGCTGAGAGAGAATATTCGCGATATTTTACGGATACCGCGTGCATCCCGGCGCGAATTCAGTCGAAGCGAAGCGCGATCGCGTTAGTATTCACGGTGATTTGTCGTTCGTGCGACGGATAGCGCAAACAAAGGGGGATGTCATCGCGCCGCGCGTTGACAATGACGACCATCGTCAATGGGCACCCCGACGTTTGTACGTGATTGCAAACAAGCGCCGGTGTGCTGGCTCGAGAGGTAAATTTGATGTCTCTCGCGTGCGTGTGCAATGCACCACCGACCGCATACGGATGCGGTTTCTTTCGATTAATCACCATCCAACGACGAATCCCTGCGTTATCGAATCTTCTTTCAAAAATCAGATCTCACATGATTAATAGATTAGTAAAATTTATCTATTAAATAATAGATAGCTTATCAATTTATTGATGCATTAATAAATTACCCTAGATACATTTACACTACATGTAATTACAGTTACAATTATTGATTTTTAAAAATTGATATTTAACTCACTGTAATATCTACTTTGTCAATAAAAAGTCCATTAAATGAGATCA
The DNA here is from genome assembly GCF_047496725.1 of Anoplolepis gracilipes. NCBI lineage: Eukaryota > Metazoa > Arthropoda > Insecta > Hymenoptera > Formicidae > Anoplolepis > Anoplolepis gracilipes. Next base: position 6,598,584 of record NC_132986.1, on the reverse strand, counting down.
AATTTTGATTAAATAGATTTCGATTTAATAATTTACATCAATTACATACTGATGTCAAATTACCATAACATCTACGCTGTCAATAGAAAGTAAATCAAACCGGATAACGAGTATACTTTTCAGAAGTTTCAATTTAAGAATTGAGAATCTATACCAATTACATGCTGACATCACACATCCATTACATGTCGTAGTATAAGAATAAATTTAGCCTTGAGATTTAGCATTGATCCTCTAGGAAGTAGCGCAAACAAGTTTGAGTCAGCCCTCTTTGGTTATTTCAGCAAGGCGAGGTCATCACGTGTCGTTGTACTCAACGAAAAAGGGTGGTTAAAACTCACCCTCTGTATTCTCTACAAATCCCGCCCTTGCTGTAATTGAAACAGCACGTGTCTCCCGCGACATGCGGCGAGCTAATGGCAGCATCGTGAACTATCAAGAGCAAAAGAGACAAAGGAGAAAAGGAGGAAAAATCGGGACACGAAGAGAGAACATAAGGGTTCTCCCAGTTGCACATTTCTGTTGTGCGCTTTTCTGCGGGTTGAGTCGATAATAATAGCTTCTCATTTCGACACTGTAATAAAGCACAGGAAGATTTGATTCCGCTAATCTTATAAATGATTACCTAATTTAAAGAAGGAAGTACTTAAACCTGTGCTGAAGTAAAATACTATTTTAAGAAATTATAAAAAATCAGAGAGATATATTTTTTTAACATGTTATAATAAATAAATTTAATTATTAGTGGAAAACTAAGAAAATTCTGAAGAAAAAGTGAATAAATTCAGTAAAATAAAATATATTTAGAAAAATAAGAAAAGTAAAAAAATTAAAAAGTAAAAAATTCTTTAAATTCACAAGTCTTACTGTTACGTAAAAAATTTAGTTATTATTATTATATTATTATTATTATACAAGAACTAAGAAAATTGTAACAATTTTGTAATGTGTAGAGACAGATTGATATAATTAAAAAATTATTAAGATTAATCATAATATATAGACTGAATTGTATAAAGCTGATTGGAAGATTCGAGTAAATTTAATTTTAGAAACGTAAAGTCTCGTTTTTCATATGCGTTAACAGAAATTTAATTGAGAACTTAGATAGTAGAATAATATAATAATTTTTAACACAAAAATTAAAAGATCAAATATTTAAACAAATTTCTAAAAATATATATGCAAATTGTTATTGAACGTACATAGAGTGCATACATATGTACGTGCACCAGAATCTGTTATCAGCATTAAAAATCAATTGAATGTATTTTTATTTTCCACTCATAATAATCTCTCCTTTCAAGACACGTGATGAACTAAAAAACAACATTGGAAATAATCGCACTGCTCATTATTCGTCGTAATATCTTCACAATCGATATACATGCAATATCTACATCGCAAATAATAAACGACGATGGTGCGGTCTCGTAATTTCTGTCTCTTCGTCATGTAATCATGCGATCTTATCGCGAGCGAATATCGCGTTACTCGAATTAAACGGCGACCGCGCGTAGCAGTCAGATAGACACGTGAACGCCATCCGATCTGACCATCCGTTCATCTATCCATCAAATCCGATCATAATTACACGCATAGCGATACAGTCGGTGTCCGACCGACCGAAGCGTATCCATCGTCAGGCAAGCTGCCCCTGGCCACTCTGATTTACGAAATTTCACTCACGCACACCGTACATATCAAATTGGCTCATACGCACGTACTGCGCCAATCGCGTTACATCGATCGAACGAGCATAATAAAGAGATCTCTCGACTCATGGCATAATTTCCTTTCATTATTTTAAACAAAGATTTGTCGAATTGAATCGAGATGAATTGGGTTAAATTAAATAAAAATAATTTACCAGGAAAAATTAATGCCACTTAGAATTTTAATTAAGAAAATTTCAAATAAACATAATAGTCGTGATTATATATAAATTTTTTTTTTGCGTGGTCTAATTTTAGTAATTTTTGTAATTTAATTCATAATATTAATTATTTAAAAAGGGCTAATTATAAATCTAATTTCTTTTTTCTATAGTAAAATACACGAGATTACAGTGTGTCTTAGAAGTGTTGGTGCTTCTCCGATTATCGCGCATCAACACGAATTTCCGCGAGAATCGTGAAGAAAAGGGTCAACGCGATATGGCAGGAGGGGTTGGATAGGACGGATTAGATAGCCGGGAGAGGACATATGGCGAAGCTTTAATAATTAAAGCCGACACCGACGCAGATGCGGCCACCATTCGCCGACGCTATCGCGCGCGGTCCGCCATCAAATATTTAGAGATTATAAACTACATACGCGCGCAAACGTGCACATACATGCTGTGTGTACTCTGCCTATGCATCGTCCTTTCCACATTTTCCTGCGCGCATATGTACGTATCTCTTTTGTCTTATAGTCTTTGCGTGGAAAAAAAATAACACGAGCGACAATAATACTAACACGATTTGTTTTCGTTGACAGACACATTAATCAAACAGTTTGGAATAAAAAATAGAATAAACTACAAGTTTATTCAATAAAATATTTGTTCAAATAAATATCTTTTTTTTTTAAACTAAAACAATATCCGTATACATTTTAATCGTATTGAATTTTAATATCAAATTAAATTACAAAATATTTTTTAATTTAGAATTTTATTTTTATTGGAAGCAAATTGATAAATCTCTTAAAATTTAAAATTAGTATCGTAAATTATAAAATGTTTTGTATACGTCGTAAATTAATACATCTGTATAAACACAAATTAAAATTAGACAAAAACAAATCTAATATAAAACCTGCGGTCAAAATATAATTCTTTGCGTATTACAGAGGGATATAATGATACTTTCGAAGAATACATGCTGATGTTACGAGAGCCTAAGAGATTACGGTCATTTCACGGGGCCTGCGGGTATGCGACAAAATTTATTAAGGTAACGTGCGGGCAGATGAAAGCAGCAAGCAGGTGTATTACTCGGACATAGCAACCAACTACCAGACGCAAATCGCGACACATTGAAGCTGTGAAACAGTGGAATGATACCACGAGATGTATTTATTATCGCGTAATTTTGGTTATACGAATAAGTTGTATTAATTATCAATCATGTCTTTCACGTTAAGCAATTATTATATGCAATTTTATCGTATTTAAAAATTATGTAACATGTAACATGATTTAAAACGATAACGAGACACTTTTCGACAAACACATTAAAAGATAATCATTTAAAAGGAGATACTTATAAAAAATATAATAAAACACTTTGAGTTTATGGAAATAATTTTCTTGAACACGCGCACACGTCAGTTTACGAAAAATAATAAATCTGGTTGCGCAGTCACTCGAGAGAGGCCATAATGAATGTATCCTTGAAATCCCTTTTTTTCTTATCCAACGTCGAGGGATTGCGAGGGAAAGAGCAAGAGAGAACGAGCCTAACTCTGCTTGTCAGGTGGCTCAGGATTAGTCGATTGGCGTCGAGGAGTTGCCATCTGGTTACCCTCGAAGTCCCGCTGGATTAGCATGCCGTATCCTTCACGTGCCATTCGCAGGAGGGTCCTGCCGTCGGTCGATGGCAGGACGATAACAGGACCGCGGCGCGAATGGTGTGGAGGACGGCGGGCAGGACGACGGGATAATAGAATTCGAGTGCCCCAGCAGGCGACCGCTCGATTCAGATAGCCATGGAATGTCAACGCGATCGGACTTATTGTGACACCATATAAGTATCCGAAATAATCATTGGAACCAGACGAAAAAAATTGTTATTATTCTACACGTCTAATTGGAAAGCGACATTTATTTCCAAATAATCCTTAAATTGAATCTTTCTTGCAATTTTTGTATGCGATAAAAATATTTTATACTGATAATAAGTCTATCATGTATGTTGCGTGGACGCAATTAAATTTTATGTTCGAATTCTTCATAAAAGCTAATAATATAAAAAAAGATGGATATATAATATTATATGAATTGATATTAATTAATATAAACTGATATAAGTATAAAATTCTAACAAATATTGTATATATATATATATATATATATATATATATATATATTTATACTTATTATCAGTACGTTATTTTTTTCCAAATTACTAGCTAAAATTTAATTTTGAATATTTATAATTAATAAGTAATAAATAAAGATTATAATTATTATCTTTGTAATATATAATTGCCTTCTCTTATTGATTATTTATTCAGATACGTTTACTAAGAAATATTTGAAGGGAGAGGTTCGAATTTTTCTTATTAATGTTAAGCACTCAGCACTTGGAAGAAGCTGATCAATGAAAGAAGATGGAATTTTGCGTGATATACCTCTGAGCGCAAATGGCCCACAAGGCAAGGACGGTATTCGGGAACCCTTGGGAATTTCCTTGGCCCTTTTTAGGGAACATCTGGCCGACACGCATCGGGACTGCATGTGCGATGGTTTCGACGCACCCCTATCGGTGCATATGTTTTGCAGATATCGCGCGTGACATGCCTCGTATGTAACCTACGCGTCGCGGGGATTCTCCCGCGGGCCCTACAGCCACGAATGCACGCATTATTGCACCAACTGTCATTCGCAGTCCGCCGAGAAAAGGCAGTCGTTTCATCTAATCGCCCCAAGAAATTGGATCTTATTATAATCTGGCTTAATTTTATTAGCAGCCGGTACGCAATTTCGCTATTCCGACGCGAATGCGATTATGATTGCAGTTGGGAACTCTTGACTTCGTGTTTGCGAAACGAGAACTTTGCATACTTAATGATTATACGCCGTTTTAAATTCAGAAAAATTACTAAGAAAAAAAAGAAATTTTTTAAATTTTTATAATACAAAATATTAATAAGAAAAGATATATATATATATCTTTTCTTATTAATATTTTGTATTATAAAAATTTTTTTAATTTCTTTTATATATATATATATATATATATATATATATATATATATATAATTATAATAAAAGAAAATACAAATTATTAAAAATGAATAAAAATAAGCAATTTTTGCAGAAATTTCATTTTTTATCTAAAATACAAGACTCAGCTATTATTTTTAATAAGTCAATTTTATTTTATTAATATTTTTTTATTATTTGATTTGATTAATATTTAATTAGAGAGTAAAATAATATAACGATAAATATAAAAAAATTAAATTGTTGTAGAAAATATTATTGAAGATCCGAAAGTAGAGGCGCGATAGACACTGTATAAATAAACGGTATAAAGTTGTTCCGAAAGGCAGCAACAGATAGAAGAGATAGGTAGATAGGTAAAAGCAAGAAGCCGCGTGTCGCGCTCGCGCTTGTTCGCGCTACGATTACTTTCGTGGGGTGAACGCACGCACGCACGCACGCATCGTTACGTTACCGTCACAGTAAATATAGAACGACACCCCGCTGCGGCTGTCGGCTTACGCCATAAGGCACCGCGACGTGACTCTATATGGGGCCGGCCGCTTCCGCGGCGCGTGATGACGCGCTAACGACTCTCTGTCACGCCGAGTCGATCGCTTGATTGGCTCGTAGATAGGTCATGTCATGTATAACCCCCCATTATCGAAAAACCAGCACAGCTTAGTACAATTAGTATTAGAATCATCATTTAATTAATGAACTCTTGTCGGGCCTATTATTTATATAAAGGTGAAAACAAGAAAGGGAAAGAGAGGCGGAAATATAAATATTATTCAAAATAAATATCTATTATAATATATATTTTTCATATTATATTATAATTATACTATATATATATATATATATATATATAGACTTAAATATAAATGTTATAAGATTTTTAAAGTTATATTATTATGTTGTAATACATAGATTATATATTGCATAAGATTATATTATTTTTATATTTCTTTGAACTACATGTATTACTTTCAACGAAATAAAATCAGAGGGAAACTGTAATTCTACGATTCCGAAAAGCCACGTGAATCAAATGAATTAAACAAATAACTAAAATGTAAATATTAGAGATAAAACAGTAAATATGTGAATATGTCACACGTGCCGTCTTAATTTGTAAATCTGAAAAATTGATAAGTCAAGGCGATATCTATAAGGCCTTTTACACAAAACATGCTCCAATTTTCGTATATGCTATCTCTGAATCTCGTGTATGCTATCTGAACATTCTCAGGAAACAATTATCGCGTATTTGTTTGTTTTATTATTCGTAACTTTCTCAGTTTTTAATTAGAATCAAATAGTTCTCGTCTCTAATTGTAAGTAAAAATTGATCAAAGTAACATTTTTTGTATCGTATATTTTCCAAATGTTTTATAATAGTGTCTCAACATAAGTTAACATTATATCGCATTTTAAATATTATATTACTTTCTATATACTTCGTTTTTTCTAGAACGTATGTTTAAAAATTATATTTTGGAAAGTATTTAATTTTATGATTAATGTAATTTTTTTAACTTAAAATAATATATCCTCTTATTATCTCAAAAGAAATAAACTAATTTCCTTTTGAATTCATCGCTAGAAACATAAAAAAGTGAGCTGTAATAAATATCGAACACAATCGTGTTCTAAGTCTCGAAATTCCCAGATTCTTGCTCGAGACTTTCTTGAGAAATGATCAGCGTGTTCGGCAAGGCCTGAGATGGAGAGAGGAGAGTTTAGAACGGGGATAATGGGGCGGGGGTCAAGGCGTGAGGTATTGAATGCAAACACACAACTCTAAAAACACGCGAGCAGGCGCAACGCACGCCTTGTGTGTGTCCGTTAACAGTGATTCCTTTCATTTCGTCGCACCACTCATCGCCGTCTGGGAAAAGGAAAACTCCTTAAAACGAACCCCGTGTTCTCGAACTCAATCTTCTTTCCTTACAGAAAAAGATTCGACCGAGAGAAGGCATTCGCGAAGTCGATACTTTTAACTTATATAGTCTATAAGTGGTTGAAATATAGATTAAAGTTAATAAATTAAGTCAAAAACGTTCAAGAACGTCTCGTGGAGTCTTTTTCACATTTTTTACCTCTTTTAATTTCTTTACGAACAGTAATTATATTAAATAGAAAGCAGTCCAGAGAAAAACTCTCTTTCTAATTATAGTCCTTCGACAATTGTAAATAATATTTACATTATTTCCTGAGTAATTAATATTTACAGAATTGCAGTAAAATGTTAAAAAAGATTTATATATAAAGCATTAGTTAAATATTTGTCGCGAAAGATCAAAATATTTTCTTCAAGTGACTTGTATAGTGATAATAGCAAAGTAGTAATCATAGCGCAAATAATCGTGAAGCAATAACATCTTTCATAAAAATTAGGAATTATTTTCTCGATCTAAGATTAAACAATATCATAAAAAACGATGACGAGAAGATCGTTATCTCGTGTGCAAACATCTGTGTCCGAGTACGCGAGCACTCGCTCGAATATCTTTCAATCTGATACGCAATCAATTGTACAATATCGGTTATCGTATAATGCTTATCGGATGCGTTTAGTGCGTTTCGCGTTTTGCAGCGAACGTGATGTAAAGCTTTATAGCAAACGCGCGCGATATAAAAAAATATGTATGATAAGAGCAAGACTGACATGATTCGACGGAAATCGATTTCGCAATAATTCGTGAAACCAGTAGTGTGACTTTTTGACGAAAATCTGAATATCTGAATATTACGAAAATTTATGTGTCACTCAATATGGTATTTTTTTAGAATCAACATTTTTCCTCTTCATTCGAACATTATTAATCATTAATATGAAAATATTTTACATAGCAAAAATTGATTCTGCGAGAATAAATTCAAAATTGTCATATAAATATTTATCTCTTCATGTCCGAATATGATATTATTTTTATTAGTATATTTTATCAAATATTTTAGTGAAATTTTTTATTATAAAATACGTATATTAATAAGGTATTTATTTTTTAAAATAAATCGGACTAACTTTTACGTAATGGAATACAAGCTAAAAGGGGATATATGTAGATAAAAATGTCACGGATTTTCCAGAATTTATGGGATTAATATTGTATTATATTATGCACACAACACATATATTAAAATGAGGGGTAAAGAATAAAGGGAATTTTTTTTATTCTACGCGCTGGCATGTTCGCGTGCTTACTGTTAACATAAATTACGTGACACTCCCCAAGTTAGTACACCGCGCGCCTTTAACGCGACCATCTTCGCCGTCCTCTCTCGCATCTCCGCATCCTATCCCACAGCCGCCAGCTGTCGACCGACTTCCGTCCTCGAACGGAGCATTCTTCGTTACTATTATTACAAAGATGCTCGTGTTGCTGAGATTGACAAAATGAAAAAGCTGTTACTGTTATTTTTCACGCAGTATCTTTAACACACTAACTTAAATTATTAAACACAATAATTTAAAGCTTTGATGTAAATCAAACTTAATGAATTAATTCCTCAGTGAATAATGTAAATAATTTCTCAAAAGCGTTATTAAAATAATTAATTTAAAAAAATAACAAGTGGTTAATTAATAATTAATTAGTAGTTGATAAAAGATCAATGAGGATTACGAATCGCACGTGTAGTTCTTGCCGATATTGAAATTATTATTCAGCATAAAGTACATAATTAATCATGCTCTTTTGATTATACTAAGTTTTAAATACATTTTAATTTTAATTTTAATGTGTAATTCTTCTCAAATATAAATTGTTCTTTCTCAATGTTATCAATTTTTTCTATCTGTCTTATATCCTTTATACAAGTTACAAGCGAAAGGAAATGAGAGGTTTGGCATGTCCGAAGTTGCTTTTTGAATCCGATGTGAATTAAAAGGCGACCAAGCGCCGCACGGGCGTGTCTGTTTCGCGGGTTGACGTGCAATTGCACACAAAATTGCCGCACTCAAAATAACAGTCATTAATCCTTTCTTTTTCTCGCGCGCGCGACCGATATTCGCCGCGGTCGAAAGCAGTTCATTTTTTACATCGTGCTGTAAATATATCGAAAAAGCGAAATTGTCTGACAAGACTTGTTTATTTTGCGGAATATCTGAGAAAGAAAGAAAGAAAGAGAGAGAGAGAGAGAGAGAGAGAGAGAGAGAGCGAGAGAGAGAGAGAGAGAGAGAGAGAGAGAGAGAGAGAGAGAGAGAGAGAGAGAGAGAGAGAGAGAGAGAGAGACCGCGGGATATTATCAGGGAATTTGTGAAGATTGTTTGATTGGCGAATTAATCGATTTCTATATGATTGATAAGTCAACGGAGAAGATTGTTTAGTCACTGTTATTTTGCATATCTTTACTTAGATACTAATGTGTCATTAATAAAACTTTTGTTTATTTGAGCAATGTATATATTAGATATATATGTTTATAGTTTTTCTTCATAAAGAAAAAAGCATTAATTGGATTTAATTATTTTAAATTTTATGAGTTAAATAATGTCACGGTAATATAATCTGCAATTAGAAAAGAGTATTAGCAAAATAGGGGAAAATAATTAAGTGTAATTTTCATTACTATCAAAACATCTTTTTAACATTTTCAATGTGATTTAATCACCGATGAATCGATAATAATAGAATTCCTGATAAAATCTTTAACTGACAGATGATATAAAAAATTTTATCTCGATTAACATATCTTATCGAAAAATTCTCTATTGAAATAATCATGTCTCAAGAATGTTTTTGCACTAGAAAGAGAGAAAGAGAGAGAGAGAGAGAGAGAGAGAAAGAGAGAGAGAGAGAGAGAAGGGAGAGATGGAGGGAGGGAAATTGCGTAGTTCTTATAAAAGCCACGGGAAAACAATTGTTTTCGTTAAAAAGTCTTGTTGTGATTAATCGCAAGTCATGCCAAAGTAGTCTTACAAAAAGTAAAATAATTTTTGTTACTAATTTTACAAAACCCACTTTACGTTTATAGTATCTTCATTTTTATATATTTAGTTAATTTATTTATTTTTTTACAAAATTTATATTTATATTTTTATTCAAATTTTTTATAGAATTAATTACATGTAAAAATTTTGGAATAAATAAAAGTTAAAATTATGCGAAAATTTCGAATATGTTTTAGGATTACTGATTGATTAAAATAATTGTATACATATATTTAAAATATGTGCTTATATATACTTCAAAATTCAAGTAATTCCATAGCGTGATAAAAAAAACGGCAATTTGTTGCTAACAATAAGAATCATTGCAAAAGAAACTCAGAAACGTTTTAAAAGTTGCTGAATACTTCTCTCTTTTATTTTTACTAACAAACTCGAAACAGTGTATTATATTATATATATATTTTTTCATATTTAATTCATTATTAAACAATTAAAATACTACTGAAAAAAAGATTGTGTTAACAAAAAAAACGAATTTACTTTGTTAATTTTTGACTTTATTGACTTTTCTAGAAAAGAACTCAGTTAAACTCAATTAATTGAATAAAAAGTTACAAGAGAGAAAATAATTATACGACTAAATAAAAGTTTCCAACGACCTTGATCGGTTACGCTTCTTAATGCGTGGACCATTTCTGGTTTGACAAGTCCGACTGCTGCTGGGACGAAACTCATGCAGTCTCGAAAACGCGATCCAAAGGAAAGATGCAGCGCTTTCGACGCTCTGTCTATAATGGAGTTGCAAAGAAAATAGAATATTTTTTATTTAATCTTGAATAATTTTTGTCTTATTAATAAACTTCTTCTTTTCTAATGTGCGTAAAACATAATCTTGATTATATTTCAAAAGAAATTCAAAATTAAATAGATCGGGTGATAAATGGAAATGTAAAAATTTCGACTCTTCTAAAAAGTTTTCTTAAATTCTTTTTTTATTCATGTTTTTTTCAATTTTTCTGCTTTTGTCATTTTCTAAATTCATAAACACAATGTGCAAATTACATTTTGAAACAATGAATATTAGAGTTGATACAAATTAGCGATCAAATTAAAAAAAAAATAAACTTTGTCTACTTAACGACAATCCTCTTAACACGAAATATGTTAATACAAACAGATTGACCATAAGAATTTGCCGATTTTCAGATAGAAAATCTACAGCTACAGATGGTGACCACACAATCAGTGACCATGTGTCAAACATGGATGCAGGCTAAAAGACTGAAATATTTTTAGAATCATAAAATCAACGAATAACGAAAATAGCAGTATTCTTTTGTATAACTAGAGCTCTTTGATTGATCCGCATATGGTGTTTTCTTAAATACATATGACAAGCAACGATGGTTTAGTTGATGAGAAAATTGTGATGTAATAAAGTTCACGTTTCAAAATAATAAAGAGAATACGTATGCATATGTTCACAATGTAAAGTTTGATTTTTGAATAAAATAATTATAATGTATAATTGTAATGTCATGTGAGTGTCGTCATATTTGTCCCGAGCATTTATCTTAATAATCGTCAAAGATATTTTACTCAGAAAAGAAAAATTATTGATGAAAAATATTAAAAATTTTTAATAATTATCGCTTGCAATTTTATATGCAAAATATGTATATTATTTAAAATCAACGACGGAGGCCAAATGTAAAATAATAATCCTTAATTTCAGAAAATAACTATTTTAATTCATAAGAATCTGATAGCTAAAAAATAAAGATATTGAAAAATTATAGCTAATTTACAAAATGAGACAGTGTTTCGAAAAAAACTATTTCGAAATGCATTATATATGTTATACATATATGTATAATGTACATTATATATATATATATACACATATTTGTATTCATTTGATAAAAAATACAAACTATAAAAATTTGTTTGTACATGTATATGTATATATATTTCTGTTTTTTTCTTCTACTCATATTAATAACTCTTATAGTATTTCTAAAACATTTATAATATTGCCCAATTATTCTCTAATAACTTTCTTAATAAATATACATTTAGTGATTATTCTTTAATAACCGCTCATTTCTTACACCTAACTTACTTTCGCTTCTAGCATTGAGTTTAATCTACAATTACTTTGTCGCAATTACCGTTTGTACAAATCAGCAAGTATTTACGATTCGCCGGTGAACTTAATAATCGCTTTCCCATAGCCTTCGAGAATAAGTGTTTCTAATTCTTACCCACTGGTGGTTCTCGTTTTGACGAAAACATCCTTCTAAAAGAACAAAAGTGTTGCATCGGGTCTGTTTGCATCCAGCAAGCAGAAGGGATACCATGGATAAAGTAGAAGATTGCGAAGAAAGGAAGAGCGAGAGCGGTCAGAAACAAGAGGGCGGTAAAAGGAATAAAAATTCGGAGGTCGAATCTCCCGTTGATCACAACGTCGGTAAACGGCCTCCGCTACGAGACCAAGAAGGGCAAGCGGAGGGAAGACACCCGCGGTGGTCAGTGAGTCCCATAAACTCGCGATTCCTGGCCGTCCTCTGGCATTTTTATACGTGCATACGCACACACTCGCACATTCGAGTGCGCTACCACTGGTGGGTGGGCAGAGCGGCTATAAGGCACGACGAGAGAGAGAGAAGCGTAGGGTCAGCGGAGAGGAGACTGGGAGAAAAGAAAAAGAGAGAAGAAGCGTAGTAAGACAGAAGAAGAAGGAGAGAACGAGTAAGCGAGTGGTACAGAGAAACTGTGAGCTAAACTCTCGGCTTGCTGGCGCCGCTCTGTCGGCCCCCGCTGACTCCCGCCGCCAACAATGCGTGCACTTCTCCTCTTCCCCTCCCGCGACCATCGCCACCGCCGACGCCAACGCGCTGCGTCGTCTAACATCTCGATGGTTATACCAATACCAATGAACGGCGACATCGCTACGATCAACGGCGCCAACATCGGAGGACACCAACGTCGCATCGCGAGAATCATTGAGAAATTAAGAATCAATAGGATCGTTAAGAATCGTTAAACCATTAAGTCTCAACCTCGTTATGAATCATTACTGACATCGGAACATCAACGGATCTTCCAACTGACACTACTGCTATCACGCTACTGTCTCGCATCATCTAACATCGAGCTACCATTAGAGCTAGTATAGGCAAATACTACTGCGATACTGTGATCACTACTACTATTATCAGCTGTGAGTTGGGCTTGAATGTGTAAGGGATCACGACGCATACCACTACTATCACCGGCGCCAACGCCAACGCCGAACGCCAACGTTGTCACGGGATCTTTTCCGGCGTGATGGATCCCCACCATCACGACATACTCTCTCGTATGCCGCATTTTCGAATCGACAAAGCTTATTGGTGAACAAGAGAGAGAGAAAGAAAGAGAGAGAGAGAGAGAGAGACCGTGTCCACGGCGACATCGGGTCGCTAACGTTAGTTAGTAGTAGTATACAGGCGGTAGTAGTTCAGTAGTACTACTAGTGTTGGTGGTGGTAGTGGTGGTAGCGCGACGATATTACTGGCGGCAGTGGTGGTGGCAGTGGCCAAGTTGGTGGTGGTAGTGGAGTGGAGTACGGACCAGTCGGGCCTCCCTCGCACACGTAAGAGCGTGAAACAGAGTCGAGAGTACACGAAGTGAGTCAGTTCGCTGTCGACTACGATAGGAACAGGACGTGTGTCATTTTTTATCGAGTTTATCGTCTAGACAAACCCGCGAGATCAGTTCGCATCAAACGTCAGCCGGTAAACGGAATTCTAGGATTACTAAAGCGACGAACCAACGCTTTGTTACACGTGCCGAGATTTGTGGATCTATACCAGAGAGAAAAAAAGAAAAGTGTATTTGTGCGTGAGGGTGCGTGAATTGAGGAAGGAGTGAACCGGTGAAGTGCCGGTGGCCCATGAGAGGAAAATGAGCGAGCACGTGATGGAAAGTACGTTCGAGCTTTCAGCTTTCATGAAAGGTGAATTTTAAACAGTAGTCCGTGATGCGCTCACGGACCTTAATCGATCGATGACACAAGAACCGAAGCGAAAATGATCGCTTTAAATTGTTGATCACTTTGATTTTGACTCGCTTGACTTAACTTTGTTTTCGTCTCTTTAAAGTTAAAAATAACGTACATTATGAAGAGTGAAAAGTCAATAATTTGCATAAATAACTTGTATTAATTTGCTTATAATAACTCTAAGAGCAAAGCATTATATCTACAGTGCATTGATTAACTCAAAATTATTTGTAGCTTAAGCTTATTAATTATTTTCAATCTTTCCAATTATTTTAAAAAGAATTAGACTTTCGAAAAGAATCAAATCTTTACTCAGATTTTATTGAGCTTGAGATAATTCAAGTTAAGAAAATTTCAATGCAAAAGAAGCTTCTTTTTTATTTATATCGAATATGATAATTATGATAAAATAATCGAAAAACGTCTCCTTGTGCAAAAATGAATCGAAAATGCAAAATGATTGTTTTTTGCATATGAAACCTTATTTTAAGAAAATTGATCTTGAAATTCCGTCGAATTTATAAGTTGTCTCGATTGCCTTATTTGAAAATGTAAAATATTAATAGAAAGATAAACTTGCACAATAATAGAAGTGATAGAAAACAAAACACGTTACCAATGTTTGGAAACATCAGCTTGAATGATATAAACGTTAATCTATAAAGAGATACAGAATTTTAATCAAGCGCGCACACAAATTATTCGACAAATCTTTAAAACATATCGTACGAAAAAAAATTTCACAATCGATTTATTTTTGTACGAAGAATCACTGCGATTATCGAATGCATTCTGTATGACTTGTAATTAATTAAAGAAAAATTAATTTACTATTCTAGTTCAATTATATTTTAGTTACTTTATTTCATATGAATCTGATTGTGAGATGATTATGATTTTTTCATTCATTTTAAATTTGATATCTCCAAAAGCTTTTACTTTTATATTGTCTCGTGTCATCGATCTAAGCTTCTAACTTAGAATGTAAGAGAATTCCAATTTATGATAAGATTATAATCCACACAACTTAAATCCACTAATATCTCCAACACGCTCCAGATTTGTTTTACCTATTTTAAATCGGTATACGTGATTGACATGATTTTCCGTAAAACACGATATACAAAAGTACGCTAAAGTATTAAAATCCTGTCGAATAATATTCCGAATTTTTAATTCGCCGTAAATCAGGCTAGTCATTTAAATGCAGACCGATCAATACACTCTTTTTGATGTATACCGATAATTATCATTATGAGCGGCGCCGATGTGGAATGCGAGATTTATGCGGCTGATGGATCGTGACGAGAAACAAAGGGGGAATCGGTTGGAGGTGACGATCAGAATGGATATGTTCTTATATCAATATAAAGATTAGACAAACAAATACGTAAATAAACAGCTACATGACACCGGGAGAGTACAAACATACAAAAAGCTGACTTCATTATTGTTTTATTTGCTAAGTTTAGTTTAAATAGAATGCCCTTTATATATATATATATAGAGAGAGAGAGAGAGAGAGAGAGAGAGAGAGAGAGAGTCCACAGTATAATACTAATCATTCAAAGCAATCTTTTATCTTAAAACATATCTTATTCACAATCGGGACTAGACTATCGTTGCTTACACGTAAATGCCAGATGATAGTCTGGGCATTTTTGCTAGACACTGAGGTGTATACAAGAAGAAAAGAGGAAGAGAGAGAAGAGAAAAGCGAGAAAGGGAGAGAGAAAGAGACATATAGCAGTGGAGGTGGCAGTAGTCGTGGCGGCTGTGGCTGCGACGGCGCCAGCGTGGGTCGTCACACATATACATGTACAACCATAGAGAAACACGCCCGAAGTACAGGCGACCCCCTTTGACCGAGCTTGAAATCGGTGCTGGGCATCTACGCGTAAACAACAATGCCTGTGGAACAGTAGAATCAACGCGGCGCGCCGATTTAACTTAACGTCAGAGCGAGAGAGATTGAAATCTAGCAATCTATTTAGTGTGTCAATCCTACGATAAGGTCACATAAAAGCAAAATAACATTATATTTTATCTTTTGAATTTATTAATGAAATGGTCGCAGATAATTATACATCCATTATCAAGGTTAATGATATAATTTATCTGCGATAATAGATATTAAACTTTCTCTTCTTTCTCTTTATTATAAATATCTTGGGAAATGATAAGGCAAAAATAGATGAAATATCAAACATCCGATTAGTAATAATCAGAAGAAAGATCCGGTTAGAAATAAAAAAAGATTTTATCTAACCATGAAAAAATATATCTTTTTAATCAAATTTGGAGGGATTATTGATGGAGTGTACCAAAATAGTTGAAGCACGGTTAATTTAAGAATTTAATTACTTATATTTTTTGTTATTTTACTAATTTTTTAATTTAATGATAATATTGCTCACGTTATGAAAATATCATATCAAATTTATTGTCAATATTAGTAAAGCTTTACGATGAATTAGATATCTTTTATCGTTTGCGATACAATAATATTATTATATCGAATTTATAAATATTATATTTTATTTAAAAATTATAAATTTTTAATGGAGAGTTGAATATAAGTGCATTGGTATTAGTTTTTGCTTCACTATTCATTATAGCGGATAAATCTCTATTATATAAAAGAGAGATATTCAATCGCGCCTACATTCCCTTCTTTAAACTAAAAATCGGTCAAGAAATCATGTCGATAAACTGTTCATCAATCTTAATTAATCGTAAACATTTGTTGACGCATGATACCTTTAACCGCTTAATATCATGTGAGATGTATTAGAATCCAATATTATTTATCAACGTTATATATTTTGATCGCAATGATATTGCGTGTGTATTTTATGGAAAGTGCATGGATCGCAGAAAAAATAAAAGTCTAGATGAATTACGTGTAACATTTAAAATTGTTATTTATATAAACTTTACCGTCATCAACGAGATGTAGAATTAATTGTAAGATAATTGTAAAATGCTGTATGTGAGTATTATATGAATACTATGAGCATAATATCGCGATGTTATAAGAATACAATTAATAGTCAGTAACTTTTTATTCTCACGTATAAGATTGAATGTGTGTGCACGTATATGGGCGTGTGTGATCAATTTAATTATTTAATAAATAATAAACATTGACAAATTTTTTTTATTTAATTTTTATAAATTTAATTATTTAAATTAATTTTTTATTAATTTATTACTTGTGATCTCTCTCTAATACATTTAATAAAATGAACAAAAAGTTATTACATTATTAGTGGCTCATATTAACAATAATAATGATGACCATTTACAACCAATACTCATCATTTGTTATAGATAGCTCGGTAAATATAATATTTTTATTGATTTCAAAACTGTAATTAATCTTATCGTCGAAAAGCACAACTTTGTTCTATCATAATTTATCTGATACGTGAAAACGTATAATAACAAAAGTATAACAGACACGACGAGCGTTTTAATTAGATCGTACCTGTCCTTTCCGCGATAAATATATAATCGAGATAGTGCCTATCGGCTACTGCGTTACACCTAAGTCTACGCATTCATTTACATATCTCATCTCCTTGCCCGACCACTTTTACTCTCAAATCAGCCGCTTGCACAGCGAGTCAGTATCTCAACTGTAGCAAATCGCGACAAAGAGATGACTTCTCCAGTTTTAGAATATAAATCACGAACACGTTCTACTCTTCTTTGGCTATAGCTATGTGTATTGTTGAATAAGTATATTTTTATGCATATGCACGTCAGCCGGTGTTTTACGACATTGTCGCAATCCACATTTTTCTTTCACGTAGTGTCTGCAAACCACGCCTTTACAAAATATGTTTATACATCCGATAATATATTATTAATTAGAACATTTTATCTACTACTATATCTAGATATATAATATATAATTGGAATGACATCAGGTATACAAACAAAACAAATAAACATTGTCATAAAAAATCCATGACATATGTATGTACATCTCATGAAAATTTCATCTTCAGATTTTATAAGACATTTTAATGCAAAATCTTTTGTTGACAAAGTTAAATATTATCTTTTTTTTATGGCTTTTGTCATTTTAATATTAAACATCCTTTAAATATTAAAAAAAAAACGTTAAGTTGCAGTTCCGTTAAAATAAGATTTACAAGATAATCAAAATTAAAAATAAGATAATTGAAATTAAAAAAGTAAGATTTTATTTTCCCGTCAAAGCTTATAATTAGTTAGCAAAAATACAACTTACTTTCAGTACTTATATAATTCAAGAATGTTACATCTCTGTTATATCTGGACTGCTATTTAAAAAATTATTCTATAAAATGAAAAAAAGAGAAAACAAGGAGTGAAAAAGTTCATAAACATTGCATACCAGTATGACTACAATTAAATAGCATTGCATGATTATCTCCATAAATTGATGAGTATCGTTTTAATACTGTCCCTCTTTCCTTTATAAGCGCCTCTGATACAAATTTTGTCTGGAATTTATTGCGCCAGTTTTGACCTCGCCATCGAGAGTGTAATCGATATAATATTGAGTCCGGTTACGAATACAAAAAAATGTTATAAGACGAAAGACTCTCCTCTCGTCATCGCTATTTTACTGAATTATATTCTATACTGTTTTGTCTGTATGATAATTTCAATAGTTATTTTTCGTGAAAGAGTCTTGCTTTCTGACCTTCGTTATTTCTACAACAGTGTCTCATTCACCTGCTTAAACAAACCTTTAATTCTTCCAAAATTTCCAATAAATAAAGTCTCAATAGAACATATTTTAAATATATATTTTGTAATTCATTACAAATAAAAAATAGCTTTTTGTTGAATTTTTTGGAATGAAAATTTGCCTTAGTAATGTCTAAATCCAAAAATTTCAACAATTTGGAGACACCTAGCGTATATGTAATCGACAATGCACGATGAGAGACGCATTGCAATGCATGCGACAGCAAGCCACTTGTTCTCGATCATCGAACGCACAGTTGACGTGATTAAAATAAACGCGCGGTCCGATTTCCTGAGAGAACTCATCCGCACTCGGAATAATCGTCACCGGGAAAAATATTCATCGCGAGTGAAGAAAATAATAATGCCAGCAGAGAACGTTATAATTTAAAAAATAAATGCTTTTATAAATAAAAGCACATGAGCTTTTTTGTACAAAGCTTATGAGAACGCGAATTGTCGAAACTTGCACAATATCGCGGCACATCTGTCCACTCGCTCGAATATATGTATATATCATTCGCGATTTTATGTTGATTTAAGCGCATATGGGTAAATATACGAATAATATTCCCGCAAGAGCCCGCGGCACGTGGGCCGCTTACACGTGTTTATTACGCGGATTGATACGCGTCGCAGCACACACATAAAATGAGAAAGACAAATATTGGATAGTTAAATACATCACAAACCTAAAAGCTGTACAGAATTTTTTCCCCCAAAAAACGAAATATACATGCATATAACAGCAACCACTAGTGATTCACAAAAAAAATATAGCGGCAGTGTTTTGAGATAATAATATATATTTTTTTTAGTTAGAAATGTTTATAAAAAATTGAGTTAATTAAAATTAAATTTTATTTTTGGAAATACATATTTATTTTAATTAAATTTGTAAAAATTTATTAGCGATCTGTCTTTTTATAATCTGTCTTTACAGACATAAATGTATATGTATATAATAAATTTTTACTAAAGTTTAATTTAAAATCGTGCTTTAATTATTATGTGATATTTAACGTTAAAAATTAAATATCGTTTATTAAGCAAACATGAATTTCAAATAGTTTAAAAAATTATGAATTTAGAAATGTGTGCATTTTGTGGATATATTAATTCTTAATGTGTGAAGAAAATGAATATACAATAAAAATAAAAATTTGAAGCGTGATAAATATTTAATACAAATCAGAGACATGATAAGCTTGATAAAACTTGGAAGCTATTTTGAATATCATAAGAAACATGTAAGACTGACACAGAATGACATCAGAAAAGTTCATTCAGATTAAATAATTTAAAAAATATAATTCGGCTTGCAAAACGATTCGTCAAAATTCTTCTGTTCTTATTAAGAAAATATTAATTAAATTTAATAAAACTCAAAAATTAAATATCTTGTAGAGATGGGTCTTCCTCTTATCACAAATTTTACAATTGCTTCATTATCAAAACATTAAGAGTTAAAATATGTACGTGTTCGAGAATACGATATTTTAAAGATTTGATATCGGTGCTGCGAGTTAAACATATAGACAAAGGTCAAAACACAAGGTCAATGAGGGAGAAAAAGAAAGAGAAAAAAATAATTCTTTTATCGTACGCCGCCGATCGATATCGTCATGCTATTTAGTTTGCGTGCACTCGTCCATTGACGCTTTAAGAGAAGCATTTGCATGATAAATATTATACAAAAAATGTACAGCTGTCTTAATCATTCATGTAAATAATGTACTATCAAAGCAAATTTTATAACTCAAACTAATTATAAGAATTACAAATTAAGAAATACATACGTACATATATATATAAATTTATTATAAATATATAAATATATTAAGAATGATCTTTAAATTACATTAAAATTGAAGAGACATACATTTAATTCTTAATTTTATAAAAAAATAACTAATTTAATTTATATTTTTTATAAAAAAAAGATAAAAATAAAATTTAATGCGGAATAAATAAAATTGGAGAATTTTTTTTGTAGATAATCTGCTTCTTGTTTATAATTCCATATATAATTTGAAATTTGCTTCAGTGACACGTGATCTATGCAAACAAGTTTATCCGTCTGCATAAATCTTTAAAAAAAAGAGGAAAAGGAAAGAGGAAAGATGAAACACGAGCAGGAAAATAATTTTACAGCTAGATCATGCGCAAAAGGATGTTACAAGCAAATAAATTACGCATTCAGCACGTACTTAGGCATTGTGTTTACGCAAAGCCGCCCAACACTGATCGGCCAGACTCCGATAGAGCAAACGGCCATGTGCGACGCGCAACATGAAGAAACAGTGCCAGAAGGAGTAGAAACAGAACGAGAGAGACAGACACACACGAGTATTGTCGCAATCGGATCTATTCGGCCGTGCAAATGATCAACTTGGCATACCGAGTCACGCTCGCTCTCACGAGCATCTGGCTAGCGCCATTGCCTCCTCTCTTCTCTTTTGCTCTCTTTTGGACAATCTCCCTTGATTCTCTGTGAGACGATGCCGAGTACACGCATTCGAGTGTGCTTTCTCTTATCATTTAAGAAAAAAGATTTGGATATCATGAAAAACTAAATAGGAAAATTTTGCGCGCAGTTATTTCATGATTATTTTGCTTCAGCGGTAAATTTATAAATTGTATATATTTGATCAAATATGTGTTTAATTTAGGTTGTAATAATTTTTTAATACTGAATATTGATTATGATCGCGATGTTTGATCGATTTAACATCAAAAAGACAGAAGCATTATAACAAGAAAACTTCTTTCGCAAGAACGTTTTGAAGATCGAAATCACGAAAATATTAATGTCGTCTCATTATCTGGATCGAACCGGTCAACTGCAACGACGAATCGAGCGAGTCGATTTATTTATGTCGAACGAAAAGAAACTAGCGGCTGGCTTGCCCCTCGTCGGAAGCGCGATGGTATATTGGCAGCGCGATAAATGCCGCGCGCGCTCTCCAGAGAGGATCGGGACAGGAAACGGCGCATCCACGGCGGCGTCGTGTCGGCGAGATTTATCGGCGAGTCTTGTTTTTTTTTTTTTTTTTTTTTATTTCCTCCTCCCCTTTTCTCCTTCTCTCTTCCGCGCGCGTCCGCCGTTCGCTTCGCGGAAAGCAAAGCTCCGGCGGAAATGCGACGCGCCGCTACACGAGAGTGGAATATAATAGCACGGGATAGCTCTCTCGTCATCGTGGTTGCACAGCCTTTGCATAAGGTTCTCTCCAAGAAAAAGATTACCGAAATTCTCTCTCTTTCTCTCTCTCTCTCTTTTTCCCTTTCTAGCTAGCTTATTTTCAACGTACTATGCTTAGGAAAAAAATATTTCTAAGAGCTAATTATTTATAAAATGACAATTTAATTGACAATTCAATTCTTATACTTGCGTTATAATTTAAAAAATCATTTGTTAAAATTGTTGACATTCTACTTTAAACTCAAGAAACCCAAAAGAAAGGAAACGATGTAAATCATGTGAAAATATCGACAATTTGATTCATTATATTTGATTTTTGACGATATTGAATGAAATTTATAAGGAAAAAAGTTTTTTCATTGATTAAATCGCGATTCGTACCGTCGCTAGTATTTAATAAATATGTGTTATTTATTTTCTCAACAATATATACATATAATACATTTATTCTGATATTTAAATAAAATATTACTTACATGTATTGTATTACATTATTTTCCGTTTCATGTAAACAAGCTAAACATGTTCAATATATCTTTAAGTATTAATTTCTTATCGTAATATTGTATCTTATTATAATTTACAAAAGGAAGGGGAAGATTACGTCTTATTATAACCGCGATTGCACTGCATCGACGACAGCTTTTTCGCAGTGCGAATGCAATGAATAGCGTGAAGCGAAACTCAGCAAGTCGCCTCTCGGCCCTCACAAGGAGAAGCAGAAGGGAATAATCAGACGGTTAATTCGGCCGGCGCGGCGTACTTTTCGCGCCTACGCTCGCCGCGGTCTTAAATCAACGCGCTCGGGCCCTCGCATAATTCTCCCAATAATATACGGTAAAGGCGCCTACGAGCGCGTGACTGCGAAACACGTTGACACGCGTTGAAACGGTAATTACGAGAACGACGAAGACTGCTCGTTAGGCAATCGTTAAGTACGCGGTATATCGAGAGTCATTAAAGCATTCGCGTATCGGCCGTGGCGATCTAAGTCATCGCGTACCGATCGTACCAGCACGAACACTCGTATTACGTCGCTATTATGGCGCGTAACAGGTGATTATTAGCGGCCCACGGCGTCGTCGCGCTCGGCGCCGGATGCAATTGGCGTCGCGTAATTACGCGAACCAGTCGACACCGGTCAACGCTGGTACTTTATAATTCTGCAAAAGGCCGGCCCCGACGATGACAGACAGGCGTCCATTGATGCGGGACAGCGACAATGACGGAAACCACCCGGCGAATGATCTACGAGTAAGAGTAACCTCATTTTCCTTATTTAGCTCGATTCATTCTTCGAACAACTTGTCGATAAGAAAAAAAAAACTAGTGTCTCAATTCAATCGGGATATTTTCAGGTGATCATTAGTCCTGCTCATTAGCGACACGAAATAATACATTAATGAAATATATACAATATCTAAGATATTAAAATATAACAATCAATATAATAATCAATATAATATTTCTCGAATGATTTGAGAGTAAAATTTCAAAATTGACGTGCACAAAAATAATAATGATAATTTGTTTTCTTGTATTTTTATTTAAACAAAGATAAACTAAATGTCAGTATCAATATTGTTGTCTTGCTCATCGATATTATGAAATGTGCATAGTGAACATCTCAGATACGATCGATCATCCTATGTTCACATGCTCTTCTTTCTGTTTTCCTCGAATCTTTCGTAATCCAGGCCATAGATCACGCGCTCGAATCTCGCTTATCAAATTCTTCGATTCTTCTTACACACTACTGCGCAAAAGAAGAGATATTGCTTCCTAAACGATATTATGCGAATCATTATCATCGTATCTTCGAAAGTCCATCGCTTGGCTGATCAAATTTTGGCCGCATACGCGAGAACTGCTTGCGTATTCTATATTTAGCTACTTCGGTTCTATACAAAGTTCTCCAAAGCTGTTGGAAGTTTTCCGACATATCCCACGTGTTCTCATCTCTTTGCCCCTTCAATCTTCTCACATAGGAAAGATAAGTGCCCTCAATAATTTTCTTCTTTTAATCAAGAAGAGAGCGAAAATAGTTCTTGTTGCATTTAGTTTTTATTACATTTTTGTTTTGTTTGCGTAAATATAAAATGGAGACTATTTTTCGAATTTATTTTTATTCAATAAAATATAAGTTTAAAATAAACTATAACTGTGCCACAGTTTTTTTTACATGTATTGAATTTATTGATTTATTGATGACAAATATATGTAAATTCGTTAAATATTTGTTAAATAATTATTTTCATAATATATATATATATATAAATTACTGAGATCATGTAATTTCTTAAAACATTTTCATAAAGTTAATTAATATTATCCTTCGTAAAAAAATGATAAGAAATAATTTAGATGGCACAATATTGCGTTCGTATATAATGAAAGATAAACACAACTGTACAGAAGACGCAACATCAAATAAAAATCGTTTTTCCTTGATGAATGCTTCCACGAAGAAACAGCATGTGAAAACCGCGACATCCGCCGCGACGGAAGGATGGCGGAAGGTCGACGTGCAAGCCGTTACGTTCCCTCGCGAGAGTTTGCACAGATGTGGCCGGCGTGTTTGAACAAATGTGAACGAGACGACGAAGATACATGCCGCGAGATTCGCAAGTCAGTCGCAAAATATGGCGCGTGCACGACTTCACGTGGGTGCGTTGAAAAGAAAAGTTGTGACGTCGGCAGACAGATTTCTATCTTTTTTTTTTTTTTTAGATCGGAATGTGATTCTCAGAACAGTTTAGTCTTTCGCGTTTATCAAAATGCTTTAATTGTGCTATTTTCGGAGGGTGTAATTCAAATTTCGCAAGAATGCTACGCGTGTCTTTTATTTTCATTCAGTTACTTTGTTCCGAATGTTTTAATATTTTAAGAACAAGTGATGCACATCCTGATGCAAACCGTATCAATTGCGACGAACGAGCGATCTCTCTCATCGACTTCGTTTTTGCGCTCCGTCGTATTTATGAATCGGCCGATGATCGAGCATGTGTCTCGGCGGCGCCTGCTGATGACCCCTAATGACCTAACCTTTCCCCGATACCGTCGCGATAATATCCTTTCAACGCATGCGTGAATTTTTACGCGTATACACGCGTGTATACACGCGTGATAAGAAAATTATGACGCGATCTAACTATAAACTCTTCTACGTAGAAATGCGTAAATTTAGCAACGGTATCGACTATCTTTAATTGATGGCGATACAACGTAACGTCTTTAACTTCAAAAGCGTTTATATTGTTTTCTTTTACAATACATAATAGATATTATTGAAAATAATTACAAAAAAAAAATTTCGATAATGAATTACACAGATCAATATTTGATTAATGTCAAAAAATGGATTGCATCTGAATATCGGTACGAGTAAGAGCTGTGGCATTAAAAGGCAAAGATTCTGTTTTTTCATTTGTTAAACAATATTAACGATCGTCGCCGACAGCAGCGGCAGATGGTCGCTATCGAGAGTCGAGAGTGCGGCCTTGTTATCGGTGCGATAACGCTTCTAAACTAACACGCGACGAGCACAGACGATGCCAGGTGGCTGGGAACGTTATCTTACTTGTTCGCGAACTGTTTCATTTCACTTGTGCACACGCTTTCTCTAGCATAATTCAAAATTTGTTTAAACTTCGTTTATTTTGCGATAGAAAGAAGCGACGAGAAGCTGTTTCATGCGTGAAACGATAGTGCGCAGTAATATTTAACGGATGTTGTTTCAATTAATTCCAACTTTAATTCGGTATCATATCACGAAAAATCACATTAATCAGGCGTGAATTCAAATGGTGTATAGAACCTATATTTGGCTCCGATCAGCCAGCACTTATCGTGCTCGAAGGAATTTCGAGTCTTTCCGGAGGAAAGTCCTTTTCAACTGGACGGCTTCCAACGGCTTACATGGAATCTGCAAAAAGTTTTCAGGAAAGCGTCGCGTCGAGGTCAGTGCGATCGCTAACCAGAAAGGAAAGACGATCCGATCTGTCGCGATCGCGATGACTCTTCTCTCGGAAAGGCAATAAAAGGAGAACAACGAACAGACGAGATTGGCGCCAGCGCCATGTGGCGGCCGTGCTTTGGTTGCCGTTTTGCTTCTTGAGAGGACATAAGAAAAAGAAGAAACAGAGAGAGAGAGAGAGAGAGAGAGAGAGAGAGAGAGAGAGAAGGGAGAAGTACGTTTATTAATACTGCAGGATTAAAATCCAGTATGCGCTGGATTTGACTCTTCGATCTTCAATTATACTTTAAGAAATTTACTAGCATTTTTAAGAGTTTTCTCCTTCTCCGTTTTAAACAAATATTATTTTTTCTGTGTTTTATATTTTATATATTACAAATTATTCTGACAAATTATTTCGAGTTTGCAATAAAATAATCAAAAGTAACTACATGCTCGTCGATATCGATTTCGAATAAATATAACGCCGTATATCTTTTAAAAACTGATTTTGATTTAGTAATCTCACTCGGGAGAGAAGGCCAATAGTGAGACAGAGAATGAGAATGCGAGAAAAAGGTTAGAGCGAGAAGCGAGGCTAATGTAAGAGGCTAAGAGGTGGAAGAGTCGGCGCCGGCGATCCGCGATCGAGAAATTCGATGCATCTGCAGCACGCGTAAGTCGCACTTGTCATCACGTCAGCGATCGAAGACTCAAATGAATTATTATATGATCGATCGATAATTATCGAATAAAACTGTACGATTACTTGCTTGCTTTCATTAGCAACAGTACGCGAATTCACCGAACAATTTACGTAATAGCGAAGAAAATATTTAAAGAATATTTAAGATCGCAAGTCGTGCAGCTCGTGAAATTTTGTATGGAATTTAATGTTTCGGGAGAAATGTGAGAAAGGTCGCGAAATCGCGATCTTTGCTCTAACGCCGGATAAAATTACGCATCGTCGTGTTTGCACGCGCATTTGTTACACAAATATGAAGCGTTACGCCAGCTTGTTTGATAATTGACGAAATAGTATACAATTTTGCGATTCTTAATTCTCGTATGTCATTTCGCGAAATATGTATCGCTCTAATCTTTTCAAAATCGCTTAGAATTTATATTAAAAATATATAATTTTATTATTATTTAAGTTTAAAAGTTATCATTTATCATTTTATCGTATTATAATTTTAAATAAAAGTTTCGTCAAAACAATAATATTAAAATTGTATGTACGATAAAAAAAATCATAGAAATATACAGGTGTCGTTCTAACTTTCGTAGCGCGTCAGATGGTTAAAAGGGGCGAAAGGGAGCAATAAGTCGCACGATGACAAGCGTCTTCGTCGACGATACTAAAATCAGCGAAATTAGTCTCCGCCTTGGAATCCGAGTCGACTCGACTCGGAGAAGCAGAGAGCAGAGAGGAGCAAGACGCAGGGCACGTATATTATAATCTTTCTCTCTCTCGGTCGGTCCCTGTGTGCGCGCCAGATGGTACCAGCTGGATGACGCATCAAAGCAGAAAATCTCCCGCGTGTCCGAAGCGCGGTTCCGCCCACGGAATCGCGAGGGAAACACGTGCGTCGCCACGCCGTCCGTCACGTTACACGAATGTAATCTTGGAATGCGAGAATTCGATAAAATTTCATATAACGCGCTTACGTTTCTGAAATAGATTTTTTTACTTATACACGTCGTCTGCATACACACCAACGCCGCATTGAATTTCAATAACAAATTCCTGGAGAAGCTTATCTTACATCAATTATATCTCTAGTGATTAATTAATCAATACAGATATAATTATATAATTTCCTAATATTTTATATGTATTTTTTGTATAATAAATATAAATTTGATACTAATTGGAATTTTTTCAAATATCTTCATATTATTATGTTATATCTTTGTCTTTTGAAAGTACCCATCACGCGTAACAATTTTATGGAGGTAGAATAAAAAAATTATTGGATGTAAAAAGAATTTAAAAGTTTAAATTGCATACGGATTAAATTAATATTATTTATAATTTAATCTTTTTTATTTATAAAATAAAAAATAATCTTTTTATCTGTAACCTGTAATTTAATCTTCTTATATTATTTATAGCGTTTACATTAAATAGCTATAATTAACGCGCATCTTTTATTTTGCTTATAGCCGGTGTGATGGCGGATTCTGAGAGAGATAGTAGTTCCTGCCTCGATGCCGACGAGGATAGCAGATCGGACCTACACTCGCCTACCGCATCTGAAGACAGCGTCGAGGTACAAGTAACGCCGATCTCTTTGCGAAACAAGCGAAAGCTAGCAGAGCCGCGCAAAATCCAGGAACCAGCTGTCATCGCGGCGCCGTTGAAGAAGAGACGTTTTGATCCGATCTCTGAGGAAACCACTGTGGACCAGGAGGAGAACAGATCGCTAAGTACGCCGAGCCCTTTCAGACCATGGGTCCCTGTTTCCTGCAAAACCGAATCCAAGACAACTGCATCCTCAATAACGTCGACGACAATGACTACGATGATGTCCAGCACAACGACGCCAACAACATCGATGACATCATCGACGAAACCATCATCTAGCGAGAAAGAAGGAGAGAAGAGACAGATGGAACAAGACGAAACAATGCAGAGGCTACATGAATCGTTCAGAAGACTACAACACCCTGCCAGTCATAACAAATCAATTGTTTCTCCTCGACGAGAACTTCGTCAAAGGTTATTTGAGCCAGAAGCACCGACAACATCTACATCGAGCATCATCTCCGTACCACACCCTAGACTACAGGAAGAGCCTTTGTCTTTGGTAGTGAGAAATGAGACACCTCGAGTACCATCGCATCCTGCCGTTAGCGGTACGTACGAAAAGACACCGTCGTACATGATGGAACATCTATTAGCAACGTCCACTCGTAATCACCAGAATCATCAGAATCATAGAAACCATCAGAATCATCAAGCGGCCTCAACGCCGTCGAAACATCATCAGGGAGCCTCCCAGCAGAGAAACTATAAAAACATGACGAGAGAGAGACGAATAGAAGCGAATGCTCGAGAGAGAACCAGGGTGCACACTATCAGCGCAGCTTTTGACACTTTGAGACGCGCCATACCCGCCTACTCGCACAATCAGAAACTGTCAAAGTTATCGGTGTTAAGGATTGCCTGCAGCTACATTATGACGCTCAGCAAAATCCTTCAAGAAAATAACAGCGAGGTTATGAATTCAGCAGACTTGGATGGTTGTATAGAATTAGTCTCCAGGACCATCCAAACGGAAGGCAAACTCAGGAAGCGAAAAGATGACTGAACGAATCCTGTTTTGAATATGAACAACATGAGAACAACAGAGAATTTACAAACAATAGTCTGTTATGAATACCGAAATAGGGAAGATTTTGCTCCACATACGCTTGTCAAACGCTTCGTCTTCTATTCTCGATGCCATTCGATTTGCAGGGGGAGGGAAGGGCGATCTAGACTTATTGTTAGTCTAAAAATAAATCGTTAGCTTAAGTGAGAGAGACCATCGATTTTTTAAAAGTACGCTACGAGATTGTCTAACTTAATTAGTTTGTAGAGTATCGATCAGAAATGCGTTGAGATTGCGAATTATGGGCGTCATGAAGGTTTTTTTTTTTCTTAAAAAGAAGACACGAAAGTGTGTATGTTTAATAAAATGATAAGTTTTGTTTGCATATAAAGCTCTAAGGAGTAATTACTCGTTATTGTATAGAATTTGTGTAATATATTCTTCGAAATCGCGATAAGCGAACTTTAGATTTTAATGAATACTCCCGACACAGAGATTTTCTGGCGCTCATGATTACGAGGCGGGCCATCTACCTACGTACCGATAGCAGCTGTGCAACCAGACAATAAATCTTTAGAAATATCCTCATACTTAGACAGCGCTTGGTTTATGGCAAACACTGCTGCAATCGTGCACCGCATTATGAAAATTATGACGAAGGGAGAGAACAATTTTCCCAATCAATTTTTATGATAAATAAAAATTTCTTATAAGAATTTTCTATATATATATATATATATATATATATATATATATATATATATGTGTATATATTCAATTCTTATGAGAAATTATATTATTTTTTACAAAATAGAATTTTCTAAATTTTCATATTTTGGCGATGATATTCGTAGAAAGCATTTATAATGCATGATCTATTACTTTGACGCCTTAAATATTCTTCGGGACATGACTTGAAAAGAATTAATTGCGGAGCACGCAAACACACCTTAACTCGATCGAACAAATTTGCGTGTTGCTTAAAATTAACGATTTACAAACTGCGATTCATTGAGATGCATATTTATCAAGGACAATGGGATCGGTCGATCGTTTGCAATCTGTTGTATCAGCTTAAAAAATCTAGATCTAAAACATGTGCGAGAATGAAAAAAGACGAAACAAAGATGAAGACAATAATAATGACCTTAGCGGTATAGTTGAAGCGGTCAACGTTACACGTACATTACATAACATGACGAATAAAAATAATCCACCGACATCAAAATTATAAACGATATTGTCTTCCTGTAAAAATATAATAGTCCGATAAAACACGGTACTAAAGAAAGTATCGTGATTATAACGGGGTTCGATCTATTATGTGTCTCTCACATTTTCGGAAAGATTTTCGACTTGCGAAGTCTACCGTTAAATCTGTAATTAAAAACAATATAATGTTTGTAAACAGTAATAATCTGTTTTTTTTTAAAGATACCTAATTCTAATATTAATATTTAATATTAAAAAATTAGTAATTTTAATATTAAATATTAATGTTGAAGATATCTAGAGAATACGCGCGGTGTTGTATAATATTAACTCCGAATACATATAGATTCTACCTTGGTCAATAAACATATTGCATTAAATTGTTAACAAAAAAGAAATTAACAGATTCGTTCACAAGTATTACGATCGTCGTTGTTGCGAGAGGAAGATGTTACCTGATCCTAAAGAAGCTAAATATAAAAGTGATCGGAGAAGAGTCAGCATACGTTCATATAGTTTTTTCGCGCGTTAGCTGCGTATCGAACTCTTGTAAATAGTAGAAGTAACGATGTTATGATTAACGATTTATGCCGAAGCGAGATATAGTAATCGAACATGTGTTATGCGACGCAAGAAGAAAGCGCATTTGGCCTTACGCGGCGATTCGATGCGATATTCGATATGTACCTTTTTACGTTGTAAGGCAACTTCAAGCAAAGTTCAAATGAAAGTGAAATTCAACAACGAAAATTCCGTCTTTTTGTATGCAATTTCCTGTCTCTTTTATTTCCTGACAATCCTTCTCGTAGTTAATATATCTCGTAATCATTTCGTTAAAAAAAATTAATATTTTATCTCTATTTATAAATTCTATTCAGATAAAGAATAGAAAAATTTAGAAAAGGTTTTAATTTGTACTATCTGATTGCGAGTTGTCTGATTGATATCGTGACCTTCGTTGAATTTTAATTGAACGAGAACTGAAGATCGTTTATTGCTAAATATGCAATGCGAGAATATGGGTCACAGTCGTATCGCGTGTCTCATGAAAACGCAACATTGAGCAAAAATATGAATTCAAGCTCGGCTGACATTGCTCAGTCGAGTGTAAGTATGTAACCAGTCGCAGCCAGATTTCGCGAGTTTACCTAAGCGCTCGATGAAATCGCTGTTATCGCGACGACGAAGTAAAAGTAGATTCAATAGAGCATTTCGTAAAAATATACGTACACAACATACGCAACATGTATTCAGGTATAACGACACCGAACGCATCGTTGGCGCGAAAATGTTTCCGGACGAGTGCTCATCTGGCCGACAGATAAAGATATCGACCAACAATTGTGTTACACGCCTGTCATATATACACAAATGCTCGTTCGTGTCATAAACTTGCAGTCGATTAATTACAGTATATTTTTGATATTGCAGTGTTTTTAATATTTATCAATCTCAAATATTCTTGACTCTTACCCTGTACTGGTGAATTATTTTTATCCGTGATTTTTCTAACAGCGTCAATTTCTCAAAAATAAGTAGTCATAAAACAACATATTTAAGCAAATTATTTTAGTTCTTAATTAGAAGAATCACAGGAAGTATATAAATTTTTTCAGATTTTTTAAAACTATTTTACATATTAATGAACTTATCGAAAATATGCTAAACCACCTGTACAATTAGAAAGTGTCAAAAACAATAGTACGGAGTAAGGATTAATTTTCTAAAAAAATTTGCTACTATGTTTCTTTAACAGAATTCTTGAAAAATTAAAATTATTATGATAAAATTTCGAAATACAAACATCGAAGATTTTTAAATTATATATATTAGACATAGATTTTGTAATTATTGTAATTGAACGTTAAAATATGAGAAAATATTTTCTTTATATTACATGGCTTTTATATTTTATAATTCTCTAATCTGTTAATTTTATTTAATAGTTCCTCTTTATATAATCCGCGATATCACTGTGATCGGATTATTAGCGACGAATCAATGCGTAGCACGTTCAAGCTATATCCGGTTCAGCAGCTGCTTAGTATGAGGGTAAATTGCTTAAGAAAATAATAATTTTCCTTGCCGTCTCTTATGATTCGCGCCTCCTTCTTCCATTATCCCGAGATATAGCAGGTGGCGATGACGTTCTCGCGTTTGGCTGGCTACCTGCTCGAAAACGGGCGCGCGGTTTTATTCGCCGTGCCAGCATCACATACCAACTTTCATACGTGTATTCGAGTCTTGTAATCGCTATGAATGCACGTGTAACACGGCCGTTAGGGGAATAACTCGGAGAAAAGTTAAAGTGAAGGCTGCACGAAGAAGAACAAGAAGAAATCCGCGTAAGACAAGTGCAATGAAATATGCGTACAATGATATATAGTGATTGTAATAATAAGTAAACAGGAATGTAAACATTTATAAACAATTATATTATTCGACTAGAACTGGAAATTCATGGATATGAAACTTTTTGAAATAGTAAAAGTATTCAAAATTATTAATTATATGTATATATATATATATATATATATCAAGTTAATACTTGCAAGTATTTGCACATTCCATCCTTCATTTACTCTTTGATAGTTAATGAATCGAAGGTTTAATACTTTCAAATTTCTCTCGTGAAACTTTGTAAACTCACGTTTTATTCCAGTATCTTGAGTTTGTTATATCGCGCAGTTATACGCGCGAGCTATTACACGGCAGCTTGATTCTCCAAATTTAGGAGAGGTAATTTAGGAGAAGTGAGAGCTGCGTGAGAAACTGTACCGCATGCTTTTCCGTGAGCAGGTGTATTGCTACGAATGTGACGAACGATTCTGACAGACTTCATAATCCGATCGATACGGATCGTAAAAACGTAAGGCATAATACCGCACAAAATCGATTACGTATGTGAAGTGACATTTTTTTTTAAAGAAGGATCAACGATAAGAATAAAAAAATTTGAAGAAGCAATTCTTACATACATATTTATGTGCACATAGTAATAATAACTTCGGTTAGTTAATCATGAATTAAAAATACGTTCTATTTTAGAATAAAATAAATAAATATATACAAACTGTACTATAAATCATATTAAGTAATAATTCTGTGCCTATGGTACAAACAACAGAGAAAAACTGATTTAAGCGTTAATCGATTTTAATGCCGTCGGAACCACGGAAGATATTATTTACGACTATCATTTGGCTTCCATTTGCAATTAGAGTACCTCTATGCGCGATTCATGGATGGCAGTTTCGTTCGCCTGCAGATGAAGCGAAAGAATGCCGACCGGGCAGCGAGCAGGTGCTCGGAACATAACATCGCGATATACGAGCTCTCTCTCTCCTCACTTCTTTTTCAGTTTTCTCCTCATGCTCCTCATCCTTACGTTCTTCTCTCGAACATATCATTCTAAAGTATATCTGCTTAGCGTATATCTTCAACTCTAATCACGACGAAAGGAAAGTGGAAGCACATCCAAATAATTGCAATATAAATATTGCATTTCAACGTTAGTATAAAAAATTCTAAATCATTCTTTTAATAGACTCAAGAAATGCTAACAATTTTTTA
The DNA here is from genome assembly GCF_047496725.1 of Anoplolepis gracilipes. NCBI lineage: Eukaryota > Metazoa > Arthropoda > Insecta > Hymenoptera > Formicidae > Anoplolepis > Anoplolepis gracilipes. The sequence goes on along the minus strand of NC_132986.1, from coordinate 6,564,716 downwards.
CTATATGATGCGTGATTATATTAAATTAATTTTAGGAAAATGAAACTGTTCGAATTTAAATCTAGTCTGTGTTTGTATTTCTTTTCTTTCCACTTATTGTTAGATACCTCGCTGTAAAAAAAATATGCAAAGAATTTATAAATAATTACCCCGGAATAAGAAAAAAATAAATGAAAACCATACACGAGAAGATAAATATCACAAGATGTGGAATTTTGCGGAAGTGCAGCAACAATGGGAATGCAACTGCGAGTTGCGTGCGTGCACGCATTGCGAGACTGATTATGCGTTTGCAGCGCAAGGACACGCGAGCCGGCCAGTCCCGCGATCCGGCCTCACGCCTCTTATTTTCGTGCGGACCCGAGAAGCGAACCGACCGTGGGTACGCACCTGCTAAGAGGTAGGCGCAGGTGCATTTACCCGCCTTCATAAGCATTACTTAATTTTCGACGGTTACATAGCGCGAGTATAGTAATTGGCTCGGTGCGTATCCAACTCCAAAAAAAGATAAAAGAACGCCCGCCTTGAGCGATCATGCTCGCTTCCATGTCATAGGCTCATATTCCATTTGCTTCCCTGACTCTTCCATCTTTCATCATATTTTATTTAATTTGAAAAGACGTTTAATATCGAAAATCGTAAAAAAAATTTAATATCCAATTAAACTCTGTATCAGATCATACGAAGAAAAGAATAAAAAGAAACCCATTTTGAATGATCATGCTCTTCTTAAACAATTCATTGCTGTCTGTTTTTACAAAAAGAGAGAGAGAGAGAATTAGAGAGTTAGAGAATTAAATTAATTAATTATTGTTTTAGCAAGTAAAATAATTTATATTTAATTATGAAATAATAAAACTAAAGAACAGTTTGTATTGTGAATATAGTTTGATTCAAAGTAGCCTCCGCGAATTTTAATGTTAGTTCGATGTACTCGTGGCAAATCAGCCAAATCAATTTCACGAGCATTTCGTTACGGAGATTGCCCCATTTAGTTCCGAAACGGAACGCATTGCGGAGTTCGAGTACTTGTTTATCATGCGCACTAGCATACTCAGTCGCACGTATTTTAACCTTATTTTGCTCCAAATACAATAACATTTGTTGTTTACACAAGAATTTTTTAATCGTAAAATTATGTAAGAGAACACGAATGAATTTGAATGATAAGAATCGGGTGTCTTGAAACAAGTCTAATAATATAATACTTCATAAATTTTCAATCTAATTCTAAATTCTAAAGAATTTTTATAATTAATAATGCACATTTATTTTATATTATATCATAATGATATAAGTGTACTTTTATTTTATGAGCAATGTACTTTTAAATTTTAGGTTTTGTAGAATTTTTATAATTATTCTATTAAATTTTTATATATTTTAATTGTACATCTTTCGAGATAAAATCTACAAGTTTCTCTATTATTACCCATTGCGTACGCAAACAGTATTTTAATTTTTAACAGTATTTTTCGCAAGATTTGACTTAAGAAGTAACTTAGAAATGTTGTTTTAGACAGCGAATTGACCGACGCGTATCGTCCATCGCGTAGAGAGAAATCGCAAGGAGAAGCGCCAAGGGAATCGAGAGAGCAGAGGGACTTAGGTGCAACGGCGGCCATAAAGCAAGATTAATGAGGCGAAGTGCGTTCTGGTAGGAAGCTGTCAGGGTCCTGGCGCCAGCTGACCAGACGACTCGCACAGCAGTATCGACCATATATACACCCGTTACACCCACACGTGTCCGCGAATTCCAAATTCTCCTCTCTTGCCCTTTCTGTCTCCTTGTTGTCGCGACAAAATCATTCTCATCGAGAAGACGAGAATATTTCATTGTCAACGTAATCTAACAATTAATCTAATAATTAATAATATAACATATTGAGAAGAAAAATAAAAAAAGCATGATGAAAGAATACAGAAAACGTATAATAACAATGCAAGTAATTAATGATGTATTTATGATAGGCATTTAAATCAAAATAAAAGATTTAAATTAATTTAATAAAGATTTTATAGCGTATAATTTTATATTTCTTTTATGAAATTTGTGAAAAATGTTAATAGTAAAATATTATTTTTACCTATCGAACTATCATATTTATCATTTATCATAAACTGAAAATTATCTACAATTATTTTGTAATTAATTACAATAGATGATTATTATCAATTGATAATAATATAATCTCTCCCAAGAAATAATAGATATATTATTATTAGTTAAACCAATAATTAAAATTAATTTCTCGTCTCTTGTAAAATAAGAAAATTCTTTAATATGTTATCGTTACGCTATCGACTCTGTACTACTCAAGAATTTTCTCAGGGAAGGGATTGATTGATCTCTTTATCGGCGACGATCATGACATTCAAGAACGCGGGCTCACCACGCAGGTTGCGGGCAAAGAAAATACGGCGGTTGTGGCTGCGTGTGCATGTGTGATACTGTTCGACACGGTCTTCCGCATCTTCTTCCCAGGCTGCCATCGAAATAACTATCTCTCGATGGTCCGCATCGAGAGAGGAGTTCGGGACACCTGTCTCGGACGGTTATCCCATGTTAAGTACATAACCAGTTTCGCAATGCAAGCTCGAAACCCAGACTAAAATCACTCGTGCACACATGTAACATACATTACCTACGCATTGTGCATAGTAATATACATATACACGCGCAAGAGAATTGTATAGAATCGTTCGCTAATACGCACACACGTACGCAAGGGCAACCGAATTAGGCGAACGACGATGAATACGAGAAATCAAATCGTGATAACACACAGGGTGTCCTGAAATTATATCATTTTCTAGTAACTTATCAATGGTCGGACTATCAATTGTAAAAGTAATTTTTAAATATAATAATTTAGAATCAATTTCTCATTTTATATATTTAATTATCAAGATATTTAATTAAAAACTGAAATATTATTTAAAGAAATATTTCAAATAAAATTTTGCCTATCTCATACGTAATGAAACACAATAAAAATTAAATATATCACGAAAAATATATATACTGATATTTTAATAAATATTTTATCCTTACAAAAAAAAATTATTTTTACATTTACATAAAATACCTAGCAATTTTCACAAATTACTGCACTTTCTCCCAGCTGCGAACTCCTTAATCAATTTGGCGTCGATTTCTCCTTAGCGAAAGTTTAATTGAACGTCATCTTTTTTCGCGCTTTTTTTATTTTCAGCCTTAAACGGCAATTAAACGGTACTTCTCAGCGTTTAAACTTCCGTTAAATTAAAGCCCATGAGAAATTACGTGAAATGACTTTATCGTTTATTTGCAACTTTGAAGCTTAAAATCGTGAAAACTTCCGGAAAATTAAATAAGTACTTATGAATTAAAGAAACTGTGAATATTTCGATAACTTTTATAGAAGTCATAGAAATAGCGATTTTGAATTACTGGAAAAATTCTTAGATGATTGATTTAATGTTATTGAATTGCAAAAATTTATACGTTTATTCCTGCTGTAAGGAGTATTTGCAAGAACAGGATCATGCAGATATAAAATAAGAAAAAAGAAAAATAACAAAAGATGATTTTAAAAAAATCAGAAAGAGAGTAAAACGGAATCGACAACGATCGATGAGAAAGAGCGTAATAATAATAGAGAAAGTATGTTAAAATATTGTAAGTCTTTATATTAGCAAGCAAATTAAAAATAATATCACATTCTTAACATTAAAGCTCTGATAAATCTCCTTAATAAATTTATAAGTAAAACAAGTAAAAAATCTTTCATTGTACAAATAAATAACAAAATCTGCCCTTTGCTTTAATGTTAAATATATATATATATATATATATATATATATATATATATATATAAAATATATATTAAATATATATTTTTAAAAATCCCACATACACACACACACATTAACATATATAATTTCTAATATATTTTATTAAATTTAATATTTTTAATTACTAAATTATAAATAGATATTAGAAGTAATATTTAACGTTAAAAATCGCACATATAATGAGACAGAGAATATATTTACTATTTTTATATATTTCTTTAGTATTGATAAAATTTTTCAACGTGATAAGATTTCTGAGACACCGTTTACACGGATATATTAGATTCCGACCGCTGCGGTCGGACGAATACAAACGCGAACGCGAATGGCAAATGGCGGGTGACAAGGCATCGGCATCTGCGCTTAATTAATGCAACACCGGCCGCAACGATACAGCAAGGAGGAGCAACCCATGAGAATGCTGCGGGGGATCACTATGCTCAGCAACGGCGACGGAGATCGTGCTACGCGGAACGACGAAACGACGCTGCCCAAACCAGTTCAGGATGTTCAATTATGCGCGTCATCGATCCGTCTCCGAATCGATCGGTACGATTAAAAATAAAATACGTCCGGGAAATCGATTCCTTTTTTTCCGTGTAAGCATCGCGTCGATAGCGATAAATCTGTGATTGATCCTCGTGAAAGAATAAGAGTAAGAGTCAAGTGGTGATTCAGCGGTCATTTCGGAGTAATTGGTATCGTGAGAATTTTTAAGAACCCTACTATATGTACATTTTTTCTTTCATGTTAATTATAAATTAATTTAATTTACATATATATAAGAAAAAATTTTTTTATAAATTAATTTAATATAATTTAAAGATTTTTTAATTTCACCAATAAACACCTGCAGGAAAAAAACACAGTTTTTTTTATAGTTAATTACCATTTTCAAGAAACCCCATATTTTTTTAAGCAGAAATTCCGGACGCCATTTGGCATATGACACCATGGGGCATATTCTCATATGTTGCACTAATTAGTGCACTAATTAGAAAGTAGTGATAATATGACATATTTAAATAATCTTTATTGCTCATAATTGAAAATTAACCACTCAAGTTTTGGTCGGCACTGTAGCATAACTGGCACTCGTACAAGAATTCAAAATTGTATTTTTATCGCGATTATTTTATATATATTTATATTAATATTACTACAAGAAAATCTCTCATTATAAACTATTTTTTGATACTTTAATTATAATTATTTTTTAATCTTTATGTGTGTAATTCTAATTTATTATTTTATTCTTTAAAACAGTGGAGTAAAAAAAAAGACAATACTTTATATAAAATAATGATTCTCTGTTGAAATAATAATAAAACACTCGTCTCATTTGTCTACCATCAGGATTCCTCTAATTACAGTCAATCGCGATTTTTTCTACCAGAAAGGACGATTCCAATTTCACCGAATAAATAGCACATTGACGCACGCGCGCGTTATTGAGCTTCGGTATTTCGAGATACAACTACAGCTTCGATTTATTCCCCATTCATCTTTCTCCTCGTGCGGACACCCACGAGGGTTCCGTGTCTCTGTGCGGAAGCAATCCTCTGTATAGGATGCGACAACGCGGCGCCAACTAGCTTCACGCGCGCACAAAACCCAAGTTCTCGTGGTCGCTCGATTCCTGCTGCGACGACGCTTCGAGGAATGAGTGCAACCAAGCTTGGTCCTCGACTTACGTAAGTCTCGACCGTACGTATGATATCACCTCGGGACTGTCGCCACGAGGACGGCGCAAAAGGATACACTTACAATCCCGATGGATTTCTAAGAGAGCGGAAAAAAGCTCGGCGAAAAAGTACTACTATTTTGGAAAATAAACTATTTCATCTTGAGTGTGAAATGTTTTTAATGCGCTTTTCTTTCAAAATAAAGGTAATTTAATTAAATAATTAAAATCACAAAATCTAAATATTGATTTAGGACTGATTGAATATATACAGATATAAACTTTATAAAATGGAGAGCTAAATTATTCTCCTATAATATTTTATTTTAAAAATTGATGTAAATATGTAAAAAGATGTTCTAGTATCGTTCCTACGAATATTGAATTGCAAAACATAATAGGTTTATTTATTCTCCAAACTTTCCTTTCTTCAAAACAATAAAATATTTAATCTTAATTATAAGATTAATAATAATTGTAAGATAAATGTTCTTTCAAAGTAATAAAAAATAATGGAAATTTTTCTAAATGCTAACAAAAAAAATTTTAGTTTAATAAAATATAATATCATATAAGTAGACATCTAATTAAATTTTTTGCATACATATTTGGAAAATTAATATAAATATATATTTATATATAATTAATATAAATATATAAATAAAAATGTCTCTAGCTATGTTTAGAAAAGCTATATTTTTATGTAAAAAAAAGGGAGAGAAAAAAATAAGAGCAAAGAACAGATATACCTACAAATATAAAGTTATTCACCTTTCAGAAACATTTTCCTTCTTCGATTAAAGTTTCCATTAAAGTTTTCTAAAACTCTCTTATCCTTCCCTTGTAAGTTATACGAATGTAAGCGTACACGGAAGTTTAGTGGAGTTTCCACATTACTAAAGAACTATCTGTATGTACTATCTATATATGTACCACTTAGAACGCATATAGATATGAGCATAAGATCAGCGGACAGATGTGTGCTCGTCAGTTCCCTTTCCTGTCCAGGCCCAAATAGGGTAGAGAATCAAGTAACTCGGCGCCTACCAGTAACAGCAGTAAACCTACTCGTCTCTATTACAACTTGATATACCCAGCGCATACACGTGATACGTATTCGCAGTAGCAGATAGCGAGTATCACGAAGCGGCATCTCGACGAAACTCGCCGTCGTAGCTCGCAAGACAAAATGACGACGCTTGCAGTCGTTGAAACACTTTGATATGAGCAGGAACGAAAAATAATAGGCATAAAATGCAATTTAAAGAGAAAGTCTTGTATGAAAACTGAGTCTGAAATAGTGAAATATAAAACCATGAATATCTTGCAACAAATTTGATGTAGAGATTAAATGAAATAATTCTGTCTCTCCAATAAAATACAGGATACAATAACTTAATTTTAATTACTTCTTTCATTTAACTATAAATGTCTGTGTTAACAATTGTCTGCGTTAAAACAAAATAAGTATGTAATAATTATACGAAACTTTTGTATATATATTACTGCAATATATATATATTTAAAAGATATTTTTGATAGATTGTTGAAATTCCGAAAATTATTAAAAGTGAAAAAAATAGTAAATATATTAAAATATCTCATATTATTTCAAAAATTTATTTGAAGAATATTTGACATTCTTTCATACCTAAATAAAACAATCGGTACGTAGTACTTTGTTAATGTTGCTGCATATATATTTTATTATAATCAAATATATTTATTAAACACATATTATGTTATCAAATATATTTAATATTTATTATATATTATATTATCAAATTTATTTATTTTATTATATTTATTTATCTGTATTATAAAATTAATTATAATTTATAATATATATTATAAATTCTATAAATATATACTCTTTCACCCAAGTTCTCACATATCAGTTTTCATACAAGATTTCTTTTTAAATACGCGAAAATTTTTTTCCATTTTCAGTCGCATGACATTCTTAGCCTTTCATAAGTGCATAGTGTTGCCATCTAAACTACGTCAACTGTAGTATACAATGTACCGACTGCAAGTTCATCATAAGATAAAAGAAAACTTACCGACAGTGTAAAAGATGATAAAGAGGGATTTGTAATTCGCGCGCGCAATTTTCCTCCTCCTCCCACTTTCCTTTTTGCCGCCGAAATTTGCCGCCGAGATCCGCTTATTTCTTGCTTATTTCGTGTCTCTTGTATCATCTGTAAATGAAAGAAACTGAGAATATTAATTGACTGGATATAAAATGTCAAATTTCGAGAGAGATTTAACATTGTCGGGATACTACCATTGCAAAAATCGCATCGTTGAGGAATGCCTGAACGAATTCTATCCTCTTTCACCTGAGGCTCAGCGGATTTTAACGCAAACGTTACGGCAAACGTCCGACACTTTACAAAACACTCGCGACACGTTTTCGCGCCCGAAGTTCACTTTTATACGATACACTCACGAGAAATATACGGAGCGATTCGAACGTGGCTCTACGATCCGCGACTCGTTCCGCGATTTGCCGCCACGTCGAGAGAAGTGGATTGCAATTCTCGAAGTATCGACAACAGCGTGAATGCAGCGCGAATCAATCACTAGTCACTAATCTATATATTTTATAATCTAGGGATATTTTATATAAATGTCTAAGATGATAGGGAAAAAGTATTATGACATAAGAAAATGTTATGTCTACATAGAAAAATAAATAAATAACAGTTTGAGAATGTAAATTATAAAATTTGAACAAGAAATTTTGTTCATTTTATCATATACGTATGCATAATTTTCGCAATGATAATAATATAAATATATACAAGATGTTTCGTAGCATTATAACGCAGTGTAATCTCTTGTAATTTATATATTCGCTTACGTGTAGCGTTTGTAAAATGGTCGAGAATGAAATATACAAACTTTTCGAAGATCGAATTCAGACGCGGGCGCCAACTTGCGCGAGCGTGACCACGTACACCGGAAATGACGCGCTCGTAGTAGCCGATCTCCACATCACACTTGGCGCAATGGAGAACGGAGTGCCTCTGTCTCCTTGGGTGCCACCACACAAGCACAAGATACGTACATACACATATGTGAGATAACCCTCCTTCCTTCGCATTCCTGTCAGTGCCACGCAAATTGCAAATCGCCCGCGCTGCCGTGGCCGCGCCGCACCACTTGTGTGCGCGCACGTGTATACGTCAGTGTGCGTATGGGAAATTTTTCGGTTTTTGAATAAAACACACAATGGTGGTCTCGCAGGAGATGCTCTCGAGGGCGGAGGAGATTGCCGATCAGGTGAGTTTTCCAGCCCAATAACGCTATTTTCCTTCGCGTAGACTACAATCTCGTTGAGTCGAAGAGAGAGAAAACGGCACAAGTTCAATCGTTCGTTCCCCGTGGAAGAGCGAGCCGCGCTCCTGTCAACGTCATCGTTTTTCGGTATATTCCCATATTTTCGTGCATATCCGTGATTTTTCATAAATTATCTGTCGCAGCCGCGAAACGCACGACACGATTAAGCGATCGTGATACGCGTTTACTATCGTTATTCGCCAAAATTGTAGGTTATGAATTCCACAGGTGTATTCGGAAACTTTGAGCAACGTACGCGAGCTATAGAGATGAAAATGAGCTGTTTTTGCATTTTTTTTTTTTTTTACATAGATACTTTTTACATGAACAGATGCTCAACAAAATTCAATGTTTTTACACTTACATATGTTTACAATGATGACTGTGACTTTTTTCTCTCTTATCCCTCTTATCATTTATTACCATTTTATTTTATCTAGTAAGATGATCAAGCAAATTTTATTTACTTTTGATAATTATATTTTAAATATAATATTTCTTTACTTAACGTTTACCTACATAGAATCTTGTCAGACATATGGAGCATAATCCACTTTCACAGACCTACTTTTCACATATTCATATATGACAATGTAACATGTTATTCACTAGTTAGCAATTTCAAAAATTATATAGCAGAGAATTCATATTAAATAACAAACGGAAGATTTTTGATAAATGAAAATAAGCTATAAAAAAAACTGTCAGAGAAGCAGTTAATAGAAATATAATTTTTCAGATATTATGGTTTAAAGAATTTTTATATATAAAATCTCACTTTATCCATTCCTTAAAATGCCTTTATCAAGAGCCATAGTAATATTATATATAATTATTATTATTAAATTAAGTAAAAAGAAATAAGATATATTATTAAAATTATTTTTCATTGTGACAGGTAATCCGCAATGGTAAACACGTGCTTCCAACATTAGCGCGATTATGTCTCATTGCTACCTTCCTAGAGGATGGTTTACGAATGTGGTTCCAATGGAGCGAGCAACGAGAATATATGGATGCATCGTGGGGTTGTGGAAAATTTCTAGCCACTATCTTCGTCCTCATAAATCTTATTGGACAACTTGGTGGATGTGTCATGGTTATTGGTAGATGGCGAGTCAGCATAGCCTGCGGCGTGTTATTCTTCATTGTGATTCTGCAGACTATTGCATACAGCATTCTATGGGATATGCAATTCCTATTCAGGAATCTAGCGCTAATAGGAGCGCTCCTACTGGTACTGGCAGAGTCACGAGTTGAGGGTAGATCTCTCTTTGCGGGTGTGCCCAGTCTTGGTGATAACAAACCTAAGAATTTACTGCAATTGGCTGGCCGAATTCTGTTGGCATTCATGTTCATCACGCTGATTCGCTTCGAGATATCCATTTTACAAATTCTCCAAGACATTATTGGTAGCATCCTTATGATATTGGTGACAATCGGCTACAAAACTAAGCTGAGCGCGTTACTACTTGTCGTTCTATTGACTGCATTGAACTTTTATCATAATGCATGGTGGACCATTCCTGACTATAAACCACTTAGAGATTTTCTTAAATACGACTTCTTCCAGGTAAGTCTAATTTTATTAACTGTATTTATTCAGCCATATAAACAAACATCAAACTGTAATATTAATAAAATACTATAATAAAATATATAACAAATAATAACAAATATATGAAATATATTTGTTATTGAACAATTAGTATTAACTTTTTTATTTCTACAAAATTGCATATTTTATTTATGTTAAAAGTAATATTTTTGCCAAAAGTAATTTTATGATATAGAATGATCTAAAAAAAATTAATTATTTCTCACACAAGTACAAATTGTAAAAATTGAAGATGAAAAGCTAAGTTTGTCTACTCTAAATCTATAGATTCACTGCTTAATCTTGATATAATATTAGTTTCTTTATTATCTAATCTATAATTTTATATATATATATATATATATATATATATTAAAGTAATAATTTATTAGTTTATATATATACACACGTACACACTTATGTATCGATAATATATTGTTCTATTATCAAATCTATAATTTTTATATATAATTTATTAGTTCTTAACATATTTGTTTTGTTTAATTGCAGACACTTTCAGTAATTGGAGGTCTCCTGATGATAGTCTCTCTAGGTCCAGGCGGAGTATCGATGGACGAACATAAAAAAGAATGGTAGAAACGACCCTATTTATAAATGTGATGGACACGTCATCAGGTTGTTATCACGAAAGTTAAAACGAATTATTGTCTCCCATTCCTGTCCCTTTGTACGCTCAAAGAAATCTTAAACAAATCATTGTGTGTTAAATGACAAGAAACTCAGTACGTCGATACCGGCCCAATACAATCATTCTATGTAATTAATCGGTTAATCGAGATTCATATTTTAACACTGACGAAAATAATCGAAAAGAAAAGGAAAAAAAACACATGCAGATAAAGACTATATTTCAATTAATGGCATTGTACATATGACACTGCACCTAATGTGGATAATGTATTTTTTCCATATGTTTTCATTTATTTTTAATCACGAGTTGAATCGATTGCTTTGAGATTCGAGTTTTAGTCCATATATATATATGCTTCCATTGTTTCGAATTCAAGGTCAACAAATTTCCGGGAAAAAGAAATCTGTCGGAACTCTTTATTATGACTTTTTTTTAACTTAACTCTCTCTCTCTCTCTCTCTCTGATTGTAAATAAGCGTTCCATATGTGTGTTAATTATGATAAAAGAGAAAAATGAAGAGAGGAGGAGGTGTTAGTGAGAAACCAGCAGGTTAAGGGTTTATTAGTTAGCTCCAATAATAATATGTTATGCGAAAATAAACGGATCTTAAAATAGCGCGCGTCTGAGTCTCTCTGTACGTCAGCAAAACGGGAAAGTAAGAGAGAGAACGAAGGCAGGTGCAATCATATAAGTCAGTAAGCAAAGTGCAACTCTACTATACAAAATAGCTAGTGAGAGGGTAAAATTTGAAAAAGTGAAAAGATGAGAGTCAAGAATCAAGGATGTAAACGTGTGCCTGTGAGCAAAGGCACCACTATTTTGTACGGAAAACCGTTTGCCTATGTACTAAAATCGGCGATGCGTGACGAAAGATGCGATCATTGCCTACAAAGGTAAAATTGTTTTATCATATGTATAAAAGAGAAATAATCTTGATAGAAAGTCGTCTCGTCCTTGTTATTCCTTCAGTCCTGATGCGAGTGTTACTATTTGTATTGTTGAATTTTTATTTGTGACCGTCTTTAATTTATTGGCATTGCTCCCAACAAAATTATTACGTGTGTAACAATTTATATGGGTGTAATAATTTATACATTAATTACACATTTTTTTCAATTTTTTTTCTATTAGGGTGACAATTGGCATGTCAATTTATGCAATAAATATAATTGTAAATGTAACTTACATAAGTTTTATACGGAGTTATATACAATGTGTATCTTGATTAAAAAATTATATCATATTTGAATTTTACATTGTATTAGTCTATTTACAAATCTCTCTGAGGCTATTGAAAGTTTAGTGCTAAATGCAGAGTATGAAGAACTTAAGCAAATGTCATATTTTATCAACCTAAAATTCTCATTACTATAAATAGATATATTAAGATGCGGTATTTAACTGTTATAAATAGATATGTTATTTCGTTTATTTTTTTATAATAATTAAATACATTTTTATTTTATATCAAATAAAATTATAAAAAATATAATTAAAAAGAAAAAATTAAGATTTTTCTTTCTTAATTATAGATTTCTATGCATGTAAAATATAAATGTATACATAACAGTTTGAAAGATTGAAAAAGAAGAGAAAAAAAATAAAATTATAAAAAAAAATTAACTGAAAAGAGATATATAAATTGTCGAAATCTTTTTAAATTCAAATCACGCACACATATAAATTTAAATCTTCATGTATATATGTATATATATTTATATGTATATGTATATATATATTTGAATTAATTTGAAAAATGCCAAGAAGTTTTGTCAGGAATAACCTAGATAGTTGAAAGACATAATATTAAATTCGATTACATCCAATATCATAAAAATTTCAGGTTATGAACATGCCGGTATTCATTCCGTTGATTGTGAGTTTCGCTCAAAAGCAATTTATTTAGGTTAAGTTAGGGTTAGAGATTAGGTCATTGGGAACAGAAAACTGCAATGTTGTTAATGTCGAGTCTTGCGTTTTTTCGTTTAAAATGAGTGACAATGTACTAAAAAAAGGAGCAATAATTTTTACTAGCAAACCGTTTGTCTTTACTCTCAACTCGAAACACCGAACTACTCGATGTGACAATTGTTTGAAAAGGTATTGAAAAATAAGAACGAAATTGCGAGATATTTGTAGCTTTGTCGTTCTTAATTACTTTATATTAATTATTTAGGAATAAATTGTTTTTATTTTATGTACGATACAAATAAAATTGTATATGTAAGAGTACATATAAGAGTATATATACAATAGATAAGTTGTATAGATAATGTGATAAATAAATTATAAGTGCATATATTTAATGCATACTAAATATAAGTGAATATATTTAATGCATACTCTCATGTTATCTCACTAACATCCGTGATATAATTTATTACAGTGGTAAAGTATTAAAGTGCTCGGCTTGTCAATATGTATATTATTGCAACCGCAGTTGTCAAAAAGAATCATGGCCAATACATAAGGCAGAATGTTTAAATTTGAAGAAGATATTGCCAAAGATAATACCAGATGCAGCACGGCTTATGGCACGTATAATTCTAAAGCTCAATCGAGGCGGGGTTGACGAAGTAGGCTATTATACTGAAACAAATTTCAGAAAATTTAAAGACTTAATGTCACGTAAGTATTTTTTCTTACGAAACAATTTTAGAGAATATATGAATGTATGTAATCAATCTGTATTTGGATTATAGATTATTCAGATCTAAAAAAAGATGCAAAACGACTGGAGCATTTCACCACATTATGCGCAGTTTTATGCGAGTTTCTTGGAGGAGAAATAATGCCTAACATTGCAGAGTTGATGGGTATTTACGGCAGAATGTGTACTAATTGCTTTAACATATTGGATCTTAATATGAACACCATTGGAGCTGGTATTTATTTAGGAGCATCCATAATAGATCACAGTTGCAAACCCAATGCAATTGCTGTTTTCGAAGGAACTACTATCATTATCAGAACAATAATGGATCTTCCTTCTTTGGATTGGTCACAGGCAGGTATTGGTAAAGTAAAATACAAAGATTAATAGTGGTGAAATAAATTAGAAAAATGTAGTTAAGAGATTAAAGATCAAAACATTCTGAATTTAACTTTTTCGTTAATTTTATATAGATTCTTAAATATTTAATATAATTGTTTCTATTTATAATAAAAAAATTAGTGATTAAAAGTAGATTAATATAGCAAATGTTTTTTATTTCAAAATTTATTGTATAATCTTATTTTACATACAGATAAGAATATCATACATTGATTTACTCAATTCTAACAAGGACAGACGTGAAGAATTGAATAATTCATATTACTTTTGGTGTGATTGCGAAAGATGTAAGCAAGTAGAACCTATGGCTGAAGCAGCTGCATGTCCAAACTTATCATGTGATTCTCCATGTTTGATTGAAGCTGACAATTGCAAAAAATGTGGTACAAAAATATCAGAAGAATTTAAAAACACATTTCGGGAAGTCACTGATTTTACTATTCATCATTTAGAAGAAATGAAGACTATGGCTTGTATCCTTTTAATTTAAGAAAGCTAAACAATATTTAGAAATTTAGAGCAAAATATTATTTTCTCGTAAAAATCTATGCTTGATATTTATAATTATTTTTCTTAATAATAATAGATCTTGATGTCAGCAAGATATGTTTGAAAAAACAGAAGAATGTACTGCACAAGTTTAATATACAGTATATTCGTACTCTGGAAACGGCACATATTGCGGCTGTGAATCTTGAATGTTGGGAAGATGCAGAATTATATGGCAAAGAACTTATTCCAGGATATTTGTGAGTGTATCATTCATATAATCTGCATAACTATAAATTTTTTTTATTCAAAATTACTTTTTAAATATTAATATAAAAATTGTCATTATTTTATATTCTTTTTTTTCTATTTCATTTATATTAAAATATCAGAATGAATAAATAGTGTTTATATTTAACTGAGAATAATTAATATATTAGCAGTTTATCTACAATTAATGTATTAGTTATTACTTAAAAATAATTTTCCATGATTAAGAAATAAACATTACAATATTAATATTTATGTATAATTAAAGACATTATGTCTAATTTTTAGATTGTATTATGGAGAAATACATCCCTTGACAGGATTGTTATATCTCACGACTGGCAAAATACAATTGCACTTGGAAAAACCAGAAGAAGCACTTAAAGTATTAGAAATAGCAAGCGAAGTGTTAATGATAACACATGGTGATAAGCATTCCTTAGTTAGAGAAGAATTGAAACCTTTGCTCTACCAAGCTAATATGGAATCGAATAAAAATATTAATGGCATATAACGATTTTAAAATTTTATAATTTTTTTTAGTAATAAATTATTTTTTTAATACAAAAATTTGTGTGATATATTCTCTCCTCCATATTGTCTGATTTTAGTGAAATAGTGTTTTTTATTGCGTTCATGACAAATATATTTATATCATGATTGCGTGATAATAGCTATATATTTAAATTACGCGCGAGACTCGTCCAGCATTGCCAACTTTACAACATTGATGAAGAGAAACAGCTGCTGCATATGACAGACTGTCATTGACAGCTGTCTCAGAGCCGCATCTGACAGAGGTTTGCTTCATTTACGAAACTCGAAATATAACATGTGGTAATTATAATTGCACGTGATTTCTGTGATACGAGTCTCACATGAATAAGATCTTCGAGAAAATCTTTTTTATGCACCGAGACGTTCGTTACGTGAGATTTGCCAAACGAGAGATTTTCCGACGATAACATCATGAAAAAAATACACTTAGAATGTCAAGTCTTGTTCATGAACTTCGATGAGAATTAATATTTTTACTCTAACATTTCTAAATATTATAGTATAGGAATATGATATATTTCTCTATGGTGTATGTATAATGCATAGAATTTATATAACAGAATGTACATATGTATATAATATATAATTTTTATAGATTAATTGATCTATTTATTGTTATTATTACTTGATATATATATTTTAAATTATCATAATTTATTCAAATATTGCTTAATATTGCTTAATATATTGTTTTAATAATAGATATGTAATTTTTACTTGCAATTATAAAATATAATAAGGATATATTTATATTATTACATAGTATATACGTATATATATTGCATTAATTTTACTCTTTCCAGGTATCAAAGTTAATTCTTTAAACAATTGCATTTTTGAAGATTACATGATGTTTTCTGCCATTAAAAGATTAACTGGCAAATCAGATGGTATCGGCAATGTGTCTCCCAGGCCAGCCCATCAATCTATGCCGACAAATCTTCAGAAAAAATTTGCCAAAGGTGTACAATATAACAGTAAGTGTGCATGTATACGCTTTTGATATAGACTAGAGTAGAATATTAATTTTAATACAAATTTTTATTATTATTTTTAGTGAAAATAATAATAAAGGGAGACAGGAATGTAGGAAAGACATGTTTATTCTATAGACTCCAGGGGCAAAAATTTATCGAAGAGTATATACCTACGGAAGAGATACAAGTGGCTAGTATACAATGGAATTACAAAGCTACCGACGATGTGGTGAAAGTGGAGGTATGGGATGTCGTAGATCGTGGCAGACGTCGCCGGAAATTGGAAGGTCTAAAAATGGACAATACTCCGACTAGTGCAGACAACGTTATTGAAGAACCAGCTCTAGATGCCGAATTCTTGGATGTTTACAAAGGCACAAATGGCGTTATTATCGTTATGGATATCACAAAGAGTTGGACGTTTGACTATGTCCAACGAGAACTGCCAAAAATACCTAATCATATCCCCGTTATCGTTCTTGGCAATCATTGCGACATGTCGCATCACAGAACTGTCACCGCGGATCACGTGACATACTTTATAGACTCGCTACACGAAAGAACGGCACAAGTAATTAAACTAATTGCCATTGCATGTCTTACACAGTTAATGGATATCTTACCATGAATGAATTTAAACTTGCTGTGTCTTTAGAGAAATTTAATTAGAATCATTATCTATATTGGAATGATTTAAATTTACTTAATTTTAAATTTATAAATTAACTTTTTTTTGTAGGTAAGATACGCGGAATCGTCAATGCGAAACGGCTTTGGTTTAAAACTACTGCACAAATTTTTCAATCTACCATTTTTGCAATTGCAACGCGAGACGCTGCTGAAACAGCTTGAAACTAATGAGGAGGAAACACGTCTAACCATTCAAGAACTTGATCTTTTCCAAGACAGTGATGATGCCGATTATAACAAATTCCTAGATAATCTTGTGAATCGGAGAAGAGCTCTTGCTGATTCAGTATCCGCTAATAATCTAGTCTCAAATGTTCCATCATCCATGAGTAACTATCATCTTGCACCTCCTAATACGAATGTCACCGGAGAAGTCAAAAGGTCGATCTCAATGCCCGGTCCAATCGGTGGCGGAACCCCGATTCCAGTGAAAAATTTGGAGATGAAATCATTACCGAAAAAGGAGAGCGTCACAGCAAACACGTTGAATAATTTATCAAATTCTATGAAAGCTTCGCCAATTGTTACGTCACCCATTTCGCAAAATTCTGCTCTTAAAATAGAAATGGCTAAACCGGCTGAATCCACTAACGACAATAGCGAGAGAAGAGATTCGCTCAATCGTCAGCCATCACTCATGTCCAAAATATTTGGCCATAAGAAGGAAGATGAGACGGATGGAAAGCTGCCAAATGTTAAAAATCTTAGTCTAAATGCACCATTGACTAGCGTTGAAGACTTTGTGCCAGATGATGGGATGCTGGACAGATCGTTTTTGGAAGATAGTAGCCAGGTCTCGCCGCAGAAGGTACAGCAAGAAGAAGTAGATTCTGAGAGGTAAGTAAAGAGGTTCACAAATTATTAAAAATATAATACTCTTGTATTAATACTATCGTACTAAAATTCTTTTATACTCTTCGATATATATTATTACAATTATAATAAATACTATAATATTGTTAATAATATAATTCTATTATAAAGTGACACGGAGACTGCAAATCCTTTAGTAGCTGGTTACGAAGATGACTTATCATCCATTGAAGAAGTGGCTTCTCCTATACAGCCAAAATTAGCAGAAAATCCGCTGTCTAAACAAAAACATAAACTAGAACCATTATCAGGTCCGGAAATTAACACCGAGAAGCCAAATCAAATCACGAAACGTGATTCCGTTTCTTCTATAGAGCAAGAATTGCATATTTCAAATAATTATGAACCAAATGAACAACCGGACATGAATTCGGACGCTATTGATAGCTGGTTACGGCGCGATTCCAAGTGGCGGCAGAGTCCTGAAGGAGGTGAAGACGTGAGCAGTACCAGTACAAGGAAAGATAGATTAGAATTGAGTGATAAGAGCTTGGATGTTAGCATGACAAGCTCTAATGTTCACCTGGAACTGCTTGATGATACTAGCATGCGTCAAATAAACTCCAATGCCAGCAGTCCGGTGATGAAGGAAAGAAAGAAACATAAAGAGAAGGTAATTATCTTGTACAGCTTGTAAAAGATTTTTGATATTTTTATATTAGGATATATTTTTTCTAGTTTTACTATTATTTTAATTAATATAGACTTATTTTCTATGGATTTTTCTTTATATGCATGTATGTGTGTATGAATATATATTGTTCTAGGGGGATGAGAAGGAAAAAAGGAAAAAGAAGAAAGCAAAAGACAAGGATAAGGATAAGGAAAAAACAGAGAAAACTGAAAAGAAAAAGAAACGCTCATCGCACCGATCAAGAGACGAGAACAAAGAACGAGACGAACTAGAGGAGTTTTTAAACGGCTCAACCACAAGAATCGGTGTTGACGTTGCTTATGAGGCGATTTAGCATTCCAACAAAATTATCGGTAATGTTTTTTGAAAGCTACGTGCATTTTCCAAATAAAGAAAAAAGGAAACTTTGCTCCATGTGAGAGACTCCTTGATGTTAATGTATATTACGCTATCGAAAACAAAGGAACAAACTTATTATTGCAAAAGTGCAAAAAAAAAAATATGTTTTAGATTGCAATTAATCTATAAAAACATATATTTATTTTCCACAAACCTAGTCGTATGTGCGCTTTTGGACTGTATTAGCTCGCATTTTAACCGGGCTCGGTTTGCCGAAGATTGTGGTTTTATGGAAGATGTTTTAACAATTAAGTCACTCATTTATATTGCATTTCTGATCTTAGATTTTTGACAATTTTTAACAAATATTTGAAAAATTTAAATCACAAAGTTTCTTATATGAATGAGTATAATATCTCTTTTATCCAATATAATAAAGTGATATAACAATTATGTGACATTGCAATAGCATACTTATAAATTTATTTAATTATATTTTAATTTTCTATGTGTTTTTTGTATCAAGATTTTATATATATTTATCGTTAATATCACACATACATTTATGACTCCATTTTTAACTAGTATATGCTGTTCTTGTTAAACATAATTAATTTTTTAAAAAAAAGTTATCTCTATATAAGAAAGTATTATGTTAATGTTTTATTTTTTCATAACAGTGTATAACATTGTGCAATCATTACAGCTTTATGTTAATAAATGTATATAAACAAACTGAATCTCTCTTTTATTACTACAAATTATAAATGTTACAATGTTATTTGTCAGTTACAAGTTATTTTATTATAATAAAATTATTATCAGCTTCGAGATCTTTACAGAATACGTAAAAAAAGAGAAAAAATAAGAATAGATTCATCTCTCTAAAAAAATTTGGGTAACCAGAACCCAGCTGAGTAACAGCACAGTTTAACGTAGCAGCAGGTGAAAATGAGTTCCCTCAAAAACCGCTTCATGGCGCCTCTCAGGCTTCTCTCTGGTAGCACTGGTAGCAGTCACATGAGCCGATGGTCGCTATGCGCAGAAGCAGATAAGAGAGAGAAAGAGATTCTGTTTCTATTTTCTCTCTTTTTTTATCCGAGCTTCGCCATTCAAACATTGGTAAGCTGGTTTACCTTCTTACTATCGTCTGTGGATACGTCGAGAATGATGGTTAATATTTAAGAAAAATGGCGCTCGCCGAGGTTTGTGGTATCGAATCCTTCGCTGATTTTGGTTATTCGCGAGAAAATGAGAAGATTACTCGCGAGATCGAAGCGTATACGAGAAACTTCAACAACAATCTTCATCTGGCAGTGCCGCCGTTTATAAATGTAAGCATTGTAATGACATAAGCGACGATGTGACATAAATTTGCAGTATCATGCAATGGTTCATACACATTTTACAGTACATAAATGACACCGTTGCGATTTAATAATTTAAGTGATTGTTTTATTATGTCTCAGTAATTATTAATGATAATAATATCATCAATATATGTAAATTTTATATTTGAATGTATAATAATTCTTTTTATAAATACACGAATCTTTATCCTGTAATGTCAAGTATAGTTTACATTAATTCTATGAAAAAATAATTGTCATTAATTGAAAATAGCAACTCAACCTTTAATATTTTATTTTATATGTCTTATTTACACTTATATTGAAAAAGTTTAAATATATAATATAAGAGTATATATATTAATTCTATAATTTTTATATTTGTAGCCAGCCGAAACTCTCGGTCGTATAGCTTCAGGCACTGATGAAAGTGGGAAGCATCTGAAGATCAAATTTGATCATGGAACCACAACTTTGGGCTTTCAGTATCAGGGTGGTATTGTTTTGGCAGTGGATTCACGTGCAACAGGAGGACAATTTATCGGTAAAGCAGATTTCATATCTATTCAAATAATAAATTATATATTTATGATAAAACAATTTTAAAATTTCTAGTTGTTTATAAGACTAATTCTCACCTTGCTTTTCAGGTTCATCCACCATGAAGAAGATAGTAGAAATCAATGACTATCTTCTTGGCACTTTAGCTGGTGGTGCTGCCGATTGTGTCTATTGGGACCGTGTTTTAGCAAGGCAATGTCGTATGTACGAACTTAGAAACAGAGAACGCATTTCTATTGCAGCAGCGAGTAAACTCTTGTCGAATATGATTTACAATTTCAAAGGAATGGGATTGAGTATTGGTAAGATATCATTTGTAGCTAATGTTACAAATCTAAGCACCATAAGTTATGTGAAAATTTATAAATATAACATAAATATAATTGTATATAGGTATGATGCTAGCTGGTTGGGATAAACGTGGTCCTGGACTTTATTATGTCGATTCCGAGGGCACTCGAACTCCGGGAAAAGTTTTCAGCGTAGGTTCTGGATCTGTATTTGCGTTCGGTGTATTAGATTCTGGTTATAGATGGGATTTAACTGACGAGCAGGCTTATGAACTTGGAAGAAGATCAATCTATCATGCTACACACAGAGATGCCTATTCTGGTGGTATTATAAGAGGTCAGTTATAAAATAATATGAGATGTATCTTGTATAAAATAGCTGCAATGTTTTATTATATATTTTATTTTTTTACAGTATATCACATGAAATCGACTGGCTGGGTACATATCTCAGATCAAGATTCCAAGGATTTACATTATGCATACCAAGCTGAAAAAGCAGCAGAGCAACCAAGCACCTCGTCTTGTGTTTAATTTATACATTGTACATGCTATAATCGTTTATGAAATAAAATACAATGATTTCTATCTATAATTTATAATAATCATCATTTGTTTATTTAACTATCTTCAATATTGTACATTTTTTTTAGTAAACATAATTTATACATAGCTTTGTTCAACTAATTGCATCTGAGAATTTTAGAGTATCTGTATATTAAAATTGGAGCATAAATTTTCAATGAATTATTTTCATATTTGTTATATATTTTGTCGTGTTGTAAAATGATATAATGAATATGTTATCTGGTCCTGATATTAAAAGAACAATTTGAATATACATATAACTTAATATAAATTTAATTAATTGATTGTGGATACATTTCTTTTTAATTATTGTATGTTACATATATAAATCGTGTCGGGGGTCGGAGACATATGTATGTATTGTACGTCAGTGCGTATGTATTTGTCAGACGAGATACCACGAAAGGAGTGTAAACGACGTGTAGTAGTGATCTCCCCTCTCCGCGTTCGAAAACACGACGCATACGAGCCAAGTCGGGTCGGCTACGACTATCACTCAATCATCGTTGGATCAGTGAAAGATCGGAGTGTGGTTGCAACGAGCGACGAAGCAGTTGCAACATATTGTGAAAGGAATTCGATCGAACGTAGACTTTTTGATCGATCTAAAGACGACGGAATGTCGAGCGGAACGGACGAATGCAAACTGAAGGGTGGTCATCCTCCGGCAGGTTAGCGATTCTCATGCATTTTTTTTTTCTCACTACGAAACACGGGATAGATTAATGCGCGTTATCAGCCTGTCGAAATCCACCTGTCTCGTTCGCGATTTGCTTCAAGGTCGTTTTTTCGCTCGGCCAATTTTTAATGCGCATTTCACGTTGCGTGTTTTCGCTCTTTCAGTGAAGGCGGGCGGCATGAGAATAACCCAGCACAAGACGCCGAAGGATGAACGCGAGACGAAGCCTAGCAAGGATGTCGAAGATAGCAAACCGTCTAGCAGGTAAAATAAATCGACGTCATTTATCGCGACGTATGGTCATAACACTCGTCCTTTGATGGATCCGGTATTTGGCCGCTTGCGGCGTAAAAAATTGAGGAAGCAGCTGGACCGCAGACCCGGCGACTCGCGCACACGACCGGTTTAAAGGGGAACGACTGAAGGACAAGAAGGGAAAATTCAAATTGTTCGTACAAAAGAGCCGGCTAGAAATTTAATAATGTATGTAAGATCAACTGCACGCATAACTTCGATGTTGTTCGTTCTCACAGTAGTTTACGGTATCTTAAAATGTACGTGTTTATTTTTAACTTCTATAGCCTCTCACTCAGATACAAGATATAAAAAAAAAAATAATTTTAAGATATAACAAATTTATCACGACTGCGCTGATTAATTCACTTCTGTTCATCCAATTCTGATGATAAGCGAAATTATCGATATTTTGCGTTTACATAACACAATATTACGCAATCGAAAATAAACGTGAGTTTCATCTGAATAAACATTTACACTGCAAAAACGAATCCGTATTTATATTATACGAAGTGCAAAATAATTTAATCGGACTAAAATAATTTAATGATTAATTATACGCGTTGGAGTGCAAATTTTATAAAAAAATTTTTCTAATTTTATAATAAAAAATACACTCTTCAATTTTTAATCATATAAAAGAATAAGTAATATACAAAATCTGTTTTTGTATATTAATGAAACTTTCTGATTCAATGACATTAATTATTGTTTGTAATAGATAACGATATCTTAATCGATCAAAATTATCAATGTTTTGCTCTATCGATATCGCTTGCAATAATCATCAAGAAGATAAAACAATGTGTCCAAGTAACAACAATAACTCTTTAGACATAACATAAACGTATAATAAATGGATGGAGAGACTTGCGTTCGTAAATCTACTCGAACAGTGCCGTTTCACTTTGACCAATCGCGATAAGGAGATTTGTGCTCTTTAATTGGTCGAGCGCACGTCACGGTATTCGGACTAGTGTATTTTCGAACGTTCGCGGGAGATAGTTGGCTCGGCGGCCGCGAGTGGCGCTGCGGTCGGCGGCGTGGCGCGACACGAACGGCGAAGTTGCTACTCGTGAAACGAAAATGGCGTCCTATGTCATAGCCGGATTACACTCTTTAAAGCCTTGTGGCCAATTAAACCTGAAAAAGAAGAAGAAAATGGTGTCGCGTACATGGTGCCGATGATTATTGATTAACTGCAGTTGTCTGAATCGCGAGACGCAGGTAAACGCGTGAGGTGACGGCTTAATGTGTGTTGACGTGCGCGAGTGAGCGATTCTTCTCCATGTCTCGTCCTTGTTCTCGCGGAGGAGGCAGTGATCGACGATGTCGCGCGTTCCCCATCACCATGGCGGTGAATCCGCTTGATATGGACGGCTTTATGCCGCTCCTGTCAACGACGGATATCAAGAAGAAGCTGAACGTTGGCAGCGCGCTGTTGAATTACCTCGGTGACCCGAACAATAGCAACGAGTGCCAGGACATTGGCATGTTCATCAATAATGATGATCATCATATTGTCATTTGATGGTATTGTTCGGGTCGACTCGAAACAACAAAGATTGGAATTAAAAATAAATATTATCTATATATTTATCATGTGTACAAAATTAATTATATAATTAATAATTTAGAAAATTTTAATAATCTGTGTTGAGTCCACAAATTTCTCAGGATCAAAGTCCTCAACTGACTTTGATTTTGAGGAAGTACCATTTTTACTTAAGACTTCTTCCAGCCATTTCTGAAGATTCTGCTGTGATTTGTTAAATTGTGGACTAATATTAAACGAATGTATATTACAAAATTATATCATTTGTATTAGAATTATCATTTCTAACTAATTAAATGTTCTGAATGTGATACTTTTTATATATCACTTTAAAATATTGAAAAAGTAAGAAAGTCAGAAGTATCTCGGTAAATATCCTATTTTTAATCAAATTTACAGCAAACGAAAAAAGATATTTTGATGTCTTTGCAGTCCGCCGAAGACGATAATGATTAGCGGTGCTCCAGCCAAAGGGAACGCTGATTTTCCGCCGGAAGCTGTGCAACACTTTCATGAGAAGCCTACACCAACGCATGATGCACGACCGGCACATTGTTCGCGTCCCATTATCATTCAGCAGCCCAGAAAGTGAATTGCATTTTGCACATTTCACATTGAACTGGTGGGTCTCGGTCCACAGAGTCATCCGTTGAGTTTACGCAAGAAAGAAAATTATAATTATATAAAAATATATGGAAGATATAAATGTGTGTGTATATGTGTACATATACACATACACACGTGTATAAGCGTACTTAAAAAAAAATCTTTAAAAAGTTAAAATCGAGAAATTTGAACTTTATGCAATAACTGCGCGCGGTACTTTGATTTTTTAACCGATACATGATTACTAATTTTTTTCTAATTAACTAACTATGTACATACACACACACATACATACATACATACACACAAACACACACACACACACACACACACACATATATATATGCATATGTAGTTAGTTTGTCATAACTATCGGTTAAAAAATTAAGAGAATTCGATTTCGTATACTTAGGTGTTAACCACCTTATAAGAGATAACTATATTGTTAATAATGAAAAAAGAAAGTTTATTTTTTTGGACATTACAAGATTCCTGCATCGGCATTTAACAGGCTTTTTTTATGTTTTTGACTCGGTATCATCTTTATTTTATCGTTTCTTTTTTTAACATTAGACATGACACATTTGCTATGATTACATTAAGTATATTGTCGTACCACGATTATTCAATGTGATCACTATTTTTGGGACCAGTATACTGCGATTCATGGTAGAACTTTTGTATTTACAATTAGTAGCATTTTTTAACCTCGTACAAATCTATTCTTTTTATTTTAATATTTGCTTAACTGTAGAATAGAAATTCAGTGCATTAGTATCATTTTGAATTTCAGAAAATTAAAATGCTTCTTTTTTTTAATGTAAGTATCAAGAATGTCGAGCGAGATTCATAATTGGTGACAATTTGTATAACACTTCAGAAAGAATAAACGTTCGTACATGTACGAAACTTATGGCTTCTATTCTTTTTGCACACTATATATATATATATATAGTTGGAACTATTATTAATTATTAAAAATACACAAATTATGATTTAGTTATCCTATAGTAAAATATTTATTTGATATATAATAAATTAATAAAACAAGCTTAATAGAAGAAACAATGTATATAGATATATAAATTAATAGAAGTAAAATAGCAATTTCATGATACTCACTGATGATATAATATTATTACAATGTTTTCCTAAAATCCATAGAATAAGAATAAAAATCGTTATTGACTTTTCTCAGACACACTTTGTTGTTTTATATAATCTTGCACAGTTTTTAAAATACTCTCTACACCATTGGTCACATAAGTTGGAGTATCGGACAGGAATTTTATGCTGGTTACGACTCCCTTATTCCATGATGACTTGACAGAGTTGGAAAGATCATTGGTACTTGGCAATGGTGGTAGCTATGACAATTTAATAATTTTTTTTTCTTAGATGAATCTTTAATAAAACGTAAAAAAATAAGTAATAATATAACGCAAAGCGATAATACGATATAAAACAATACCATTTTACATAAATCTATATACATAAATATGATTGAATGAATATCAATATCGATAAAAATCAGTCACTTTTGATTTTATTTGATTACCATACAACTTTACTATTGAATGTCAATATTTAATAAGGATTAAATTATAATGTTGTCTAAATATGTTGAAAAAGTATATGCTAAATATCGCTTAAACTGTTAATAAAAACACACCTCGTTCACGACTTCCTTAGGAATATTGTCCTTAATGTAAGGCACGACATTATTATAGATCTTTCCATATAATTGCACGCTGTCTTCGGACTTGGACCACAGGCCTTGATGAATACTATAATAAACAATACCTCCTACGAGCGTGGCCTTGACAGCGAACCTGTAGACATAACCTTTCGTCATGATACGATCTCGATTCGTGGAACAATGTTGTGTGCGAATACCGTGACAGCATGTCTTCTCTATTCCTCAGCGAATGTACTAACCGCACGATACCCATTATTCAGTCAGAAAACACTTTGACAAGTGAATTGGATTCAAAATGCTCTAGAATTCTTCGTATATACCACGTGAGAGAGAACGAGACTTACGTAAATCGAAGATGGTCAGAGACCCCGACTAGTCCGTCAAACACTTCGAAAAACGAACGAAGCGAAAATAACGTCAAACGGAACGCATTTCGGGACGCAAGAAACAAACGTTTTTTTACTTTGATTGGCCAATTAAACACTTCCTATATAAGTCGACTCAATTGGCTAATTCAAAATAAGATTCTCTGATTGGTAATCATGTGTAATATTCATTTATATATGGCGGCCAGTTAAAACGGAGCATAGAGTACAACTATCATGAATGAATCTATTCGATGGTTAACGTCATTTACCATTGTTCCGTCCATATTCCACATATCATTTGTATTTCCGTTAGGTTAGCGCGTTATGAACGATTAATATATTTCATCTATGTTTTCCTTTTTTTAATTATATTTTTCTTCTAATAATCCATTATTAGAAGAAATCGTATCGAGTTATCGATAATAACCATAATTTAAGTGATAAAAGTAATGGTACTATCTTGGTTTATTCATTATTAAATTAGTTTTACTCTATTTTCAAAGTTTATAATGTCGCCAACAGAATATGTGGAGTTAAAGGTATTAAGAATGTGATTTTGTTTATAAAATATGGTTTTAATAGCAAAATAACATAACTAGTTAATGATATATTTGTTTGTTATATTGCAGCATATTGATAAGTTATTACAATGTGGGATATGTTACGAATATATGGACACTAGTGTGATAACTTCTTGTTCTCACAATTGTAAGTAATTATATAAAACCTTGTGTTATTTTTTCTATTATATAAATATTTATAATTTTAGATTGTTCCCTCTGTATTAGAAAGTACTTACATTATAAAACGCAATGTCCAATTTGTTTTGAAGAAACCTTTGAGAAAGATTTACGAAAAAACCAGCTTTTGGATGAAATCATTATTCATTATTTGAATTTTAAAGACAAACTTGAAAAGATATTTTATCAGAAAAAAGTATTGACTATGGAAGATAAAAACTTTCAAGATGTATGCTCTTCAAATAATTTTGAGTGTAAGAAAAAGCAAAATGTTCCTGATACAGATGAGATATTGGATGAAAGTTTTAATAGTCCAATGTCCATGACTAGTAATACTACACCTTGTGGACAAAAGGATTATCAGCAAAATGTATCTACTCCTAGCACAAGTACAGAACTTAGGGTACCCTTAATGTTCACGCCAAAGAGAAAAAATTTTCAAAAGAAGGAAAATTATCAGGCAGTCACATGTCCAGTATGTAAAGTAGATGTGCCTGAAAATAATATAAACAAACATTTAGATGATTGTTTAAAAAGGGAAAATGTAAAGGATTATCCTAAAAAGTATATATAGTATTATTTTGTATTATTATTACTATTTATAATTTCAAAGAAAGTTAATATGATTTTTATGTCTTGAATATCTTAATTATCTTTTTGCAATGTTTTATTTTAAATATGTTTATTTATGCTTTGCAGAAGTGAGCCAAAACGTGAACCACTGCCAAAATTAGTACTAAGTTTAATGAAAGATAATGAGATACGAAAGAGATTAAAAGAATTAGGTTTATCATCTCAAGGAGACAGAAAGGCATTAGAAAGCAGATTACAAAAATATATTATTCTTTATAATGCAGAATGTGATAAAACAAATCCTAGAACTGTATCAGAATTAATTAAACAGTGTGAAGAAGAAGAAAATTTAGAGAAGAAAGTGCAGAAAGCATCAAATGTGAATATATTATGTAGTGTACAGTATTTATATATATACATTTGCATACATTTTTCTTTATATATTAATGTAATAAATTTTACAGAGATTAAATATTAATAGAAATACAGAACATAATGTTATAGAACAACAGAGAAAGAAATATTGTAAGTATTCTTAAATTATTTGTAAATATAGATGATTAGAATATATAATTTGTTTTAATATTTCTTTTTCTATTTTTAGTAGCTACAAATAAGAATAGTTATGATCAACTAATTATGAAGATGAAACAGCCTAATAGTTCACAGAAATTATCCGTTAGGCGCAACATATTAAGCAAAGGAAATTCTGATGTTCCATATAAAGAGTGTGTTACAGAAAACACTTCAACTATTAGAGATAGCGAGAAAAGCAATTTTTTAGTACTGAATTCTTGCGTTGAAGATTCAGACATAGCTTGTTCCAGTATGATTCCCATAAATTTTTTAACAGTTGAATTATCTTCCTCATCTAATGATTCCAATGATCAATATGCTTCCAATCTTGTTTCATACAATTCATGTGAAATTAAATCAGTTTTATCTACTTCTATTGTAAAAACAGAAAATATAAAGAATGAGGAACTGTTATTTTCTGGAAATACTGCAATACATAAAGAGATCATTTCTAGTAATCAATCAAAAGAATGTAACTCAGAAAATGGAATAGATATTGACATGGATAAAGAATCAGTTTTTGAGCTTATTAGAATTGAATCAAAGGATAAAAGAAAAGCTAAATTGTCTATGAAAAGAAGTAGGAATAACATAATGTGTAGTCCAGAGAAACGTGTTGCATATTCCGAGTCGAAAAATATGTGGCAGGAGCAACCACACAAGGAAGAAATAAATTCAAATGTAGAAGATATTGTTCATTTTATAGGAGATAGTGATAATAGTGACATTCAGGATTATGGTAAATATTTTTTAATATTTTAAAGGAAATCCACATAAGTTATTTTTCATTTCAGTTATGAATTTATTTTTATTAGGATAATTGAAACCTTCATGAAAGAGATTTGGCTTTTACAGAGAGATCAAAGAACGAACAGTTATATAATATGAAAAAGAAAAACGCATCCGATCGTACAAAATTTGAGAAAGAAAACCTGGAATCGTCGGATGAAAGTTTAAAATCTTACTCTTTTCGAAAACGAGAACGTAAAATGACATTTACGTTAAGTGACAAGGAAAAAATTGCAAATAGATTGATAAAAAAATCCAGGTTTGGCCTTAGCGAAGCTAAGAGAGGATTTGATAATGAAAATTTTGAGGATAAAATGCAGGATCAAGAAAAATTGCAAAATGAAAAGGAACCATTACGTGTAACTCGTGGTTATGTGCAAAGACATCTTAAATTAAAAAGTAATATTAGTAATGATATAGAAAAATAAATTGAATCATGGAAGGAAATAAATTTTCATATATATCTTATTGAAGATTGTAAAATACAAAAATGTAAGTAGTTGATCAACAATTATAAAATATTTTGCTTTGTTATATATATTTTTATGGATGTACAGATGACTTTGATATAAAAAAAGAATATTTAAAAAAATAATAAAAGTACTATATATATATGTTATTATTGAATATAATTTTACTGCTTCTATATGCTACTATTTATTATATATTCACACATACATATATTTTTTAATTGCAGTATAATTTCAATATTGTAGTAATTTATATTCTTATCTTTATATTTTATATTCTTATTCGTATGCTGTTTCAAATAGATTTCAAAATTACCTAACATCGATCATTATATTGTTTTTCATTTAGAGACTGCAAATTGGATATTTTGAATAATTTGGATGATATGAAATATTTGACTGTTTTTCTATCTTACATTATAATCTTACATAATTGAATAAAGTAAATAAATAAAATGTTTTGTCACTTCAAACTTTGATGTTTGGTAAATGGTACATACATAAATTATCAAAATATCTATGAAAGACATTAAATTTTATTGAATATATTATTTTACATTATTTTGAACAGAAAAAATGCTAAACAGTGATGAACAGCGCAAATATCAATAAACTTGCGTATCTATTCCTAAACATTAACAATAATTTAATAAGCTTAACATAATGTCTCGAAACATAGCTGCCTGTTTATCGATTGCTTACTTACACAATAAAATATACATTTTTGATATTACATAACTTTGATATTCATACACTTTGGTATTGATTTATACAATTATACAGTTTCAACTTTATTTACATGCGTATAATTCACGATAAACTCTGATACTCATCTAAGTTCGTCTAAAGTTACAAGTGCTAACGTTCTAAACGGAACGGCTATCACACTTACTATACATCGTTCTCGCTTAATTCTTAACGTTATTGCACTGTTACAGTCTATTAAATTTCGTATCGTTATTATCGATACTTTTTTGTTTTACGGACGAGGCGCATTGTTACTACAGGAACGAAAATTTTTCTATGGTTTAGGAAGTATTTCTAATAGTAAACGGTTTTCTGTTCTTTAACAAACTTTTGTCTAAAATTTTCATATTTAATGCTTTAAAGAGCATATAGCTATTTAGCAGAATTAATGATCATTTTTGTTGCAATCATACATTTCATTATTTTCTATATAATTAGGAAATATTTGTTCGTGCATAAAATATCTTTTACTTAAATACAGATTCGAGCATAATGTTTTGCTGTGGTATGGCATCACGCGAGGTAGTTACTCGAATGTTAATATATTTTCTCCAAGTATGCTACAAGTGATTCTAACTTCTATCCCGTATGTAATTGTTTGTCGATTCCTCTTGAAGACAGCAGGAAGATCGAAATATCAGATACCTAAGACATTGTGTTACGAATAGTAGTCCAATTTATTAGATCCATTAACGACTCGTTCACGATATTCACATTCATAGTACTTATAAGTAGATTGTCTTTTGATTTGCTAAGAGACCAGAGATAGTAGCTTTGAAGAAGTGAAACGGCAAAAAGATTATCTTTGCCGTAAAAGGCCAATTGTCTCCTATTATTTAATTACAAGTTATAGAGAAACTCCTGAAAAATAGATTATCTCTCTCACATGAGTGAAGAAAACTATTGAGTTTTTATCACACATTTTAAGTACGTATATTAATGGTTGCAGATTCTCTTTTAATTATGGATGGATCAAGTTAAAGCCGAAATGTAAATTAGTTATCGCACGATAAATTTACTTCGTATGAAATAAATTTCACACGTAAAATTAATTAATTCACATTTCGTTCATGTAAATTCACGATAAAATATCAATGTCAAGCTCTTTTAATAAAATTATACTTTGTGAGATAAAAATATGTACATGATAAATGTTTAGCTTTATTCTTGAAAGAGAATCGGAAAAACTATCATTTTTTGAAAAATTTATATATATATATATATATATATATATATATATGTATATATGTATATATATTATTTTAAAATTTTAGTTTTACAAGTCTAATTCTTTCAAAGATATCAGAGAAAATAAAATTATATTTTATAGACGCTAAATTTTCTTTTAAAAATAATTTTGCTATTTAAACTCACTTTTCATAACTATTTTTTTTATTGGATAAATTTGATAGGATACGTTATTTATAACGATATGTAAGATATACTATAAGCTCATAGATGCGAGAATTTTTCTTTTCACGCTCAATACATAAAAGAATATTTTTACAACTTTGTACACACATATATCGCAGTTTCATAAAAACTCGAGATCTTTTTCTCGAAAGATTATCAATAATTTGCTTTTCGACTGAATGGAACATCTCTGAAACATCTTTGCAATATTTACATTGTTTTCTTTTCAATCATATTTTGATTAATCCTTTGATTCTCGAATTCATTGAAACAATGTGTACTAATCATAAAAGACTGCTTTTTGAAAATACTATCGTAAATTATCAGGAATTATTAATAAGTGCTGATAATTAATAAAAAAAATTTAAGCTTTCGAGATAAAAGCACTTCGATTAGCCTACATTAATACGCAATTTGTCATGGTCGACATATTGAATGTCCTTTTGTGATAACAATCGATAAATCACGTTAGAATACTGCAATTTCAGTGGAATTTCAGTTATAAATAATATTGATTTGTGGATTGAAATAGGTTGATTCGCGTGCAAATTCTTTTATATTTATTTATAAATAATATTGGTTTGTGTGTAGTCGCGAACGACTAAAAATTTAACACGACATTCTTGAATGACATATAATTTCAGATCTCCAACGTTTAATTTCCTACGGAAGATTGCTACAAGATTGAGTGACTCTTTATCTTCGAAGATATCTGTTAGAAAATGAGATCAGAATGGCATCTGTTAATTTTTTTCCCTCACCATCTTTCTCGACGGTGGTCTTTTGTAGTTGATCAGGATTCTGAAGACGATCTCTTCATTGTCGACTGCTATTTTTTCAGGCGCAGTAAGATATATTATCTTGGTTCTTCACGAGTGATTTTTATCACTGATACTGGCATGAACCTATTCTTCTGGGATTGAGAATCCATCAATTTATAATAATTTTTTTATTGTACTAATAACATTCATCTATAATCTCATTTGTTCATTTTTTAATAATTACTGCTTTTCTTCTATTTCTATCTTCTCTCTCATTATCTAAATTTTAATGAAAATTTTATTGAAGAAGATCAGCATTTTTACTCAATTATAATTTACTCTTGATAAAAACCTTTTTTATATTAGACCGATGTCTAAATCCTAAAATCTGCCATAGTCCGCGATCGGTATAAAGAATATACCAATCAAATCGTACCTTTTATGGTTGTTCTATTTCGACATCGCACTATTGTCACGTTATATTGTCTCGTTTCGATCTCCTCATCACCGTGATACCTATCGAACCACGTATCTTGCGTAACAGATCTATTATATCAGCTGTCGACATGTGTTCCACACTTTCCTCGTTAACCTGATGAAGAGAAGAAATATTTTTTCTAGAAATAGATATGTGAGCAAACTTGAATTTTTTATCAATCTCTTTAATCTCTTTAATCAATTTCCCTTTATATGTTCATTCAATAAATATTATTTATAAAAAATCATTATATCTCATAAAATTTATAAAGTATAAAAGTTAAAGACAAAGTTAAAACACACAAATATAAAAAGATAGATTGTTTTAACTGATAGATATTTTATATAATAAAGTGTAATATTTTAAATAATAGCTCTAAAATATATCTAGAACAAATTAAGAAAAAATAAGCTTGCGATGAAAAGAACTCACCATCAGTAATACATCGCCCTGTTTGAGCCTGCCATCCTTGGCTGCAACACTATCAGGATGCACGACTGATATCACTGTACAATTTCCTTCCGGCTGTAAGCTAAAGCCCAGTCGGCTGTTCCACCCACGCGTCAACTCCACCATGAACACCTGTAACAGCAAATGCGGATTGCGCAATATTGCAATGTTACGTTCTCGTATCTTCGATTATCGTATGATTTCATATATTCCGAGATTGAAATCAACTAAATAACAATACATCAAATGATAAAGCAAATTTTTAATTAAAAAAAAATTAATCACTTATCATGAAATTGAACTTTGCTCATTTATTTTCGATAAAATAAAATCAGTTATAGAGAAACGTAATTTTTAAAAATACCAACCTCGCTGCCTTGTTCAAGATCTTCAGCAAGAGCGACTGAATCCGTCGTGTCTTTTCCGGTTTCTTCTGGATCATGTTCAGTATCTGCTTCATCATTTGGAGCGAACATCACGCCCTTCCACTTCAGTAATCCTTTACTACCGCCTGGATCATCCGTTCCCAGGACCTTTCCTGCACGACGAAACAAAAAGTTGAGACCATTGAATCGGAAATAACGCTGATTGTGTGAAATAATCGTCGTGCAAAGTTGCTAAGTTTTGCAGTAATGTGACTCTTATCTTATCTCACAGTCTCCCTCTACTGCATCGATTTACTTTCAATGATAAAAGCACATTGTATACCACGCAAATGCATTATATTTCTAAAATCAGTTTTACATACATCAATTATACAGCAACCATCAATTATAAACTTATATTATATTAATATCATCTTAATTCTGTATTATATAAAAAAAACTCGAATTTTTATGTACTTAAAAAAAAATTGCAATTATTATCATAAGTTTTCTATAATTTTAACAAATTTTTCCA
This sequence comes from Anoplolepis gracilipes, assembly GCF_047496725.1. Taxonomy (NCBI): domain Eukaryota; kingdom Metazoa; phylum Arthropoda; class Insecta; order Hymenoptera; family Formicidae; genus Anoplolepis; species Anoplolepis gracilipes. The sequence continues at coordinate 6,529,826 of NC_132986.1, read as the reverse complement.
TCACTCATTATTTCCATGTTTTAAAATCACAATATGTGTATGTAGATGTAAAACAATTTAAAATTAAATTTTATCAATATTATGTAATTTGTGTTTCCATATAATTTTATATATAAATTTATTAACCAAAAGAAGCGAAAAAGAAAAATGTCTCAATTATATTGCAAACTTGACGAAAATTTGATTAAAAATTGTATGAAGTGAGAATTTAATAAGTATTGAAATTATTTAAATATCAAGTGCAAAAAGTAAGTCAAAATTCACATTAATCGAGCAAAGTTTGACCCTATTATATTTTTATTTCTGGAATAAATAAAACAAATAATAAGAAAATGTAATCTTAAATAATTACCTGGAATGTCTTGATCACTGGAGTGTGTGGTTTTGTTCTTGCTTTGTCCACCAGTTGGGTCAGCGCTGCCGCAGGCCGGATTGGCACTCTGGTAGGCCGGATTCTTGTAGCTGAAGGCAGCCGTGCTGGTACTGCTGGTGGATGATAGCATTGGCGGCATGGAAGCCGGCTCGGATGGCAGATCATTGTCGTGCTCGTCGCTCGACATCACCGTCACATTCCTGTCGTTATCGTAGTTCGGTTCAGCCAGCCGACCTCGCTCTGCTTCCGCGAAGATCACATCGCCATCGCCAGGATACTCGCAGTCCGAATCAACGCTGCAGAACTGAAAGTGCGGTTTACCTTGCGGCGCTGACAAGTCGAGGAAGCTCGGCCTGGCCGCCGCAGCATTGTTAGACGTCGGTTTCGACAATTCATCGTCGTCAATGTCGTTGTAAATATCGTAAAGCGGTGGCGGATCGATTATGTCGGTCGCAGGTGTGTTTGCTTGGGAATTGGTGATCTGCGTCTTGACGGAGCATTGGTCCGAGTCCGATGCGGTCTCCGCTTGGCTTGCTGTCGACGACGTCGTTTGCACGTCATGCATCTTACTCTCGGGAGTTTCTGTGTGGAGAATACTTGTCGTGAGGAGACTTATTGTAAAGTCCTATCATCGAGGATTGCCTTAATCCTCTGCGCGATTCAAGATAATTCCGAGAGACAGTTGATGTTGAATGTTTCATTGTTACTTTAACGTTACTGAAAGTTTCTAAAGCAATAGCTGTTCTCTGCTAATCCTCTAGATTTGTACAGTTTCGAGAAATATACTTCACAAATTATAATTATATCTTTGAATATATTTGGAAAATTTGTATACAGATAGATTAGTATGTGATGACAGTTATTAAAATGATATTTATCTTTATATTCTGTCCTTAGATGCTTTTATTTTTTTCTAATTGATAAATAACCAAAATATTCTTTTAGAACTATTACCTATTTCGAAATATTTCCTACTTTATATTTTTAATTAACTACTTAATGATACCTTGATTCGTTTCGGCAGTAGAAGTACGCGTGGCAAGTCGTCGTCTTCGTGGCGAGTTGCATGAAGGACCGGGTGACTGTTGTTGCTTGCAACTACTCGAACCACTCGATGTACCTGGTGACAGCTTTCGGACTGCTAAGTCACATAGCATATCCACGGCTTCTTGTCTGTTGTAAAAATAATATAAAATATAAGCCAGAAGTTATTATATAAAACACTATAAGCGCTCGTTTTAAGTCCAATATGACGATGTCGACAAATAATTTTAAATACTAACACAAACATCTGTGATCTTTTTTATATTTTTTGCTGATTTCTCTCTCAAAAAAGAAGAATAAATTGATTCTGTATATGATTCAGTTATGTAGTGAAGAAATAGATGTACGGATTTTCTAGACACAGTATAAAGGAATATTCATGATAGATAGAATTGAAATCAAATTTTCCATATAACAAAATATTCTTTTTTAAAGCAGCAAACATATTAGAACCAAACAAAGAAGATAGAAATAGTAATAAAATTAAGATCTCTACAAAGTTTCATTAAATTTATATGATCAGAATTATCATAATTTTTTATAAATAATTTGATTCTTTCTTTATTAGATGTCTTACTCCACATGCAATATCAATGCTAATATTCCAATAATATCTTTTACATCTATTATATTTTCAATAACGAATATATTAATTTTTAAATTTTATGCAAAATAAAATAATGAATCATTAATAAAAGATATGATTAATTCTCTAATTTGTAAAATTAACTTTCTCAAGGACAATATGTAAGAAAATTTATTTTTCTTTTGATTCATTATTTTCTTTCATTCAGAACTATCTTTTCACTTATAATACCATCAATTTCAAGACATGCCGTATAAAAATGTTAAATTAATAAAAATATTAAGTAATTAAATTTTTTGAGATTTATGAGATACCTCAAACTCGTTCGTGGCGGACGGAGAGGATGATCGGGCTCAGTGGGCGAGAGCGCCGAGACTGGAGTCTGCGCCAAATCGCGGTACAACCGCAGTTTTACCGTCGGTCCGCATTGTCGCAGCAACTGAACCGCTTCCTCGTGACTCATTGGAGATAGTGGAGTATTATCCACGGCGACGATCTTGTCGCCCGGTTGGATTCTCTTGTCACTAAGTGCCGGTTCTCGAACTAGCGCCCTTACGTAATGACCCAGGGCACTGCTATCCGCCTTCCTCAGAGTAAAGCCGAGACTGCCGCCGACTTTTGTCATTTCGATGTCGAATTCCTGTAAACAATTGCCGTTTAACTCTCTCTTTCTTATTTAACTGATTTTAAACTGTCGCAAAAATACTCAAATCTTTAAATTGTATTTAAGTAGTTGTTATTAATTAGAAAATTTATTAATTACTGTTGTATTAATTAGGAGAGAATGCGTTTACGTGAAGACTTGGATGTATGGTATCTTGTAACTCACGAAACGCACTGCTGATTTACGTTCAGCAATTGAAAAAACTTTAACTTTTTTTTTATATATGAGATCCACGATTTTAAAAATATCTAAAAAAAATTTTATTTTTTGAAATGTGTTGAAAATATTCATTGATTTGAGATGCATATATGCACTTTACATGTGGAATTTCTGGTTTCACATTTTGCATTTCTCGCTGGGGAGCCATGGCACGTAACAAGCAGTCGTATATATGCATTGACTATTGTTTATGAATATTACCTCCCGTGGATCGTTCCCTATCAAGGTTCTCTTGGGAATTGAATATTCAAATCAATATATAATGTGCATATTCCGAGCTCATCTTACTTAAGCACAAGTATTAACAGCCGAACAAAAATTATACATTCCGCAAATAAGTTAAGTTTTAAAAATTTCTACAAATAAGATTTTATTTCTGTTAGTTTTATTTGTAGATTTAATTAATTGACAGATAAATTATTTCCTTGTTATTTAGAATAGGCTTATTAATTAAATTAATCAACGTTCATCCTTTATTTAATTCTCTGTGGATGCAACTATTGTAACAATAAGTAACTCTTGCAAATAATTATTTAGATAATTTTTTATTCATATACACACACACACACACACACACACACACACACACACACATATATATATATATATATATTGCTGCGACAAATTTAATGCTTTATTTCTAATATTGAATACAAATATTGTTGCTGTGTAACATTTACTGTTACCTAATATTAAATACAAATTTTACTATATTTACCGGCAATATTAATAATTTAGCTTTCTTACAATCAATATTTATTCTTTATTACATCATATTTTATTAATAAAAAGAATTTGTCAATAAACTGCAATGTGTGTAAAAATTTATATATATATACACTCTATTAGACATGTATAATAAATAAAACTGTTGTTTTTAAAAATAATGCATGATTATTTCTTTGTCTGGATATGTCTCTTTGTTTACATACAATTATCTAATGGATTAAATACTTTTATGCAGATTTTATTAAATCAGCTGACACGGTCGTTATTTATTCATCCAAGCAACGACTCGATAATGAACCGATTATTCATGAAGTTATTTAAAAGAAGCACTACTTACACCGCAGGGTTCAATTTGCAGTGGTGGTAATGGATTGAGTATACGTAACGATGATGGTTCCCGCCTTGCTGGGGGTGGTGGCGGTGCACCGGGTGGAGTAACATTACTATCTCCTGGAAGCCGACATACCACCAATTCGACCGTGCTAGGGGTCGTACGCAGAACTTCGAGAGCTTCCTGCAACAAGTAGCATCAAAGTAAGATTATACGGGCTTTTCATTCCTCTCGTATACACACGTGTATATAACGCCTCCAATCACCCTCACTGCTGCAATCATCCTCTTTAAAAGTCTTAAGATTTCTGGTTTAAAAAGCTAAGAGAAAAAGCAACAAACCAGAATCGACGTTTTACAAAAACAAAATTATATTAAAATTATGGCCTTCGAAAATAAAATTCACAGAAATTCGAAATGAGAGACAGAGAGGAAATGAATAAATAATATTTAAAATATGTATATATTATAAATATTTAGGATTTATAAAAGAAAGAGATTACATTCGTAGAAATATAAAAATTCTGAAATCTTATTATATTTCAAAAAATACTTCTCATATGTGTTATCTTTTATATATATTATAATATAAATTCAAATTTATACTTCCTTGGCTTTTCACCTAATTTACATTTAATGAGTATCAAATATATGACTTCATTTAGAAATCGCAGCAACGATTGCAATTAAATGCGATCGTGATAAAATTGTTGTTCTCGGCTGGTGTTCTGTAGTAAAGCGGAGCAAGGGAATTAAGATGAAGTCAAGGTTTTAGCATCTCCCCAGTGGAGTCAACGCATTTCTCACGGAAATTAAGAGCTGCGGAAGGGCGAGAATATACGCAGTTGCGTGCTGGGAGCAGGAGGTAGTATTGCTTTTGCCCTCGTGAGACAACCTGCCAAGTACAAGCGAGATAACGTCTATCCTCTTGCCGGGGCCCGCGGGCGTAACCGTATTATGTTAATCCAATGCAAATCTTCGCGAGAGTCGCGAGGATAAGCAAGGTTGAGGCCGTCAGTCGAGAAATAGTAATCGTTATTAGTACTATGCGAAAACGTGTCCAGACTCCACCGCTTAGCTGATATCGATAAAACTTTGCTTAAACATTCCTTCTACTTTTAAAACATCGATATAAGACTTGTTTGATACATCAATAAAATAATTTTTTTTAATAAAAATTAATTTGATCAGATTTTTCATATTAATACAAAATTAGAATTCTATATTTTAATTATATAATTTAATTATATAATTCAATTAAAAAAATTTAATTTATTATTTTACCTATATATTTTTTGTATATTTATATAAAAATATAATTTAGAATATTATTTAAATATTATTTATATATTCCTGCTACATATTTAGATTGAAAATATTGAAAGTTGATGTAATCTTCTTTTCCTTACATTTTTATATTGAACTTTTACCAATCTATATATTTCAAATGAAAATTATATATATAAGTATTGCATATAAGAAAGAATCGATTTATATCAATAGTATTCGTTATAGCAAATTTTGCTTTTGATCCTTTGATTATAGTCAAATGATTACTCACGTAATTGGTGAGGCCGGTCAGTGGGATCCCGTTGGCAGCTAGTAATATGTCGCCGGTTTGAAGCTTATTGGACAGAGCGGCAGGTTGTTGAGGAAAGAGTCTTTTCACCCTGACAGGACCTGCGGTTCCGCCACCGGAAACGCTCAGACCGAGGCCGCGACTGCTCTTCTGCAGCGTCACCCGGAATGTGCTTTCTGAAAGTTATTTAAATATTTTACTGTATGTTTACGAATATTCTTTCTGAAGCGTCATATTCCGCTGAGAATCTTTCGCTTATCTATTTTACGTAGCTCGTACGTTTAATCCTTCGCACTCGGAATTGTCAGCATGCTGTCAGGTAATTTCAAGAATTAAAACTGCGTGCAAATTAAATGAAACTCCATAGAAGCTGAATTTCGTGACTTTATTTTTTACTTGTCAATTATAATATATTATAATTTATAAGAAAAATTTATTTCCAAGAGATAAGATTGATAAGAGATAAATGCGAATGTGTCACTTGTGAAGTTTATATAAATATATTGATTATAATACAGGAAGAAAATAGACTTCATTTAATTGAAATTTTTGATTTCTCAAAATATTGTGTCTGAACTATTGTGTAATTTATCACTTTCACTGGTGAGATATGGTTTAATATCTGCTAGCAGAACTACAATAGAAACAATTACTTTCTGTCGCGGTATTCTATACAATACTGCGGTACACTGCGTGCATATTTCAACCACTGCAGTAGCTTTCGGGAAATGCGTTCTGTCGGTCATAATTTTTGTGGCACTCGTTCAGAGGACATGTTTCCAAAATATACGTAAACTTGTGTGCGTAGTCATGCGTGTATAGTCATTTTTCGACGATAGTTAACATTATACTTTCGAAAGACTTGCTCATTTTAATATATACTTTAGGTCATCCGCAGATAAGGCTAAGAACAGAGTATTTGTAAAGAATTAAAATGTCACAGGTATACTGGATAAAAACCTTACTGATCAAATTAAGAATTACGTAACATAAGATTTTATAATATATTGATTTGAAAGATGTACTTTCATTATTTATGCTTGCAGAATATCTGAATTATTAAATTTATTTTTAATTGTAATTTATTCAATTGTAAATGAATAATCCTCGAGAAAAATCCTACTCAAGTTTTAATAATCTCTTATTCTCAAAAAAATAATTGTCATTTTTCGTATATAAAATCATTTTTATATTACTTTATAAGAATACTATCAAAATAGATTTTATTCTCTTTTACAACTAACGAGCAAGTTAATAAAAAAAATATGATACCATATTTACAATATAATATTATACCATATCATAATATTATAATATCATAATATTATAATATCATAATATTATAATATTATATCATATTTACAATATAATAAAATATGATGATATAATGATACCATAATTAGAATACATAAGGAAATGATAAAAAAAATTCAAATTCAATTAAATAATTAATTATTTAAGATAATTAACAGTTTCATATAAATAATATTACTATACTTAAATAATATGTTTTTATTTGTGGTATATAATGCTAATTTCTCATAGTTTGTCAACACTTGCGTGATTACATAAATGATTGTTTGATTTTGGAACTTTGATTTTATGTAACTGTGTCACGCGCGCTATTTGTGTAGCATCGACGTTTAAAGCTGAAGTATTCATATCGCACAAACAGATATTATACCATTTACAATTAATACCAATGTAAGTAATAGAAACATTTATAGTAAATCCAACGCAATAGAACTCAATTCATTAGAAAGTTATAACATTTTAGTAAAGTAATAAATTTGTAAATGAGATTTATCTTTTTGATTAAAAAAAATGTTTCGCATCGCAACGTAAAAGACTTGATATGCAATCTAATTTTTTTTTATTGTAAAAATCAATATGTGTGAAACAACTTCCAATTCAGAATAACTTACGTTTCACCGGATATTGACTCGATTCAGCAGACATATCGCACATATTGTTCACTTTGTTCACTTAACTGGCTATTCAAATCCGGGCCTCTCCCGCGTTCGCCACCTTGCAAAGGGTAATTTACGTTCGCCACGTTATTGTCTGGAATCGCAGTGTCACTCTTTCCGAAAGAGAAACCAGTCATTGTTGGAATCGCTTCAAATTATAGAGCGGTCCATGTTCAATGGATTTCCCGATCGTTTGCTAAACGCTTCGTAAAATTGGACGGCCGATTTCATGGGAATGACGATTTTCCTGCGTCATTCTATATACATTGTTCTACCATGCTATTACAATTAAGATCATGATTGCTGACAAGGCTACTGCATTTTAAAAACTGCTAGTTAAAGAGTGACAATTTCTGGTCTGCCAAGTTTTTATACTTTACTTTGTCTGAAGGACATTCTAAATATGTAAAGTTTATGTAAAGTTTTCTTTTAAATTGGAATAATTTTTTTTTAACTATACGTTGCATAAAATGTGTGCTTTATAAACATGAAAAATCTTTTTTTTAGAATTAATTAAATAAAAATTTTTTTAGAATTAATTATAAATTGATAAAATTTAATCTCGTTAGTTGCGTTGATTGTTATTAATAATAGATTGTTATTAATAATAGATTATTATTAATAATAAATTATTATTAATAATAGATTTATCCAGATCAACATGTTATATGTAGGTATACAGAAACAAAGGCTAAATATTATTTTAATTACAAAATTATATCAATGACAATTAATTTTTATTATTGTTGCAGAATATATTTAACATTTTATATTATAAATTTATAATATATTTCGTATTTTGTATTTTAAATAAATTTCAATAAATGAGCTATCATATAAAATCTATAAATGTATAGATTTTAATTATACTCTATAATATACTCATAATTATATTATATACTGGTATTATTTGTTAATCTCAATAAAAATTTAATTTGGTCAAATATATAAAAAAAATACTCTTTTGAAAAATTAATAACTTAATAAAGTGTAAGTGATAATATTAAATTATTTAAATAATAGTATACTAATAATAATAATAATAGTAATAATAATAATAATAATAAATATTTTTATAATCAAAATAAAATAAATTTCATTTTTATAATAAATCTTAAATTTTATATTTTTGACGATATTTTATATATTATATTTAATTGAAAATATAAAATAGTGAAGGTCTATGTAAATTTATATTATAAAATGTTAAGTATTTCAAGGCAACTATTGGACTAGTTATTATACAAAGGTAGATAATCATAACAAATTTATTGTCATGCGAAGGTATTTGATTTTCATAAAGCATGTTATTGTTGATGTATTCGCTCAACCTACAGCGAAATTCGAAATGCTATTCTGCATTCGTCGGATTCTTCGAGAAACATACATGATTACATATATCATACATTTATTATAATTAGCGATACGTATCATAATTAATCGTATTTTCGTGACTGATGTCAAAGCTTTACTTTACTCGAATTATTAAATTACTGTTGATATCCTGACTCAAAATACAAACCTCACATGAAAGGGAAGTTTATTAGTTTCGCGATCGCGAAATTTGCGGGACTGCTATACAAAGTCGCGCGTCCGTTTTCATTGTGTCGCAAATAATTCGTTGCGTCTTAATTAGTTTGAGAGTGCCATACAGAGTGTCGCGTGTTAATTAGTTTGATAACGATGTGTACGAAATATCGCACGTCCAAATCCGGGAGTTTCGTATAAAGTGTCGCGCATTCTTATCGTGCCGCATAATGAACAATAATGAACTGTAATGAACCATATTTTCACGTGAGAGTGAGTGCAACGAACTCTCTGTAAGTATAATAAATCCTGACATTATCCTAAGAAGAAGAGGAAATCAAACAATAAGAAGTATAGGCAACGATGAAGCAATGAATAATCTTTGCTGTGAATAATTTATTTGTATATTTTATTTATTTATCTTGGGCATTTATTCCCGTTTCTTTGAATTTATATAAAAATTGAAGATAAAAACTTATATATATATATATATATATATATATATATATATATATATTTTATCAAAGTTTGTATTTAGAAACATAATTTTTTTCGAAAATTATACCATTAAATATTTGCTTATTATTTTTTCATATATTCTCGTATTTTAATTTTTTCGTACGTGTAATGACACGTAATCGGGAATGATATTACCCAAGTGCACGATATTGTTTTGTATGAGTCTCGTTAATGTCTCTTAAACTGCAGTTAGCTCGATTTTATGCATGTTTATACTTGGTGTCGCTTTAAATCCGAAACGGCGCATAGTTAAAACAATTTGATTAAGAAAACGATCAATTCCCTGCGGAGTGAGCGAGCATTTAATTAATGTTATGTTTGCGTTTGGTCAGCAATTTGTAACGGAAGTACTCGTAAAAAGAAGGAAAGAATAGAAAGGATGTTCCCGCTCTGGGGTTTACGTATATACGAACGACACGGCTGGCCCAGCACGTATGCAATGTCCGTTATGGAATCCATTACGAGATAGCAGAATGCCACCCGCGGTTTGCAATGAAGATACCGATATTTATGGATCTAACAAGCTCACCACTGAAGTATATTCACCATTACGTTTACGAGGATTATCGGCCAGCGGAAACCGCCGTTCTTTGAAGGCATAATCCCACGTTCCTTCGAGTCGATAATGGGATCGCTTTTAATGCCGCATGGATGATTCTCTCCGAATTACGTAATGGTAAATTATCCCAGTTCGGAAAGAGCGCTCCTAATAATTTGGCATCTGAAGGCTTCAGATGTGTGGGAGAATACTGCTTCATATCGATCGCGTGTTTTAAATAGAATAAATTGAATATTCGAATGTTTTTATTTAAATGAACGAACTGACATCACAAATTTATATACTGCGCAAAAGATGCGAAAGATGATTGTAACACTGTATTAAGAAGAGAACGAAACAAGTTCTATGTTTCTCGAAATTCTTTCATTCGATACTCGGGAGTCCATTGACAATCTCTTAATATTTGTACCAAAGTGTAATTAAAATCGTGAAAAGGCGACGGCCAATGTCGACCGTAATATGGAGCCTTCAAAGAACGCGATAGAGTGTGCAAACGAGATGAACACTAATAGAAGACGAGAGCTTTAGTAGTTCGGTTATACCGGTTCTTTAATACCAGCTTCGTTAATTGCAGATTGCCGGTGACACATTTTCTCTCTTTCTTCCATCGTTCTTCTTTTTCCTCTTGCTTTTAGTTTTTTTCATCAAGAATGTCGTTATAGATAGTCCGAGATAGCAGCTTTTCATCGGCGAGAAATGCATCGTCTAATGGCGAACATGGACACTCCAAGGCAAGAACTCTAATGTCATTAGCGTGTCGAATAAATACGCACTTAACGAGCGACGTTTTAAACAAATTTGTCATGTCAATTTTAATGTCCTTAGTTCACGATACGGTCGTTGCACAATTTCAAAAACGCGTTCTCACTAATCATTCACGGTTGTGTAATTTTACAATTTCGTATAATTCAATAATTAAACTTCTTGTTGAATACTTTTGTTGAGAGAATAGTCATTTTTATAATTGGTTTATCTGTTTCGTATAAATATTTTACCTGTAACTAAAAGTCTCATGTAAATTCTGCGAAATTTTAAACATGAAAATTTTTCTTTTGCTTAATTACTAAAACAAAAAATAAATTTTTATTTTAGTAATTTTTTAATTTTGATTATATAATCAACTAACCAATATGTACATATGAATTATATAATACATACGGATTATATAATCAATATATGTATACGGACATGATGCATAAAGCATGGTACAAACTTCAAGTTACAAAGATTAAGTAATCCTGCGAGAAAACGGAGGATAACCGGCAAAGGGAGCGGCGGAATGCAATTTCAGTTCCAGAATTTCTGACAGACCGATATCTCAACTATTTGGAAGGGGAGTATCTGGGCCATTACTTTTCCGTGTACTACCGGCTGGAGCTGTAAGATACCCCCGATAAAGACGAGACCATTATCTCCGACTCCTACATTCAATTTACCGTCGTGGTTACTGTTATCTTCGACTACATGCCGCGAATTTAGTTACCACTAATTGACTTACATGTTATATTTCTTGTATCATTTTTGTAAGTACTTTTAACAGTTATTTAATAATTGCTGTGCACTCTTTCTTTCTCTCTTATAAAAAGAGATACTGTCCAATTTATTATCCTAATTATAAAATAAAAATTAATTATGTAAAATAAACTTATCGTAAAAAGATACTTATATAAGGGTAAAACATTGCTTTCCATCGAGATTTACTTTTGAATTCTTTTTAAAAGATAAATTTAATTAACGAACGTACATGTGGGAGAGAAATTCGCGCTGAGAGATTGTTCAATTTAAGAATTTCAACGATTACCTACGTATGTAATCTAGAAAACAATCGGAATTCAATGCACTAAAAATATCTCCCTAAAATTTACGATTCAAGAACGAATACGTGGTTGGCGCGCATTTAATTTTCCTGAACAAATTCCAAACTATACGTATATTTATGAGTCAGAATGAATCATGGCCAGTCCATTTTTATTGAATTATATCTCGACAATCTCTCGGTCCAGTTTCTCGTGTGTTATAATATTTAGAGAATTAATTTGAAATATGATATCATGCGTGTAATCTATCCTTGAAAGTTGTTTTGTGTCTCGCTAATAGAGTGTCTTATTGCGATGTTGAATGGAACGACGAATATGTTTATGTTGATTAAATTAAGAAACGATAACTGTATATCCACTGTAAATCTTTCACAGAAGACGGTTGATTATTAGCTGTTTACGAAGATAGGATGTCAAAGGGATTTCTACGCGGTGGCGGATGCCATGAAATTAGATCTTAGATTATATATGCGTCGATCACATGACACTGGATTGGATTACTTATGGTCGGCTTATGCGGATAATTAGCAATCTAAAATATTAGTTTATTGAGAATTAAGTAGGAAAAAAGATTAGCGGTAAGAGAGATAATTTACCAGAGAGATAATAACAGAAAACATTTAAGTATGTGTATAACAAAATTAATATAGATATTTGCATAAAAAGATAAAAAGATTATTAGATCTATATTAAATAATTAAAATTTATTCAAATTTATATTTAAAAAAGATAATGATTTTCATATTATTTAGTGGAGTATTTTTAACAAAGATAATATGTTGTATATTTAAATAGTATTTAATGCGGTAATAAAAATTTTATGAAATATTTTATCAGATTATGGTTTTACACTTTCGATTCGGATGGCTCGGAATATTTCTGCTGACTCATATTAGCTGTGCAATCGTCACGATGGCTAACTTCAATTGCGCCAATTGTCATTCCTGTCTCTCGATATCGTGGACAATTTTATTTTTTTTTTTTTTCTATCCGTCCGCGCGGGCAATAATTGTCAAGAATCACTTCATTTCGAATTGAAGCAAAATGGGTGCAATGAAACTGATCGAGGTCTAGGTCATTAGAGTTGGATTATATTTCCGTGATAATGGAGTTAAAACAATTTTCTCAGCGGTAATTAAGATTTACCGAGTAGTCAAGGAATTAAATAATTTTAATCTGTGGTTGAAGCAAACTAATGAAAAAAATTCACTTTTTTCCCTCAAATATTTCGATCAATATTAGGTTTGTAACATGGGGTGCATATACTTACATGCACACTTTTTTTTCACTAAAACAAGAATTTTTGTATTTATCGTGCTATCGCTGTTTATTTTTATCACTTTAATTTCTTAAAAGATATCGAAATCATATCAATAAAAGTAAATTTCAACTTAAAAAAAACTTGTAATAAATGACGTTTTAAAAATAATATAAGGTCCTACAGCTTGATATATACAATTTATAAAAAATTATATATAAATATAAATTATATATAAATTATATATAAAATTATAAATATATAAAAATATATAATTATATATAAATAATATAAAATTTAATTATTTTTGATATATTCTTTGGCTCCACTGAAACAATGAAGCTTGTATGTGTAAAAAAGACTTTTGTGTATGGTGATTATAAATTCCTTAAATTATTAACTTATTTTTGCATATATTCTTTCCGTAAGGATTGTGATGCACGATAATGTGCAAGTATTTCTTTGTTTTTTTTAACTGCACGTCAGTAGCATCTGCATCTGTGACTGATGCGTGACTCGAATTTTACAATCGCATAGGATTTATATACGCGTCCAAAAAATACTTTGTTCTTCGTAACAAGACGAGGAAAGAAGCGAGTCTTCAGTTCACGTCACGCATAGTCGCAAGATATATCATGCATCATTTGTTACACGATTTCCTGTCGCACTTGTGCATCGTAGAGATGTTTCACCATTTATCAAGGTGACAATCATAAATATTAAATGAATCGTGGAATATCTGCAGTATATTAAGATCCGGGAAGAATTATCTTTTAAAAAAATAATCTCGAGATCTTAATTACAGGTATCTTTTTGATTAACGTTCTGTTAAAATGTAACGTACTCAAAATTTAATGAAGAACATGATTTTACCATCTATCATATTTACACTAATTGTTTGGTGTAATAATCTTACATGTAATAATTGCATTATAATATCGCATATGATAAAGCATAGAAATTAGATGTACATGTCGACGATATAATAGATGTTCTCTGAATAATTTGCGTCATTTGTCCCAAATTGCCGCTACCATATGATTTATCGCATAGCATTAATATTACAAGTGATGCGTGATGTTACGTATATGTTATCATGATATAAATCTCGGCAGTGAATGATTACGCTATCGCATCGCGCGAATTGAGAAGTCCGTCTTCTCTACGTTGCGGAAAATCAAGGAAAAGTATCAGTCTTTCAGGGATGAAACCAAGATATTTTCTTTTGTTAAACTGTTAAACATCCGTTATTATTGATGGCTCTTTGCACTGCATGTTCCTATTGTCGTTTTCGCACCCACCCCAAATATTAAAAAAAAGTATAAAGATCTAATAAAAAAACCAAAAATCATCTTGCACAACGATTGGATATGTAATGTCAAATTTCGTCCAATCGATAGAACAGGAGATTGTTATTAAAGCTTTGAGAGATTATGTATCGAGCGTTAAGGCTGAATAAGCGTAGTGTCAACATGCTATGAATTGGATATATGTATTAAATAGGGCATCCCCAATTTACGTATACAAAATTAAACTTTGCAAATATCACACGGACACAAAAATTTAATTTTTGCTTAACGACAATCCATTATTATTTAATGACAGGAACATGACTGCCTGGGGAATAAAGTTTGCTACTCACGATTATAATGCTACCGAGTAACGCGCTTCAATTTACTCATCCTCTGATGTGTCACAGCATGCTGCGTAAATTTTTAAAGGTAAATATCGTGTAAAAAGTGCACCATTATATAAAATATCGAGCCAACCTGATTATGAATCCTCGTCCATCATAACTTGTCAAGAAAAGAAATCATTACGATCTTTTATAGGGAATATAAAAGTACGATAACGACGGTACAGCAAAATATATATATAATGGCGACGGAGAGTGGAGCATTAGACCGCGATAACGCGATCGCCATCAGTCCGGCTATAAATTATCCAAGAGAGTTGAGAACGCGCGGCTAAATCTGGAAACCCGTCCGCTGATCGGAAATCCGGTTGAGTGTTCCATTGACCTGTTCTCGAAGAGGTACGCTGTTAATACACGCTTTCCGTTATCGTGTCTCGTGATTAATGACGTGTTTTATTAAACCGCATCAAAAGGCGATGACGAGAAAGAGTTAAAAGTTCGTGACAACGATAAACTTTCGTACAAGTACTTATACACTCGTCGGCCCTTAAATTATAACGATAGACTATATATATCGATTATAAAGAAAAGAGTGAACTAGCTGGATAATTTGTGACAAATTCTATTCCAATAACGTCTGTAAAGACAGATTATCGATTTATTCAAAGTAGAGATTTATTTCGGAGAATTAGCTTCTAAATAATTGCAGATCCGTACTTGTGAAAAATCTATAAATTTATCATTGTTAAATAAATTGATCGTACTTGTCAAATTTTTTCGTCCGATCAATTATTATTTGTCAGAATTTACGGATAAAAGAATTTTGAGTGATGCTGTAATATTCTTTGAAAAAGAAATTGGAAGTCTTTGTTTCCGACAGTTTTCAGTTACAAGTTTTCATTTCAAAGAGTTCTGCTTCGTTTAGCGGAAGTATACTAGTAATGCGAAGGAAATCAGGAAATGATCAAGGATGAAGGATTAAAGAGAAAAACCGGTTAAACGAATCATGGAAAAAAATGCTCTCTCTTTTTCTCTTTCTCTCGAATTAACTAGCTGTATTAACCATCACAGGAATAAATTGGAATGCACTCGAAAAAGTATATTTATCGCGCACGTTTCAGCATTCATTATCGATTCTTATTGTTAAAATGGGAAAATTCATGGCACACGATCGCGTAGAATTGCGATCACACAACCTCAAGAGGTGAAGTAATTCGCGCGCATAAGAAACTCGATGTTAATACGATAGGAGAGGGCAGTAAACTGCGATAACGCGATTGCCATCAGTCCACCTATGAATTACTCGATAGGAGGCAGGGAGACAGGAAGGAGACCCTACCTCAAACCCCCGGATGTTCATACCCATTTCGCCGGCGTATTGCTCAGGGTCGACTTCGCGTCGACGGTCCTTGTATTTGCAAAAAACAACTAAAAAGCACCTGTTCCTCATTTCGTATATAAATGAGAAAAAATATGCAAGTATGATTTGCACGAATTTTAAGATTCTCAAGATACATTTTAATTGTAATCAAAAAACGTGCAAGTTCAGGCAGTGTTAAAATAGAAGATATCTGATTAGTAAATATTACCAAGTTTAAATAAAAAATTCTAAAAAGAGAGAATTTTATTTTTATATAGCACAAATCCTTGTTTCAATTTTATTATCTTCTTCCAGTAATTTATATGAATAGAGTGTATAATAAAAAGATTGTGGAGTTTGGTTTACAAATAAATTTTCATTTATGCTTTACCCTAACAGCCTACATTATGTAAAGTATACATAATCGCTGCTATATATCGATTAAAGGCAATCGATATACCTCGTTCGTTGACCGGCTGTTTAAACCTTGTATAGCCAGCCCTGATCCTACCCTCGCTTAACAACAACCTGTCGGGAATTATTCGGTCGGTTCGCGCACGCCAACCCTCTCGAAGAACCGAAATTTCCCTGCCATGCAGCGCATCCGGCGATACGATCCAATGAGGGCATTAGCTAGGCAATCGGTTGGTGAAATTATTCATGCTGCGGCATGTTACGAGGCCGACCACGTACCACGCCACGCGACGTACCTCGAGTCGGCGGCGAATTTCCTGACGAATTATACGATCTCCACGCAGGAACGAAGCAGGGGTCGTTGATCGGAAATTACCTTCGTGCCGAGGGATGGAGTCGGCTCGGGAATTAAGTTCCGGCCTTTTCAACTTGTTCGTTTCGCGAACCGCGTGCAAGACCAATACAAAAAAGAAAAGTTAGATTTCTTCTTGACCATCTCGTCTTTCTTCCATTCTAGTTTTGATTCTTTTATTTTAATGGGTAGACTATTCTCTTTGCACGTGATATGCAAATATAAAAATATTAGAGCACGACGTGATGCCTGTCACTTTAAATTTACATTCTTAAGCAAACAGTTTTAAATCATGTTGAAAAATAATTAGCCTTTTACATGTACATGTTAAAATGTCTGTGGATTATTACGTAAACGTGATTTTCATTCAATGCTGCTTTTAAGAATTTTACACAAGTATAGTTGGAAATAAAACAAATTATCTTTTTATAGATCTTTGTAAATAAACGAAGGCGAGAGAAAGAGATGAACATCGTTTATCCATTCCTTGGAAAAAGCGTGAGTCGTTTCTCTTCTTACTCTTATTAACATTCAACGCATTACTGCTTTTTTTGGTTTTTACCAGAGAAGTTATTAGACCAATTAAAAACATACAGGCACAATGTGCAGAAATTATAAGAACGTTTTATCTTCTCTTCTAAATGTATTGCGATTGAACGAGTCGAAAGTTTTTATCGCGAATTTTTGCACGAAATGTTCTCTTAGGATTTTAATTTCTAGGGTCATTACCTCCACAATGTGTAGGAATTACAGTTTTAGTATAGGTACAGAAACTGCAGATTTTTTACGGCAATATTTTATATAATTTGCAGTATTCCTTTATGCGTACGGTTATAAGTTTGTTAAATAAAAAAATTTACTTTATCTGGAAAAAATCATGTAGATTCTATTGTGGAATCAATGTTCTCATATCTCTTAAAGCGAGTTACAGTTTGTGTTTTAATGAATTGAACGTACACACATAATAATACATTAGTAATATGTATAAGTAATATATAAAATAGAAATAAAAAATATAGAATAACATTAAGAAAAATTTATGAAAAAATACTGTCTATCCAGAAAATAATTATTTTTAAACTACTCTGATGCGTTACCTTGATGTAACGAGGGTGTGTTACGACATATCACATACCATTCGCTTTACTTTCCCTTTTGTTTTTCACCTCGTTTCACAACGTCATAAAAAAATCGGTAGCAACTGCAGCGATATCATCCGTCTCGACGTCATAATATTTTGACAAATTTGAACTAGCTGTAAAATAAATTTCAGTACGGTGCAATCATCCAATTTTATTTTTATTTTAAAAATTGTCAATATTCGGCGAATAATCCGCGATCGTATAAATTATTTGAGCCTCCTTTGTGTTATAATACAAAGGAAGAGAGACGGAGGAAGATAAATTTTTCAAACAATAAAATTATTCGTATTATGTAAAACATATCCTGCCAGTAACAATCGAATAATTATGATTTGTTTTTTTACATTAACAATAAATAAAAAATAAGAAAATTATAAAATTAATGAATATGTATTTCTCTCTAATCATGAATGGTCAATCATAATGACTTAAATATAATTATATAAAATATATAATAATAGTATGCTCAACGTTTGGAAGTAATCTTAGAAGAATATGAAGACAGTTTCCAAGGATATTTTCATTCTCTTAACGAATAATCACACCGGATGCACATCGTTTCAAATTAAGAGAGATATCCCTCGACCTTCGCATTGCGGTCAGTTGGCCATTGGTGCAGTATTGTGCCGGGAGTATCGGAATTAACCCGTATGATACTGGCGGCGCCAACCTAGCGTTCTCCACGCGCGAGGACACACGCCAAAACTGCCAAACAACATAGCTACCTCACCAAACCACCTCCCCCTGTCCTTCGACGACGACGTCCCGCACCCGAACAAATGGGTCAATAGGTGAGACGCATGGAACGTACGTTGAAGTGACCTAGTTCACTGTAAGGCGAGAGCGGTCGTGCAACGGCCACACGATCAATAGTGCATTCTTGACTTAGAAAACTTACAATGTCAGCGAAAGAAGGCGGTACCAAAGTGGGTGAGCGAGATCGTCTGCGGATTGAATGGGTTTGGTATTCGCGGCGGCAGCGAAAAAGGATCAATCTCTCTTTTTTTTCCCGAATCTGAAGTAGCAGTCGAAAGCCATTTATTCAACGACGGTGGAGATTTCGACAAATTCCGCGATGAAAACCACAATTTCTGATTATGCAGTTCCTGCCATATAAAGGATGTCCCGAGCTTAATTTTATTGATAGATCCTTGGATTAATCTAGAATTGATTTTTCCGTAAGATATTGAATAGCTTTTGTATTATCGAATCTCGAAATAGAATCTAGTAGTTGAGAAATTAGATGTAGATAATGCATATCGTCGTTATTATAGGTTTACATCACGATTTACTGCCAATCTTGCCGACAACGGCTTTATCTCTACGACAGCCTCCATTCATTTCGATTACATTTGTTACAATGAAACCGAAGCTTTCTCATTAACTTCAATGATATACAAAAGGAAGCAAACGCTTCGCTGATTCCTTTCGGTAAACTGCAGCGATATGCTTACAATTGAAATATGTACAAGAAATATAAAAGTAAAATAAGAATTTTAATTAAGTTCTGAAATCATATTGAGAGACAAACGATTAAAGTTTTGCCGGATGTAAAATTGCAGAAAAAGATATATTGAGAATTCAATATTAAGAAAATAATAGTTAATACCAATAATGCCAGAGATGTGAGTTGAATTGATTTGGACATCTATATATGGAGAGATACCAGACGTGTGCGGATAGCTTGTCGAAGATTCGAATCGCTATCATGCGTCTCGAGTTTAACCAACATTCTGTCATAGACACCCATATTCATATCAGGAGGAGAATCCTGAATCAAGTCTTCGACCACTACGTGAACGGAATATTTCCCGCTTGAGTGCACAGTTCTGTAGCGACACAATGATGAGGATAAACAATCTGCACCGCGAAACATGGAAACTGCATAACAAGGTTCGTAATGCCTGATGTGACTGTTTATTGATTTGGCAAGTTCCCTTTACTCGTCATAGTAATGTTAACTCAGCGAAGAGTAAATGGGTCGGATGTTCCAAGGATGTAACAAGGATCATAATATTAGATAGTAGTTTATTACTTTTGCAAGTTTGCTTTATTCACTCACGTAACAATTATTGCGGTGAAATTTGTGTATTATATATGGTTAAATATTATTATTTTACGCAACAAAGATATAGAATAAGAGATAAATATCTTATAAAATGCATGTTTTATAAGAATACTCCTTATTGTATATATATATATATATTTTTTTTTTTATCTGTAAGGTAAATATGAAACAATTCATTAAATGTCAATTTTCGACTAATAGACCAGGAGTTAATAGAGCGGTTTGAAATCCTTGTGATTTAAAACAGCGTACTTTGTCCGTGCGTTTAATTATCGCGTATCGATTTTTAACGCTATCGCGACATGCTATTCATATGAACGATATATTACAGCATTACCTCGTAATTTGGAAGCTAGGCTGGATCCCACAAATACCAGTCCGCACAAAGCAAACGCGGGTGTAGTTGTTCATAAAGGATCGCGTATATTCTGGGTCAGGGTCTCTCAAACTGGGTTATACCGCCATTCGCTACCATCGTGTGTGTATATATATATATATATATATATATATATATATATATATATATATATATATATATATATATATTTACAACGTGCGAAAACGCCCGACGATTCCGGAAAAATCCCGTCATTAATTTGCGATCCACGATTCTTCGGTTGATCCCGAATTCATTTATAAAGCCACAGCAAGTAGGCCGTTAAGCTTTTGCCAGTCGCGTAGATGTTAATAGCTCGAATTCTGATCGTGAAATTATTCACGATGAAAAAGCCGCATTGAAGAATGGCTTTGCTTTTTCACACAATTTGGAAAAATTGTTCGCACGAGATGGAAAACGTCGGAACGATATCTCTACTAGTAGTGAGCTTGCAAGACTGTGAACGAGGTACTCGCAGCTTACGTTTATGAAACGCGCTGAGTGGAAAGTGTTTTTTTTACGAGCTAAAGTACTACTTCATACCCTTTACTTCGCTCCCTGAGAGAACCACTGTTCAGGCAGAATATACACGCAAGAGTGGTGCACGAGACTAAGGGTAGTGGTGGATGGAAGGGTAATAACAACTATGCTGCGAAACTTGCCTGTCAAGCGCAATGAACAACGATGTGTTGTTAAATCATGCCATTAATGTACTAAAGACGCGTGTTAGCGTGTCATCCAGGCACATTCAACGGGATAAATTGAATTTTTTTGTCAAAAGCTGGGATTTTTCGTCGCTTGCACAAATTTGTACGATTTTTTTAATGTTTTGATTTAATCTCTTCAGAGAAAAAAGAGAAAGAGAACTCTCTGGATTTTTTGTTACAAGATAAAAATAGTTTTGTCGCCTCCTTTTTGACAACGTGCAATAGTGATGCCGTAACTAAACTAATTAAAAAAATGAAAAGTTACATGGAAACACCATGAGTGTTAAATGTAAAAAAATGTAAAAAAAATATCAAATTATATTTTTACATGTTAAATTTTTCAACAAAAACACGTCGATTAATATATAAAATATAATGTTGCTCATATATTATTGATTTATTAAAGCAAATGTAAGGGAAATCTTTTTAAAAATTATCAAAAAAATTAATTAAAAATTGAAAAGTGTTATCTGACTGATACTAATAAAACTCGAATTTTTTTCTTGAATTACTGAAAATAAAAAAATAAGAAAAATAAAGGGGAAAATAACGCGCAGAAATAATTCCGTAGATTCGTCAACAGCATCGCTTCTACAGCGGACAACTCCTTCCAAATGCATGAGATTGAAATTGAAAATATGTAGATTTCACGCGCGCCACGATATAGACATATTTGTATAAAGTCTGCGATGCACTCGTGCGAGCGACTATCGATTAAATCATTTGAATCTTATTCCTTTATTTATCATTTTTCTTATATATATCTACGTATGTATATTTGTGTATAGATATATCTTCATTACAAAAGTTAGTTTATTAGATATTTTCTTATTCAGATTTCTTTTTCACGTTTCCATATGTAAATTAAAACGAGAGTGTGTGTTCTGAAAAAATCAGCATTATCAGGCATATAATTAATGAATAATAATTAATATTTATTCGTTCGTAATCAACATTATTAGTTAGCGATATTTATTACAATAGAATACTTAATCGTGAGACATTCATTCGTACAGAGAATTATTCAGAAGGAAATCGGCGAACGGATTAATACGTGTGAGAATGCGAGCGTGCTTATATACGTGCGAGATTGATGTAATAGGATTTTGGAAGATATATTGGTGTATGGATTATGCACGTAAAACTTTGCCGTTCCGTTGACAACGCTTTCGTAAATATTATTTTACCGAGGATAGATACATCTGTATTCCTACGTTCGCGAGATCTATCGCAAAAACTTTTTGAAGGTTGAAATTTCCTTTTTTTTTCTGGAGAAACGAATGCATAACTGAGCGGTCTTGATACGCGCGGCTGATAAAGATGAATGGCTCGGCGATGATGGGTGAATGAAAATCGTGCTCGCCATGCAAATGATCGACTAGCGGGCAAAGCACTTTTATATATCTCTCAATTTTCCTATTCAGATTTTCTCATTAATTTATTCCTCCGCATAGCTCGATCATGATTAGCTGATAATGTAAATATATTATAACGATCGAAATATCTTAATTCGCGTGATTATTTATTTCCAAATTTACATAAAAAGAAAGCTTTTAATATGAATAATTGAGTCTTAATCTTTTCATCTCGCTAAGATATTTTTGTTCAAAATTTTGCATAACAAATTATAGACGTAAAAATAAAAATGTTATTACTGATTACAACATATATATATGACGGTACTTTTTATTACTTCATAACATTTAATGACACGCTGAAGAATGTTTCGTAAAATGCTTTAATAAAAATCTTATTAATACATGACTATTAGATCAATCAATCGCTCTTCTCATAAATTTCATTTGTTGTGAGAACTTCTGGGGAAGTGATAATTTTTGTTAACGTTTATAACAGAACTACGATTGAATGTAATCTTCCATGTCTTGATCGGCAAAGAGATAAAAAATTGTGTCATTACAATTCATCCATAATTATAAAATTTTTGCACGCCTTATGATTATATTAATTAAAATTCTTATAAAGTTACACCATAGAATCTCGAAAAAAATCTCTGCTAAATTTAGATAAATCTACATAATTTTACATATAATATATGTTGAAAATAGCACCTTTCGATAAGTTATCCATGTTTAAAAAATTGTTTTCTATGAACATAGGAAACGTTGAAATAAATAATGCGTCATTTACTTTCAACGCCAATCGGTAAAATGTTTTATTGTAATAAAGGTTCGCTATCAATAAGATTGCGAATAAGTAAATATTAATTATTCATTAATTACATGCCTGATGCTTTTTTTGTCACAAACATCCACATTTTAATTTACATGAAATATTGAAAAAAGAAATCTAATAAGAAAATATTTAATAAAGCTCACTTTGTTTGTAATAGAGATATATTTATATAAATAGATAGAGTAATTAATATAAATAGATAGAGTAAAAAACGTAGATAGATAGAGAAAATTAATAAAAGAAATAGATAAAAAATATAGATAAAAAAAAATATATTATTACTTACCGGGTGTCACACTTGGAAATGGTTGTCCTGGCAACGATGGCGGATGCTCGTCTTCGGGTGATCGTTCAGAAGCGTATCCCTGATCTTGTGGCTCGCCACTCGTCAGTTTGCTCAGCTTCAGATCAACGCATTTGCCAAGCTGTTGGCGATGCTTGACTAACTCGCAGTCAGGTTTGTGCACTATCTTCATCAACAGATCATCGTTATCGGTGGCATTTACTATGCACGGCTGTGAGGACGATGAGTTTGATTCGAGGCTTCTGCCGCTGCTGTTTCGAGCGTCTTGCTTGCGTTTCGGCAACGTGCCAACTAAGTCGAGGTCCGAATTACGGTGACACCTATCCTCCAAGGCCACGCCACGACCATACTTTCTGCCGGAATCGACGAGCACCGTGTCGGCACTGCGATTTCTCTTGACTGAATCAAAATTGCCATGACGACACCGCACCAAATCAAGATCGCTCTGCTGATATCTGAAACAAGTCATAGATCACTCGCGGTTAATTTTTAATCGAGAAGAGGTTCATGAGTTCGTGTTCGTTGAAAGCAGAATCAATTTTGAGACGAGAATCGACTTGAAAATTATTTTTCTAAACTTCAGAACGCAAGCAAAAGGTAGGCAAGTTTGAAGTGAAAACTCTTCAGAGATTCTCACTCGACGCCAAAGTATGCACGATCGATCGATCGATTCACGTAGATTGAAATTTGATGGGACGTTCTCGGAATTCTCCAAATTGCTACGCCTCTGCCCGTGTCGCTCCTCGACAGTTTGGCGATGAAATCTCGAAATCGCGTGTAAGTGAAGGATGATAAATTTCAGGAATTTATTAAGTATAATTAATTTTAACAAGAAGCTATGTATATATTTAATGTCTAAAACATATTTTTTCCTAACACTATCGTAATGTAAACGAATAGTTTTTGTGGTGCTTCTATTATTACATACCTCCAAGGATCATTCTCGTCGAAAGAATCTTGCGATCGATGTTTGACGAGATCCAAAGTACCGGTCGGTCCGCTATCTGAGAAATGCACTCCTAATGAGCGTTTCTTGTGCGGCAATGTACCAAAGTTTCCGCTGATAGTATCGGACATGATGTTATTGTTATCTCGCTGATCATCATCTAGTACATCCTTATCGTCCAGGTGATTTGGCAGCGAGCCGCAAAATTTATACCTGTAAAAAAATAAATAGTTAAATAAAGTAATTTATCTGGATGTCAAAAATAAATTACGAAAGAATCATTGACAAAAAATTATTTATATATTAGCGGAGAATTAGCCGCGCTGTAGATTCAAAGATCAAATTTTACAAGATGTAATTCGTTCAGTGTGAAAAAAATTTTCTTCAGAAATATTATTTGGCTCAATGTATTAAATCTTAGATTGTTTGTGTAACTGGAGCTTGTTTCTGCCTCCGTTAAAATTATGAAGAAAGTTGGAAAGATGAAAGCGTCAAGGAAGAAACAAGTTTGCTATATAGGCGACGGAATTTCGCATAATAAGCTGCCGTCAGAAACCGTCAAACTCTGTGAAAAAATACATTTCAGTAATTTACATAATCCGCGCTTTACACTATTCGTCGTTACTTCGTGTCACACCTTTGGCGGCTTCTAAGTGCAAATGATTACGTAGTTTCACTAATTATCGTATGTGTGTATGCAATGAATTGCATAAAATGCAATGCGCACATAAATGCGATTACGTCTGTTTAAGCGGCGTGTCATAGTTACGTTCGTAACGTTGACACGAAGGTGAATCCAAAAATAAAATAGGAAAAACGTGTAAACGATATACAAGATGTATTTGATGCGAAGGGGAAAATTCCGTCGCGACAGCACGTTCACATGCTATGTGACTGACGTGACATTCGAACAAGGTGAAATCGAGCATGTTGGAATTGAAATAATGCCACGTGGATGATGCTCACAAGACATTCACGCCGTTTTCTGTGCGCGCAAATTGTGAATGAAATAGACATGCACACAATTTCACTATAAATATCGCTTTATTAGAAGAGAATACACACAGTGACGGATTTAAAATTATTTTTTATCTTTCTTTTATATATATATATATAAACAATATGATATACATATATAATAATATTAAATAATAGTAAATTTTAAATAATATAACTTTTTTTAAGAAAAAATGTTTAAATTAAAAAGAATGAATTATAAATTTTATATCTTATATTCTTTAAAAGGTACATATAGAATATACATATATTGTATATGTACCTTTTAAAGAAAATATGAAACCTCCTTTAGTTTTTCTAACTTGTATATTTCTAGCTTCGATGTTAAGATGTTCCTTTTTTTATGATATTAAAATATTATATTAAATATTATCAAACACAAGTCATTAAAAATTAATCCTCTTTACTTCATTAAAAAAAATTAATATTATGATTATAATAACATAATCTTTGTTTTATTTTTTTCGGACACTTTTATTTTTGCGTACAAAAATAAATTAATAAAAACTATTTTTTTCTATAAGTTGAAAAGCATGACATAAACGTAATATCACGACACGTGGAAACTTTCTGTACTTACTAGACAATCCTGCTTGCGTGTGTCTCATAAAACATGCTACGTGACAACGCACGTACTAAGAACGGTATAAGAAACTTTACTAATAATTCGTACGTGACATCATCCGCCGTAGAGCCCGCTTTCACGCCCAGTGGATAGGCTGCCTGTTAGAATGCCTGCCTGTTTGCCTGCGCAAATCTTCCTGGCATGCATAAGCGCACAAGCGCGCAGAGCATCTGACCTTTCACCGATCTCTCTACTTACTTTGACCCTTGAGTCGTGGATACCTCTTGATATAATGTTTAAAAATTCTATCCGGTCATAATGCAATAACATGAAAATGACAATTTCACAATACAACTTTTGATAGCTACAGACGCAATAAGAAATGCGATATTAATGTAATGCATAATAATATTAAAACAAAAAATCAGAAAAACATATTAATATAAACTCGTGATGCTCTGATCTTTCCAATTTAATTTAACCTTTTGTCGCAATTTTTAATATAATGAATTATGTATTTACTTATTAGTATCACTGTTTAAGATTGACTAAACAAATAACATAGAGGATTTTATGATAATTTTGTCAAAATGTTGATATTGATTTTGATCATAATATATAATAGCAAAAAATGCAAGATTTTCTCATACAATATTTTCTTATATCTTTAATAGAAAAAAGATAATAAAATAAATAGCTAACTTGTTGCTAGTGTACACAGTTCAAAAATATTCTAATATTCCTAGATTTAAGTAAATAAATAGCAACCGGGAAAGCGATTCCATTTCCGCATATTTCTGGTGTTGTCATTGGTGCCAGGTTTAGACAACAGCACTTATGCAAATGAGATCAGCGAAGCGCACGCGGGGCGCCTTTTATTAATATATCTCCCGGCTGCTCTTTTAACCCGCGTGTGCCCTTATCCCTCTCGCTCCACGCCGTTCCTGTGTAAACGAGGGTTTAATGGAAGCCGCCCTAGTTCAACGACTGGCCGACCTTAGAGGTACTTTAAATTATCTCGCGGCTGGCAACTTGTTACTACCGGAGGCGCCGTTGCCCTATTGTATAAGATTGCTCTTACAGTTGCTGCGAGAGAGAACTATGCAGAAGATGCTAACGCAAGAGGGGGTCTTTGTACGTCACTTGTATGCAAGATGCAAAACTGTTTCCGCACCGGTAAAGTTTCCAGGATTTTATTTTAATTTAAACGAGTTATTACTTTAAAAATATCATTCTCTCTATTTAATTATTATTAAAGATGGAATTAAATTTAAGCACAATATTATTTAGGTGAAAAAATGTTTAAATACAATTAACAGTATTTATAATTAAATATATGTTTATCTATCCACATGTAATTGTAAGTATTAATATTATATGCTTTATTTTATATCCAAAATATGGAATATTATAAATATATAATAAAATATTTATAATAAAGCAATTTTATCTTATGCATTAAACCGGATAAAACGTGATGTAAAAGATTAATTAAGATGCAGATAAGTGCAGCTATTAAATTAAATATCACGGGACTGAACAGAAGATAGTCGAGAATTCGGGAGAACTCATTAAAGTTAAATTAACGAAGCATCTGTCCTTGACGGATCCACTAATAGTTTTTTAAAAAAAATTTTAACGCAACAAGAAAAAAATATATTTATCTTTTTCTTTCGTAAATAAACGTTGTAAAATTAAATGTTAATATTGAATATCGCAGGGATAAATCATGCAAATGTCGTTTGGCAAACAGTTAAAATGCCATTAACGCATGCGTACAATATCAATTTCTCCAAACAATAACAATTTAATTAAAGACAAAAATTTACTCAATATATGAATATATAGATAGAGAAAAGAATATAAAATTATTTTTAATAAAATGCAAGAGATAACAATAATTTTTAATGACTAACCTTTCTTTCTGCGAGCTGGAACAGGGCACCAATCTCTTCCCCATGCTGTTGAGCTTTCCCTTAGGATCGCACAGGTTTCCGGAAGACTGAGTGCGCCGACCAGTGAGGCCCTTCCCGTTGTGTCTGCTGAGATTCGAGCCCATTGTCGACTCCTCAGTCTCTTCGGGTTGGTTTACCTGTCGTTGATCGTGGATGTATTCGTACGAATGGTATTCTGTAAAGACAACATTGCACCTTTTAACGCAACTGCAACTAATTTTTGCGTAAAACGCGGAATGTATTATTTGTCAGAACATGTTTGTTCCATAAAATCTCTATGTAATTATGTTTCATTTTACACTATTTTGTAAAACTTTTATAATAAGTCAAAGTTGAAAAGCAGCATAAAATATAAAATAGAAACGCAAAAGTTTTTAATACAGCGTTTGTGTAGTTATAATTTAAACTTACTTCAAAGATTAATAAGCAAGATATACTAATAAAATAGTATAAACTTGCTTCAAAGATTAGTAAGAAAAGCATGTACGCTTGTCTTTACACACAGGAAACTATATATTATACTTTAACAATAGTTGAATTAACGTTTTCTCTCTTGTTTGCTAATTTTATAAAAAGATAGATTAAACAAAGCTTTTATAAAGAGATAAATTAAACAAAGCTAATCGAATTAACTTCTAACGTGATGAAATATTTTATTGAGCATATAAAAATAAAATTTCAATTTTTGCGCTCCGTTTTGACCGAGTCATGATTGAGTGACAACGATAACGTCACTCGCAGGATACTCGTACATCTACATGCTTTTGCAATTTACGTATAGCTGTTTGCAAAACAGCTGTGGCGGGTGTGCTGTATATTTTAATAACAACTGACTTAGGCAATTCACGTTTTATATAATTTTATATAATGGTAATAACACAAGTACTCTATTTAGTATGTAATTAGTATGTAAAACATAGAACTTTATTTAATTACGAGAAAAAAAGAGAGATGTATTTTTTGCACAAAAGTTTCAAATTTGTGTAAAATTGGTTCAAAACAATAATATTTGTTTAAAATTTTATTACTAATGTTTAATCCAGCGAAAGTAAGATATTTTGTGTAAATTTTTAGTAAGCGTGGATTATCACTTTCAATGCACATTGATTGTGAACAATTAGCATAGTTTAACAATTAGTATAATTTCGCCTTCCAGCTTTCGCAACAATTGCAGAAAGCGCTAGATGCATTCGCATTCATGGTAAGCTTATTGTTAGTATTATGTCTAAACGCAATCCGATTCCTGCGTATTCGAGGTTCGGTCATTAATAACCGTACGCGAGGTTCGTTGCATAACATATTATTAATGCGGTTGGTATGTGTCGGTGTGCATACGTGCATCCAACGAATGGAGCTGGATCCAAACGCCAAGCTTGAATCGCGGTCGCTTGTTGTGTCTACGAGTGGAAAGTTTTAATTCGAAGCGAGAGAGGATTGACGGTGGTAATCGACGTGTTCGTCGTGAAAGAATGAGAGCACTGATACTCGGTTGTACGCAAGCCCGATTAATTCATTGGCGAATTGTAAATTACGGTGATTCATTTAGGCAAAAGCAAAATTACTCTTCAGTTCGATGTGCATTGTAAATGTAATTTTTTAAATGTGCAGATTGATTTTTTTCATGCTGAAAAAACGACTTGAATCTGAAAGAAAATATTGAGAAAATTAAAATTGAGAAGATTTCAATTTCAATCAAAGATTTAAATAAATAAAAAAAAAACTTGTGTTTTTTTCCCTTTTTTTTATATACATATATATATTTTGATATATAATATTTGACACATACTAATATATTCAATGAATCTTTGATTTTAATTCGAGATATAGTTATACAGAATGCTCTTGCCTCTTGCTGTCATTTATCGCTTGTACAAGAGGAAGGTTATAATGATTCAAGGAAAGAGCCGGTCATTAACACACATAAAGAAGAAATGCCTGGGAGTCATACTTCGCATGCTTGTACTTGATTTCTTGCGGGAAAGTATTACGTTAGCAATTCTGCGGTAATCGGGACGATCAACTGTTAACGGTAATCTACTAGCTTACAGATTTGCAATATCCGGTGAACATATTTACTAAAAATAACTTATAAATCTCATTTAAGCGGTTTATGAAAGAAACAATATAATGTATTAAAATATCTTTTTCAAGTGATTAATAATTCTAAATACCTTCTAACAAAAATATCTAAATTTCAAAAATATTGCTGACAATAAGAAGATATTTTTAAACCTTTTCAGAAGATATTTATAGATAAAATTCCACACATTATAAATATAGCTTTAGAAAACCATTTTTTCATAAGAATAGGTTCGAGAATATTTTTCTATCTACAAGAAAGGTAATCTAGTTTTACTTTCTTGAAATCCGTGTTCTTTATCTTATCGTCTTGTTCGTGCACCAAGTGTATTTTCTTTGGATTATTCATAGCATTTTCGTTCTATGTGTATACATATATATATAACTCATTTTAGATAATGTCACCACTGCTATTAGATTAACTGATGAAATCGTCGTTTTACGGTGCAACCGTAAGAAAAACGGAAAGAAGTCGAAAATCAGTTGTATTTAACAAAGATATAGTTCCTGAGAAAAACTTATACCTTTGTAGGAACTTAAGAGAAGGTACAAGATTTATGGCTGTTGGAATACAAGGGAATTACTCTTTTAAAGTTTTTTTATGGAATGAAAAAAGTTTTAAGTGAAAGGCGACGAAAGGCTCGTGCGATTATTTAGCTTCACATGTGGTCCTCGGTTGCACATCGTTTATCTCGCATGCTTGATGTGTAAAAAAATTTGTTCTCTACCGTGCACGCGAAATCACCGTTGCGCAGGTAATTGCATTTTACCAGTGCGTGACGCCTTTATAATGCGTGCGTTTATAATAGCGTTCAGGAAAAAAAGATACGTAAAGACATGTAAAGTAGCAAAAAAAATTGTTTTGTCGATAAAAATATAGATGCAGGCTGGTACGATATCCGAAGCAAAAAACTCTTGAATATATTTTCGTACAAAAAAATCACATTTTGCAAAAAAGATATCGCAAAAAAACCATGTTATTTCTTTCAGCACGACAGGATTTAACAAAGAGATCTTTTAAACACGACAATAACTACGTTTATTCTAGAATAACGTCAAATAATTTCTATCTATTAAACTATCGTGTACTAACTGTAAAATGATACTAGTATTGACTATTGCAACAAACAGATGTACGTAGCGATAGCTATTCATATCGACTGCAATTTGGATCTGAGGTAAATTTACGATTTCAAATATTAAATAAATCCTTTAAAATTTTATATATATAATTCTAAACTTTTATCAATATTAAAAAATAATTTTATTTAAAACATTCTTTTACATATTGCACGTATACACACAAACGTACAAGTTTAAATAAATAAATCACAGTAATAAAAATTTGAAAGAGTTGTTTCCAACTCTCTAAATCCGCAGTAGCAAACACACAAGATGTTATTTTATTTTTTGCTACTTTACATTATCGACATTCATCGAAATCGAAAAGACTATTACGAACGTTTATTGCTGTAAAAGCAGATGCTGTTTATTTTCAGGTTGTAACATTCTGTTATTGATTCACAATTAACCGATTACTGTAGGAAACGACAACGTATATTTAATCAATTTAATCAATTAGATTAATTCTAAAATCAGCCATGCTAACTGATCGGTTTTACGGGAGCTGTGTCATCGACACTAGTAATTATTCCGGTCTCTTCCGTTCACGCAGTTTCCGATCTGAATAAATCCAAGAGATTGAGTAAATGCAGAAAATTAATAGAGACCGTGTAGGTCATCCTTGGAGAGATTTTATTGACGTCAAGAGTCGATCCGAAATTTATCGGGGTCGGTGTTTTTTGTCAATGAAATGCGTGATCGGCATGCATATTAATAGCACGCAATTTCATATACAATTAGTAGTAATAGTAATGTAAACACAAATAATTGCTATAGCATCCAATATTAGCAAGAATATTAAAACTTATATTTTATTTCTTTAATCGAAGAAATTGTTTATTAAAAAAAAATTTACAAATAAATTCTCTCGATAAATAGAACTGTAAAAGTGTAAAACGTTGTTAAATTTTTAATAAGATCTTATTTCTCAAAAGTTGATCAATAGAGTTTGTTGGTTACTTTGCTGCAGAGAAAATTTAATTCAAGACTTAATTACCAAGATATTTAATGAAAGTTGGAAAGTTGGTGCTACAAATGACTTTCTATCGAATCTTCACTTGAGAGAAGTTTATTCTTTAAATTTATCTAGAAATTAGTAATATATATAGAAAAGAAAATGTGCTGTAATTTTGAAACAACTTTCTAATCATCTCTTTTCTGTCATCGTATCAATAAATTTTTAAAATAAAAATTACAATGGATTTAACCCAAATTAGATTTTTCGTAAGGATAATTTACATCGGGGATATTATTGTAGCGGCATTTATTTGCAAATAAATCGAGCGTTGTTTCACTTGTATAATATTCAGTATTGTCGTTGCAAAGAGTGAGAGAGAAATATCCACGATACGACGTGTACATATAGAACACAATATAGAGCGCAAGTCTGGCATTATAATTACTCCATAATTAGTTCTGAGAGAACGTTTCGCGCTAGCGGAACTAAAATGCTCGATCCACCACATCGTATAATTACCGTTGCTCTCCTATCAACTGACACCGCCGGCGAAAAACGATTCGAGATTATTCGGGAAAAGGATCGCGTAAATAGTCGGAATAGTCGCGCCCGTGCGAAATTGTGTACTAATTCGCATTATACCGAGCACGTGCTTACCGATTGCAAATGCAAAAGCAGCTGCTGCAAAGACTGTATACTTGTGCGGATCAAATCGCTGTATTAAAAAATCTATTTTTATGCCAATTAACTCGTGTCTACCATCGTATTTATTATCATAAGGTCAAGGTAGCCGCTTCGTATGCGATGTTCTGAGTAATGAAACATCATTCACAGGTCTTGGGAAATGTCAGACTATTGTATTTATGCATGAAATATGAAAGCGTTCACAACAATTGCATATAATTGTGTTGGACTGACGGGTGAACAGGTCGACGAGAATCTACCAAGTAAATGCAAGCAGAGATCACATAGAAAAAGCTTGTAGTGAGATTAATAAGTATGGATTATTTCTTCTCAATATAATGTAATAATAAAATTATAATAATAAAATAAAAAAGGGTCCAAAAGAGAGAGAGAGAGAGAGAGAGAGAGAGAGAAATATATTCGCTAATAACAAAATAGAAATTAAATTATTATAATTTAAAAAATTTTTGAAACTATTGAAAAGATAAATTGATAAATTTATATTTTTATTATTATTTTATATGATTAATTATTTCCGCAGTTTTTATTTTTTTGTGACGTCATATATTGTGACGTTAAGAAAATTGTTTGTACTTGTTTGTAGATTTTTAAGCTGTTAAGCGAAGCATACAATATTGATTACAAACAGTAGTAATTGTATTTAATGCTACATGTGAAAAAAAAGATAAGCGGAATTTTTCAAAGATAGAAGACATTAAAACAAGTTTAATTAGTATTCATAATAATCTTCACAAACGTTTATCTACTTTTGAGTTTAGAAATGTTCTCGGCATGAGAAAATTACGATAATCAAGTTTCATAAATGTAAGAGATTTAAAGTCAAGTTTCAAGCCAAGATTTGAATGTTTACTGAATCTACATTTATATACGTACAGAGGATTTTGCCATTCATAATTTAGTCTAAAGAAAGTTTTTGACTGAAGCATTTAATTTCGAAAATTCTAATAACTGTCATAATTTCCATATCAGCATTCGCAATGAGAAATAATTCAATCTTTCAAATTTCGACGTTTTTACGAGAAAATATACAAAATTAGATACTTTCTGTTAGTCAGTTATCATATATTTCTGTGTGATTTTCTCTCTAATGCAATAGCATTGCAAATTGACATTATTCTAGTTAATTAAAATACTATTTACAAACCTCAGAGAATACTGGCTATACGTAATTACGATCGGGGGGAAAGGAGATTATGCAAATATCAAATGACATGACGTGGTGATAGCACCTTCGGAGCAATTTCGTATAGTTTAATCAGCATTGGCGTAATGTCTCCAAATGATGAAAATTATTTCGCAAAGATTAAATACTAGAGACGAGTCAAAAATTGATTGATCGAGTGAACGACACTTATGAATATGTAAGATATTATGCTCTTATTATCAGTTGATGCAAAGCAAGTGTGACTGGTAGACAATGACGAGAAACTTTAATATGAAATTTTACTGTACCTGACATAAAAATATGACAGACAAGCAAAAGACACGATACTACAATCACTAATGTCGAACTCATGATAGTCGGTCGAAGTACAGACTCATCAACATGGTATGATAACGCACGAGCTCCGTAATGCTGATAACGAAAGAATGTGCGTTAGTAACATGATTGATAAGCCATTTTGTATTGGTTTCACACTTACATTGGTACAGGTGAAAGATAGAAAGATTTTTTAAATTATAATAATTTAATTTCTATTTTGTTATTAGCGAATATATTTCTCTCTCTCTTTCTCTCTCTCTCTCTCTCTCTCTCTCTCTTTTTCTCTCTCTTTTGGACCTTTTTTTATTTTATTATTATGATTTTATTATTATATTATATTGAAAAATAATCTATACTTTTTAATCTCAATACAAGCTTTTTCTATGTGATCTCTGCTTGCATTTACTTGGTAGATTCTCGTTCAGTAAACGAATCAAATTACACTTGTTCTGATACACGTTTATTCTTATTGTTAATGCAAATCTTTTTTTTTTATATAAATATAGTTGATCATTTTTTTTAAATATTATTTTATTACAGTTAGAACATTTTGTTTGATATTTATACGACGTATGATTTAATTTTTCTATACGTATAATGAAAATTTGCATATTTTTTTGTAGTAATAAATTTTAATAAATTTAAAAAATTTTTTCTCGTGAAATATAAAAAATAAAAAATTATTGATCGACAATTATTATCGTGAATTAAAATACAAAATAAATAATTATAATTCAAATTATTATAATTAAGTTTTCACATTTCTACTTACCAACTTAAACCTACTAATACTAAAGAAGTCTCAGATAAATTTAGATCTAATTATATATCTGACAATGAGACTTCTTTGGTATTAGCAGTTTTAAGTCGGTAAGTAGAAATGTGAAAGCTTAATTATAATAAAATAAAACATAATTATTTATTTTGTATTTTAATTCATAATAAATGTCGATCAATAATTTTTTATTTTAAGTTTGACGAGAAAAAATTTATAAAATTTATTAAAATTTATTGTTTTTCTTATTTTCAGAGAATATGACAATAAAGAATGACGGCGGAGTGGATTGATAGTGTCACTGGAAAATACACTCACATTATCGAATTATCCATTTTCTCGCGAAGATCCGCAAGTGCCATTATTGTCGCTGCAAGAACTTTAGACCTCAAAGTACTCTAGAAAATCAAGTATAAAATTAAGTCAAGCTATAAGTTGGTAAGTAGAAATATGAAAGATTAATTATAATTTTTTATTTTATATTTTAATTCACGATAATTGTCAATGAATTTTTAATTTTATATATTTTACAAAAAAATCTATATATTTATTACTACATTATAATTAATTCTTCACATTTCTATTTACCAAGTTGTAACTAGATTTACTTTTATACGTTTTATACTTCTAATATATTTTGAAGTCTAAAGTAGTAGTTCTTGTAGTGACAATAATGTTTCCTGCGAACCTTCGCGAGAAAATGGATAATCTGATAATGTGTGACTGTACTGTATTTTCTGGTGATACTATCAATCTCCCCAGCCATGGTTCTTTCAATATGATATTTTTTGAAACTAAAAAATATAAATCTGAAGGAAAGTGGTCCTCTTCATCGTTTTTGTTCAAACTTTGTAGTATAGTGTATTTTTGTGTGTAAAATACGAACCTATAAGTTAAAATCGTCGTTCTTCAGCAGAAAAAAGTTATAACATGTTGAAAAATGACATTTGCGAGACGCAAATTTGGTACGCTTTTATATGACAGAAATCCTAACCGCAAATGTCATTTTTCAACATGTTATAACTTTTTTCTGCTGTAGAGCGACGATTTTAACTTATAGATTCGTATTTTACACACAAAAATACACTATACTACAAAGTTTGAACAAAAACGGTGAGGAGGACCACTTTCCTTCACAATTACCGTAAAAAAATTACAGTAATATATCGAAATCATTACATTATATAAAATGAAAGTTACAGAAACTTGACAATTTTTAAAAGAAAATAAACAAATAAAATTATAATTGAAATACTAATGTTATAACAATAGAGAGAATACAGAATGATATTTAAGTATATTACTTTATTTTACTCACTTTTTTAAGCAGCACATTTGTCATGTGTCTCCTACTCGTATACTGCACTAATCTAATAATTTGCAAGATGGCTGATCATATCCGCGAGAATTTGTTAAGACCATGAACAAAATCATGGTGCGATCCCAATGTCACCTTCAATCCATAGAGATTTAACAAGAGATAGAGCGCGCGAATCGTATGGTAGCGCGTAAGCGGCCGCGATAGATGAATAGAAAGAGAACGATGCATAGGTGGTTCTGTGTGTCTATCTAACCATGCATGCGACAAGAGCCGAGCGCTGACGGAAAGAGTCGAAGCCTAATCCCTTGCGATTCCGCTATCGCATTTTCCGATCTTTTATGCCCTCTATTCTTATATCTCTATGCTATAATCACTACCTTCAATACCGATATCTCGTAGATCAGTCATGGGTCATATAAAGAGACAAGATGTTGCATTGCGCATTATGACAATTTTAAGGTAAATCTGTGATTGGTCAACCATTTGGATAATTGCATTTCGCCTGTGGCGCTTTGATACAAAGCTGTGATTGGTCAATTATTGCACTTCCTCAGGAATGCTACACCTTTCTTTTTACATTGCCACAACACGTTCAACGATTTGCGCGACACTCTATACAATTCGCTTTGAAAAATAAGAAATGCGCGCGAACATTTCAGATAAAGTTTTCTCTAAAGTGAGACGCACTATATGTTTAATTGACATGCGTACAGTACTCTATACTGAAATACTCATTGTCAGTACTTTGTTAAAAAAACGAGACAAGTGAGAAAAAAGATAAGTACCATCTTTATCTTTTTTTTCTATCCAATAGTAGACAAAGATAAAGATGGTACTTATTTTTCCCTTTTACTTGTCTCACTTTTTAACAAAGGACTGAGCATTCTAAGGTTGCGTTTAAAAACATCACACTAAAGGCTGATTTATGCAGGCTAACCGATAACTTACACTGCAAATTATAAGAAATTGATCAATCATATTCGATTATTCTTCTTACATTCAACTGTGATTGGTTAATTTCTTACAGTTTACGAGTTACGATACTACGATACGACTAATGTAGATCTAGCTTTAGATATCAGTTACGACTTGCATAAATCTTAACACATATCTGTCCTTATTCAATTTTCAGTAAATGACAAAGATAGAATGACATTCTGAACATACAAGTTCTTAAACCCGTATCTAACTACGAATTGAAAATTTAAGATTGAAGATTAAAGATTATAATTCGACTAATCAGAACAAAAGAAACTAAAATTGCTTTGTCTGGATTGGTCAAATTTCAATCTTCAATCTTTAATCTCAATTTTTAATGATATTCATAAAATATCATTATACGCATAAAACATTGCGTGTAGCATGTAATATATATATATATATTGCTTTAAATTCAACCAATCAGCGTAACTGTCATACCACCAATGATGACGCATGCGCATAAGTTTTGTACATATTTTTTGGTGTTATGTATTTTGCCGGAGTTAGCGGTCTAGTTGTATATAGAAGTCTGTGCACTTGATTGACTGGCGCCATTGGTAGCCCTTTTTCGAGATCTCCGCGGTGTTCGGACTTTTCGGGTTCACGCTATTGGTACCCCTTTTTCGAGAAGATCTCCAAGGTGTTCGCGCCATATTGGTAGCTCTTTTTCGAGAAGATCTCCGAGGCGTTCGGACGTTCGGGTTCCGCGACCGAGAATTTCAGGAGGCAGGTAATTCATATCTTAATTAACGGAGAAGTCTGTAACATATCCGATTTTCGGTCGCGTGATGTACTTAAAGCGAACGGGAGAAAACGACGTCACGCAATTTCAACGGCATTTTTGGCATTCAAAAGTACTTTGCGACATTGAAGCAAAATCATGGCGGCCAAGGGCATCCTTGATACATATTGATATTTCACGGTCGTCGTTTGGTTTCACTCGGTTTTTACTATTGCGAGGGTAAATTCTACAGTTGACGTTACACATATTAAAGAATTTATTCTCCTAGAGGAGGATAAGTTGGGATAAACTCGGCGCAGGAACGGTGTTTCAAAGGCGGCGGGAGGGTCGGAGGGGGGGCGGAAAGGCGTCGGTATGAAGTTGCCTTCGGCCGCCATTGGTAGTCCTTTTTCGAGAAGATCTCCGAGGTGTTCGGACGTTCGGGTTCCGCGACCGAGAATTTCAGGAGACAGGTAATTATATCTTAATTAACGGAGAAGTCCGTAACATATCCGATTTTCGGTCGCGTGATGTACTTAAAGCGAACGGGAGAAAACGACGTCACGCAATTTCAACGGCATTTTTGGCATTCAAAAGTACTTTGCGACATCGAAGCAAAATCATGGCGGCCAAGGGCATCCTCGATACATATTGATATTTCATGGTCTGCGTTTGGTTTCACCCGGTTTTTACTATTGCGAGGGTAAATTCTACAGTTGACGTTACACATATTAAAGAATTTATTCTCCCAGAGGAGGATAAATTGGAATAAACTCAGCGCAGGAACGGTGTTTCAAAGGCGGGGGGAGGGTCGGAGGGGGGGCGGAAAGGCGTCGGTATGAAGTTGCCTTCGGCAGCCATGATTTTATTTCGATGTCGCAAAGTATTTTTACCCCAATATTTTTTATATATATATATATAGTTACACTATTTTGTTTGATATTTATACTGTACGATTTAAGTTTTCTATACGGGTAATGAAAATTTGCATATTTTTTTGTAGCAATAAATTTTAATAAATTTTTTCTCGTCTATATATATATATATATATATATATATTTTTTTTTTTTTTTAAGAATTATTTATTTAGGAACTATAATTTCAAGGAGCTTCAATTTGTATTTTTATAGATCACCGTAGCTGACGATCCGAATAATCTGAGAGGAGGAGGAGGTCTAGGAGAGACATCGGGTGCCGACGGAACAACTCTGGAGTAAGCATTTATTATCTGTTTATTTTAATTGTATTAAATTAAAAATTAAAAATCTGTATAATTTTATTTTTGCTGCTTATTATACGTATGGAATACAAAATTAAATATGCGTACAATAATTTTTTTTCGGAAATATTAATTATTTTATACGTTGCTACAATTTGGATTTTATTAAATGTTACAGATCAACCTAGAACTGTCTGTTCCTTGACAACCTGAGAGGAGGCGGAAGTCTGAGAGAGATATCGGGCGCCAGCAGAGCAACCTCGGGGTAAGAAAGCGTTATTTATTTATTAATTGTCTATTAAATCAAAATAAATTAGTTGCATTAAATAAAAAATTTTTAATTGTATTGAATTAAAATTTATAAAATCATATAATTATATTTCTGCTTATTACTGTATGCATGGACTAAAATTCAATATACGTACAACAATAAAGTTTTGAAATGTTAATTATTTATGGCGCTTCTACAATTTGGATTCTATTTGTATGTTACAGATCAACGTAGCTTCAGTGCAGTGAACTCTGCTGTTGCGCATCGGGTAGTGAGTCACTATATTTTATTAAATTACTTTTAAACATTTAATTTATCTATCTATTTATTGGAGGAAACTTAACATTGTTTCCACAACATTTTTTAGGTTTAAGTGTATACTTCGACGATATTCAAAAATTATCTAGATTTTTTAAAATTATTATTAATCCTATTATTCCCTATCACTATTATAATTATTTTTATTTACCATTTAAATTAAATTTTATATTAATTTCTACTCAAAACTCAAAAATATTTATTTTAATCTTATATTTAATTTTTTAATAAATTTTACCTATTTAATTTTACTACTACTTTTCAATTTAACCTTATTAAATATACTTTTATATAATTATTTTTCTTAGATTAATTACCATTAAACTTTCAATTAACATTAATTTAATAAAATTTTATTTTATAAGTCAATAACATTTTTATTCATTATTTTTATTCTCCAAAAAAAAATCTAAAATTATTAAATATTTTGATATTTAATTTATATAACTTTCTAAAACTTAAGTCATTAATTTAATTTATAATTTTTCTTAATCCTTCTTTATACTTTTCATAATTTTTTTTTCTTTTACCCTTAAAACATTTTTATTAAATTAAAATAAGTAACCTAATTTTTTAAAGCTTTTAGGTTCATATCCTAAATATAGAAATTTATATCTTTCTCTTATTTATACCTTACTCTTATCAAATTTTATCTCTATTAACAAAATAAAATTAATTTAATGGTATGCCTGATAAAAGGGTTATTTTGATAGAATAAATCATACATATAATTTTTTATGTTTTCATTAAAATTAATTTTTATATTTAATAGACTTAAACTATTTCCAAAAATTTATATGCTTCCTTACATTAAAATATATATAATTATTACTTATAATGTCATATAATTAACCTTCTTAATTATTTTATCTATTATTTAAATTAATTTAAATTAATACCTATAATTTATTTATAAAATTTTTTCTTCTATCTTATTTAATTTATTTCTCCCTAATTTCCTTATTCACACATGATTCGCTAATAATTTGATTTATTATAGAAATTAATAATTTTTTATTTATTTGCTTACTAGCAATAAAATTATAAACAAAAAAATTATTTTTTTATACTATTTTATTCAAACCTTAGTTTCTTTAATAATAATATTTAGATTAATTATTAATAATTTTTTTTTATATATATAAATTTTTTTATTATTAATTTTTATATTTCCTTAATACTTAAACTAGGAATTCCTCCCTTTCATATGTGAGTTCCATCAATCTCTATTGTTTTAGACTGATATTCGTTATTTATTTTTCTAACAACTCAAAAAATTATTCCTTTATATATAATTTCAATTACTAACCTCCCAGTTTTTTTTTATATTTTATAACTTTATCATCATAATTTATCTCAACATTTAAAATAATTAATTCAATAAATTTTAAAATTTTATTGAGATTTTCCTCAATTAATCAAACAGGATGAATACTTATTTTAATTTATTTTAAAACTTTATTTTGATTTTTATATATAATCTATATATTTAGCTTATTAATTATTACTATAATTTTAAGATATTTTAAAATTTTATTAACTTTTTTTTTAATAATTTTTCTTCTATCAACTTT
The DNA here is from genome assembly GCF_047496725.1 of Anoplolepis gracilipes. NCBI lineage: Eukaryota > Metazoa > Arthropoda > Insecta > Hymenoptera > Formicidae > Anoplolepis > Anoplolepis gracilipes. The sequence goes on along the minus strand of NC_132986.1, from coordinate 6,488,090 downwards.
AACTTAATCTGTTTATTATTAATTTTTAATCTAGCTAGAATTCCATCTCTAAAATTCTTTATTTTTAAATGAATAAGAATTTATATTTTTTTATTCAAATTATCATTTCATTTTTATTCTAATAATTTTAAATTCTTTTATTTTAATCTATATTTATATTAATCTAATAAATCTTACATTATATCTTTAATCAATTAAACTCAAACTCTTAAATAAACCATTTTATTCATTTAATTTTTCTTACTCATTAAATACATTTATTTTTCCTTTAATTTTTAGTTTAATTTCATCAATAATTATAATTATTATTTAATATAAATTTAATTTTTAAAAAATAACTAATTAATTCATAAATCTAAGATTTTAAGTTAATTTTAAACTTCAAATTAAAATACAAAATAAATAATTAAGTTTCTATAATCTATCTATTCTATAAAAAAAAATCTAATTATCTATAATATCTATAATAAAAATGTATAATTTTATTTTTGCTGTTTATTATACGTATGGAATACAAAATTAAATATGTGTACAATAATTATTTTTCAAAAATATTAATTATTTTATACGTTGCTACAATTTGCATTTTATTAAATGTTACATATCAACCTAGAACTGTCTGTTCCTTGACAACCTGAGAGGAGGCGGAGGTCTGAGAAAGATATCGGGCGCCAGCAGGGCAACTTTGGGGTAAGAAAGCGTTATTTATTTATTAATTGTCTATTAAATCAAAATTAATTAGTTGCATTAAATAAAAAATTTTTAATTGTGTTGAATTAAAATTTATAAAATCATATAATTATATTTCTGCTTATTACTGTATGCATGGACTAAAATTCAATATACATACAACAATGAAGTTTTGAAATATCAATTATTATTCGCTTCTACAATTTGGATTCTATTTGTATATTACAGATCAATGTAGCTTCAGTGCAGTGAACTCTGCTGTTGCGCATCGGGTGGTGAGTCACAATATTTTATTAAATTACTTTTAAACATTTAATTTATCTGTATATCTATTGGACTAAAGTTAACATTGTTTCGACGACATTTTTTATATTTAAATGGTCTTGATGTTTCGTTCAAACTCGAAGTAAAAAAGGTTAGTGATATCAATGGTCACGCGTTTCTGTCTTCTTATTACATCATATTGAGAAATAATCCATACTTTTTAATCTCAATACAAGCTTTTTCTATGTGATCTCTGCTTGCATTTACTTGGTAGATTCTCGTTCTATAGACGAATCAAATTACACTTGTTTTGATACATGTTTATTCTTATTGTTAATGCAAATCTTTTTTTTATATAAATATAGTTGATCATTTTTTTTAAATATTATTTTATTACAGTTAGAACATTTTGTTTGATATTTATACGACGTATGACTTAATTTTTCTATACGTATAATGAAAATTTGCATATTTTTTTGTAGTAATAAATTTTAATAAATTAAAAAAATTTTTTCTCGTGAATATATATATATATATATATATATATATTTGACGAGAAAAAATTTATTAAAATTTATTGCTACAAAAAAATATGCAAATTTTCATTACCCGTATAGAAAACTTAAATCGTACAGTATAAATATCAAACAAAATAGTAACTGTAATAAAATATTTGTGTATATATATATATATATATTTTTTTTATATATATTACTGCAATATTTCTCATTTTCAGAGAATATGACAATAAAGAATGACGGCGGAGTGGATTGAGAGTGTGTCGTTAATACTTAAACTAGGAATTCATTCCTTTCATATGTGAGTTCCATCAATCTCTATTTTTTTAGACTGATATTCATTATTTATTTTTCTAACAATTCAAAAAATTATTCCTTTATATATAATTTCAATTACTAACCTCCCAATTTTTTTTTTTTATTTTATAACTTTATCATCATGATTTATCTCAACATTTAAAATAATTAATTCAATAAATTTTAAAATTTTATTGAGATTTTCCTCAATTAATCAAACAGGATGAATACTTATTTTAATTTATTTTAAAACTTTATTTTGATTTTTATATATAATGTTCTATATATTTATCTTATTAATTATTACTATAATTTTAAGATATTTTAAAATTTCATTAACTTTTTTTTTTAATAATTTTTCTTCTATCAACTTTAACTTAATCTGTTTATTATTAATTTTTAATCTAGCTAGAATTCCATCTCTAACATTCTTTATTTTTAAATGAATAAGAATTTATATTTTTTTATTCAAATTTTCATTTCATCTTTATTCTAATAATTTTAAATTCTTTTATTTTATCTATATTTATATTAATCTAATAAATCTTACAATATATCTTTATTCAATTAAACTCAAACTCCTAAATAAACCATTTTAGTCATTTAATTTTTCTTACTCATTAAATACATTTATTTTTCCTTTAATTTTTAGTTTAATTTCATTATTAATTATAATTACTATTTAATATAAATTTAATTTTTAAAAAATAACTAATCTATTTATAAATCTAAGATTTTAAGTTAATTTTAAACTTTAAATTAAAATACAAAATAAATAATTAAGTTTCTATAATCTATCTATTTTATAGAAAAAATCTATCTATAATATCTATAATAAAAATGAATAATTTTATTTTTGCTGTTTATTATACGTATGGAATACAAAATTAAATATGTGTACAATAATTATTTTTCGGAAATATTAATTATTTTATACGTTGCTACAATTTGGATTTTATTAAATGATACAGATCAAACCTAGAACTGTCTGTTCCTTGAACCTGAGAGGAGGCGGAGGTCTGAGAGAGATATCGGGCGCCAGCAGAGCAACCTCGGGGTAAGAAAGCGTTATTTATTTATTAATTATCTATTAAATCAAAATTAATTAGTTGCATTAAATAAATTTTTATTTGTATTGAATTAAAATTTATAAAATCATATAATTATATTTCTGCTTATTACTGTATGCATGGACTAAAATTCAATATACATACAACAATAAAGTTTTGAAATATTAATTATTATTGGCGCTTCTACAATTTGGATTCTATTTGTATATTACAGATCAACGTAGCTTCAGTGCAGTGAACTCTGCTGTTGCGCATCGGGTGGTGAGTCACAATATTTTATTAAATTACTTTTAAACATTTAATTTATCTATCTATTTATTGGAGGAAACTTAACATTGTTTCCACAACATTTTTTAGGTTTAAGCGGTATACTTCGACGATATTCAAATTATCTAGATTTTTAAAATTATTATTAATCCTATTATTCCCTATCACTATTATAATTATTTTTATTTACCATTTAAATTAAATTTTATATTAATTTCTACTCAAAACCCAAAAATATTTATTTTAATCTTATATTTAATTTTTTAATAAATCTTACCTATTTAATTTTACTACTAATTTTCAATTTAACCTTATTAAATATACTTTTATATAATTAACTTTCTTAGATTAATTACCATTAAACTTTCAATTAACATTAATTTAATAAAATTTTATTTTATAAGTCAATAACATTTTTATTCATTATTTTTATTCTCCAAAAAAAAATCTAAAATTATTAAATATTTTGATTTATTTCTATACATTTCCATTTACTGATGAAGGTATTAATTTTAATTAATTTTATTTTTAAACTCTTTTTTTAAATTACCATACTACTATTATTTATAAAATACTTAATTTATATAGTATATAATATTACATTTAATTTCCAATTAAAAAAATTAAATAATTTTAATATAAATAATTATATCTTTTATTTACATAATTATATTTCTTTCCATTTTAGCAACCTTAATCTTATTAATTAATTAATTTATTTCATCATAAATTAACCTCAAATCGAGAAAAAATCTCCCCATTCGAATGCGGATTTGACCCATTATCTAAATCTCGCTTACCTTTTAGAATTCAATTCTTTTTAATTAGTTCAATCTTTTTAATCTTTGATATTGAAATTACCCTCTTAATTCCTCTAGTTATTATAATATATTTTATAAATAAAATTATTATTTTTTCCTCGTTATTATTTATTCTTATATTAATTTTTGGATTAATTCTTGAATATCTAGAAAAATCTATTGATTGAAAAAAATTAATCACAAATAATAATTATCAAATTCACCAATTAATATTTATTTAGGATTTTAGTTAAATTAATAACATTTAAATTACCATTAAAAATAAAATATTTAAATAATATTTAAATCTTATTTTTCAACCTTTTTTAAAGTAAAACTTACATTTAATTTCGACTTACAAATTTGATTAACTTTATTAATCTAAAAGAAAAGAACCTATAGATATACACATATACCTTATATAAATTAATAGATTTTCTCTTTTAAATTTATCTTATTATAAATTATTAATGTAAGAAATAACATCTTTAAGCTTCTAACTCAATTCCTAATGAAAAATTTCATTTTATTTCATTTTTACTTTATAAATTAACATATATATTTATAATTAATTATATTAACTAAAACCAAAAATAGAGGTAAATTATTGTTAATAATTATATTGAATTTAATAAAGAAAATTCTAGTTAATCCACTCATTTATATAGTTTAATTGATAAAACCTTATATTTTCATTATAAAAATAATAAATATATTTTTTATTTATAAATAAATATATTTATCTAAAAATAAAAAACTTTATTGTCTTAATATCTTCAATATTATGCTTTAAATTAAACTATTTAGATAATTTCATCAAGATAAATTAATAAATAAAAAAAATAATTAATAAAGCTAATACTGAAATAAAAATAAATATATGAACTTTAAATAATTTTACCTTAATTATTAATCTATTCATTATCCCATAAACTATCTTTTTCCCTACAAATTCAATTCATATTTTTAATATCATAGATCTTTAATCTATACAATAAAGCCGGACTGTAAATTCATAAATTATATTGAGCTAAAAAAATATCTATGCCCTAATATATTTATTAAATTTTTTATATATATAATTATCCCAAATAAACTTCCAATTAATATAAATAACATTGTTATTATTTTTACATTTACTCTTATGAATAAAAAATAATTATCAAAAAAAATATTCACGTTAATAATGATCCTCTAATTAATTTTAAAATCAATAAAATAAACATAGATAAATTTATTAATCTATCCTTATAATAATAAAATCTTTAATTTTTAAATTCCCCAAAATAAATATAATAAAATAAGCGAAATGAATATGATACACTAAAAGAAATTGATAAAATAATTATTACTAATAAAAAAATATTAATTTTATTTAAATAAATAATCTCCATAATTAAATTTTGAGACTAAAACGCAGCTAAAAAGGGAAATCCTATAAGGGCAAGCCTTGAAACATAAAATCTTATTATAGTAAATGGAATGAACTCATTCAATTTTCCACATAATCGAATATCTTGATTATTATTCATTAAATTAATTATCATGAAGATTTATTCATTGAATTTTTTCTAATAACTCAATATTCCTTACATAATTTTCTTTTAAGCATTTAATTTATCTGTATATTTATTGGACTAAACTTAACATTGTTTTCAAAACATTATTTAAATTTAAATGGTCTTGATGCTTCGTTCAAACTCGAAGGTTAGTGATATCAATGGTCACGCGTTTCTGTCTTCTAATTTCTAGCAAATATATTACCGTAATATTTTATATATATATTGTAATTAATTTTATAAATAAGAGAATATATATTTTGGGTTATATGAGTTATTCTTCTTGATATGGTTATTCTTCATCATACATATTATGTTCTTTTCATTATGTCTTATCAATAGAGTACAGTATTTGCTACTTTTGCAAGATTTATTCATTGAAGCTTTTCTAAAAACTCAATATTCCTTACATAATTTTCTTTTAAACGTTTAATTTATCTGTATATCTGTATTAAACTGGACCTTTTCCTTCACTATCGTTCAGTAAAGTCGTCTTTTTTATTATGCGCAGATTCTTGCGCATATCAGCTATTCGCTTATCAGGGCGCTTTTTTTTAATAGAGAGACGTTTATATAAATTCCTTAGGGAAATGTCATAGGATATGTGGGATTTTTACCTATTAAATCTAAAATGTTTTCTAATCTGACACCTGATTTGTGAGACACAAAAATTACATCCGTATTACTTCCGAGTGCTCCCAACGTCCTAATTTGCTTGGTGGGGATTTCTCGCCTTATTTGAGTAAGAGACCCTCGTATTCTAGGGCACTTCGAGTTGCATGTAAATTGAAACAGTTTTTCATTTTTAATACTTTATCATAAATATAAATAAATAAATATATATATATATATATGTATATGTGTGTATCATGAAGAATATCAATAGATGAATTTGAATGATTTTATATATATATATCTATCTTATTATGTTCTGGATGTCAAATTATTCCTTGATTGATTTGTTTGATTATTCGAGAGTTGTAGAGATATTTTATAATAATTGAAAATCTGTGTGTTATATATTATTATTATGATTTAACAGAACATTCAGGTTTCTCTTAGATTCGTGGCAATTAATTTCTTTTCTTTTCACGAAGTGGTTCTGGATAATATATATGGAAAATTCTGTTTTCACTTTCAGTACATTAGTTTATTGATTTTCAACCGTTCGTTTTTCGTTTTCCAATATTCATTCTGTCAGTTTTTTAAATGATGAAGAGATTTTTATTTCTACTGCATCTCTACTCATTGAAGTAATGTAATTGAGGATTTTATAATTGCGACGATTATAAAATAGAGTTGGACTTTTCGATAAAGAAATAATTGTGCAAGAACTTTGTTAACAATTTTTCTTCTAACAAGAGATATATATATATATGTATAATGTCTCTTCTAAGCAAATCAGCATATTTATTTCGTGAAAGAATACGGCCGGCGCAGTTGTTTTCGGATTTAAATTCAAAGCGACCTATGAGTTAAAAGATCACACCCACGCCTCATTTCTTTATCGTAATAATATCGCGAAAGATGTGAAGAGACGAGTGTGCGGTAGCTTTCTCCGCAATTTTCATAAATCTTATAAAGAAGAGCTTACCAAGGTTTAAGCCAAAAGTCTCGAAGTTTACGTAAGGCTTCTGAGAATTGACAATGCCCGAAAAGAATTTTTAGAGGCTCTCAGAAGTCTACTAATATTTATTTTTCGACGTTAGGTTTCTATCCAACAAATCCAACTTCTCTCCATACTTAAGGTTTCCTTTTCTCTTTCTCTTAGTTTCTGGCAGGGCACATATCTATTCTGTCTTTTCATTTCCATTATTATTTCTTAATTTTTGTTCTTCAACGAAATCACATTCCAGCATCTTATCTTTAGTGTTTTTATTTTGTTTCTTCATTTTCGTTTACCGTTTGATCTTGTCGAGTCGACGATATTTTCAATTCTTTCTGAGGCTGCATTGTTGGTTCTAGGAATAATCCAATTTTTTTACCACGGATTAAATTTATTTTTTTGAATATCTACTATTATTTGGACTAAATCCATGCAAGATTTTTCTTTTCTGACCGGATCCATTTTGACTAGAATTAATAATAGTGTTTAGTGCTCTTTTTTACTTCTATGATAAATACGTTGTTCAGAGTCTTATTTCTTCAGTTTTCTTTGTTAATAATGATCTTTCTTTTGTTTAACTTGATTCTAATTTATTTACTTTGTTTAATCGTCTTTTTCTTTTTCCCTTGCCATTTATTCCATTCTATGATACTATTAGTGTCTCTTAAAATTTATCAATTTATTTTTTTGCCACACATGTGGCAAAAATATCATATGCTAAAAAATAGCATTTTTAGTCTTCATAATGGCAATCCTTATATCTTTATTAAGTTAGGCCTTTATTGAATTAATTCTTATTTTAAATTAATTTATCTTAACTATTCTTTTATATGATATCTCAGCAAACATATTATTTAAGTACGCAATAAATTTAAGATATACATATATTACATAAATGACAGCATTTCACAACTATTAACTGGACCTTTTCTTTCACCATCGTCCAATAAGGTCGTCTTTTTCGTAGGCAGATTCTTGCGCATATCAGCTACTGTAGAGCGCTTTTTTTTAATAGAGAGACGTTCATATAAATTCCTTAGGGGAAAATCATAGGATATGTGGGATTCTTACCTATTAAATCTAAAATGTTTTAATCGGACACCTGACTTGTGAGATACAACAATTGCATCCGTATTACTTCCGAGTGCTCCTAATTTGCTTGGTGGGAATTTCTCGCCTTATTTGGGTGAGAGACCCTCGTACTAGGGCACTTCGAATTGCATGTAAATTGAAACAGGTCATTTTTAATCATAAATATAATTATAAATATATACACACATACATGCGTGTGTGTGGGTGTGTAAATGTTTTCGACAAATAACTATTAAAATATTTTTTAAATAATATATGTTCTTTTTAATTAATGTAAGATTTTTTAAAAGTCTCGAATATCTTACGGGACATCGTATGTGATGATTCAAGCGTGTCGAATCTAAAGATGGACAATCGTCTCGATCTATCCATCAGATTACGCGGTCGCGAATTTCGGTCATTCTTAACCGGCGTTCATTGTTTCGCAAGTTTCAGTGTTTATCGCGAGACATCGATCTCTAAACACATGTTTCGCAAAATTCGCTGATCTGTGATAAATGTTCCATTCAACATTTTAGTATCGAATGGAGCATCGAGGGACGGCTGCGACGAATTAAGATACAAGTGATCTTGTCTTACGGTTAACGCATAGAGGTTGCATTTGCAATGTTTGTTGACAATCGCGTATCTCACATTTAAAACGTCATGTACAACATGACGAGAATGACGAATCTCGCGATGAACGATTTTCTCCATTTATTCATTAAATCTTGATTTATTGGATTACACGGTCGCGTGACACGGTTATTTTTAATAAACGGCGTCTATTGCTTCGCGCGTGTGGTGTTTGTCGCGAGATCCGTTTCTCCAAACACATATTTCGCGCAGTGATGAGAGCTTCAATATCATGCCACATCGCGAGTATCGAATCTAGCGACGGACGATCGCTTCGACCTACCACTTGGATTACGCGTTCGCGTCTACCGCGGTTTTGTGCACTCGGCGTCCGTCGCTTCGAGTGTGGTGCTTGTCGCGAGATCCGTTTCTCCAAACACATATTTCGCGCAGTGATGAGAGCTTCAATATTATGCCACATCGCGAGTGTCGAATCTAGCGACGGACGATCGCTTCGATTTACCACTTGGATTACGCGTTCGCGTCTACCGCGGTTTTGTGCATTCGGCGTCCGTCGCTTCGAGTGTGGTGCTTGTCGCGAGATCCGTTTCTCCAAACACATATTTCGCGCAGTGATGAAAGCTTCAATATTATTCAACATCGCGAGTGCCGAATCTAGCGACGTACGATCGCCTCGATCTACCACTTGGATTACGCGCTCGCGACTACCGCGATTTTGTGCACTCGGTGTCCGTCGGTTCGCGAGTGATGTTTGTCGCGAGATCCGTTCTCCAAACACATAATAATTTCGCGTAGTGATAAATAGCATTTCGATTTCGTCATGGATCAACGTTTGAATTCTGTAACAGCAACGAATTTTCCAATTTTTCGACAGATCGAACAATCATTCATCATTTACAGGAAAGACATTAGCGAGACCGAACTTACATCTAAATCAGCAGAGATTTCCAGCATTAATTAAACTCAAAAAAACTCGCACCTTTAACAGCACACATGTTCAAAGGACGTTTATAAGAAATTCAAATGATGTTAAAACATGTTTTAAGATTCTATGGATTTCTTATAAACATCTTTTGAACATGTGTGTTGTTAGAGATTTTGATTTTAGTGTGGATAAATATGTGAAATTTAATATGTTCACTGGCTTATCTGGACAAACGGAATTGTTTCGAATAGTTGCACTAGTTCTTGACTCAACACTTGCTTCAAGAGAGAAAGTCTAATTCAGCTGCAATATCATTCAACATCGCGAGTGTCGAATCTAGCGACGGACGATCGCTTCGATCTACCACTTGGATTACGCGTTCGCGTCTACCGCGATTTTGTGCATTCGGCGTCCGTCGTTTCGCGTGTGGTGTTTGTCGCGAGATCCGTTCTCCAAACACATATTTCGCGCAGTGATATATAGCATTTCGACTTCGTCATGGACCAATATATGAATCTTGTACAAGTGCCGAATTCTTCAATTTTTTGACAGATCGAACAATCGAACAATCATTCATCATTTACAGGAAAGACATTAACGAGACCGAATCTACATCTAAATCAACAGAGATTTCCAGCATTAATTAGACTCAAAAGAACTCGCACCTTTAACAGCACACGTGTTCAAAAGATGTTTATAAGAAATTCATAAGATGTTAAAACATGTTTTAACATTCTATGGATTTCTTATAAACATCTTTGCACATGTGTGTTGTTAGAGATTTTGATTTTAGTGTGGATAAATATGTGAAATCTAAATATGTTCACGGGCTTATCTGGATAAACGGAATTATTTCGAATAGTTGCACTGGTGTTCGACTTGACGCTTGGTTCAAGAGGGAAAATTAAATTCAGCTGGCTCCAATATCATCTAACATCGCGAGTGCCGAAACTACCGACGGACGATCGCCTCGATCTATCACTTGGAATACGTGTTCGCGTCTACCGCGGTTTTGTGCACTCGGCGTACGTCGCTTCGGGTGTGGTGTTTGTCGCGAGATCCGTTCTCCAAACACATAATTTCGTGCAGCGATGAGAGCTCCAATATCATCCAACATCGCGAGTGCCGAATCTAGCGACGTACGATCGCTTCGATTTACTACTTGGATTACGCGTTCGCGTCTACCGCGGTTTTGTGCACTCGGTGTCCGTCGGTTCGCGAGTGGTGTTTGTCGCGAGATCCGTTCTCCAAACACATAATAATTTCGCGTAGTGATAAATAGCATTTCGATTTCGTCATGGATCAACGTTCGAATTCTGTAACAGCAACGAATTTTCCAATTTTTTGACAGATCGAACAATCATTCATCATTTACAGGAAAGACATTAGCGAGACCGAACTTACATCTAAATCAGCAGAGATTTCCAGCATTAATTAGACTCAAAAGAACTCGCACCTTTAACAGCACACATGTTCAAAGGATATTTATAAGAAATTCATAAGATGTTAAAACATGTTTTAACATTCTATGGATTTCTTATAAACATTTTTTGAACATGTGTGTTGTTAGAGATTTTGATTTTAGTGTGGATAAATATGTGAAATCTAAATATGTTCACTGGCTTATCTGGATAAACGGAATTGTTTCGAATAGTTGCACTGGTGTTCGACTTGACGCTTGGTTCAAGAGGGAAAATTAAATTCAGCTGGCTTCAATATCATCCAACATCGCGAGTGCCGAAACTACCGACGGACGATCGCCTCGATCTATCACTTGGAATACGTGTTCGCGTCTACCGCGGTTTTGTGCACTCGGCGTACGTCGCTTCGGGTGTGGTGTTTGTCGCGAGATCCGTTCTCCAAACACATAATTTCGTGCAGCGATGAGAGCTCCAATATCATCCAACATCGCGAATGCCGAATCTAGCGACGTACGATCGCTTCGATTTACTACTTGGATTACGCGTTCGCGTCTACCGCGGTTTTGTGCACTCGGTGTCCGTCGGTTCGCGAGTGGTGTTTGTCGCGAGATCCGTTCTCCAAACACATAATAATTTCGCGTAGTGATAAATAGCATTTCGATTTCGTCATGGATCAACGTTTGAATTCTGTAACAGCAACGAATTTTCCAATTTTTCGACAGATCGAACAATCATTCATCATTTACAGGAAAGACATTAGCGAGACCGAATCTACATCTAAATCAGCAGAGATTTCCAGCATTAATTAGACTCAAAAGAACTCGCACCTTTAACAGCATACATGTTCAAAGGATATTTATAAGAAATTCATAAGATGTTAAAACATGTTTTAACATTCTATGGATTTCTTATAAACATTTTTTGAACATGTGTATTGTTAGAGATTTTGATTTTAGTGTGGATAAATATGTGAAATCTAAATATGTTCACTGGCTTATCTGGATAAACGGAATTGTTTCGAATAGTTGCACTGGTGTTCGACTTGACGCTTGGTTCAAGAGGGAAAATTAAATTCAGCTGGCTTCAATATCATCCAACATCGCGAGTGCCGAAACTACCGACGGACGATCGTTTCGATCTATCACTTGGAATACGTGTTCGCGTCTACCGTGGTTTTGTGCACTCGGCGTACGTCGCTTCGGGTGTGGTGTTTGTCGCGAGATCCGTTCTCCAAACACATAATTTCGTGCAGTGATGAGAGGTCCAATATCATTCAACATCGCGAGTGTCGAACCTTGCGACGGACGATCGCCTCGATCTATCACTTGGATTACGCGTTCGCGTCTACCGCGGTTTTGTGCACTCGGCGTCCGTTGCTTCGCGTGAGGTGTTTGTCGCGAGATTCGTTCTCCAAACACATGTTCGCGCAGTGATAAGAGCTTCAATATTATCCAACATCGCGAGTGTCGAATCTAGCGACGGACGATCGCTTCGATCTACCACTTGGATTACGCGTTCGCGTCTACCGCGGTTTTCTGCACTCGGCGTCCGTTGCTTCGCGTGTGGTGTTTGTCGCGAGATCCGTTCTCCAAACACATATCGCGTAGTGATAAGAATATTAATCCAATATCATCCAACATCGCGAGTGATTAGTCGGGAGTGTCGAATTTAGCGATGGACGATCGTTTCGAGCTATTATTTCGTATTTTACTGTTTATCGCTAGATTCGATATTTTCATCTTGTTACACATAGCGCGTTCTTTGAATGTCGAGAACGCAATTGTCAACAAACACTCTAATGCGATATCTGTACGAAACCCGTTGGTCGAGACCACTTGTGTCTTAGTTTATCGCATTTTCCCTTGGCGTTTCTCTTAGCTCTCTTAAGCTGGCAGGACCAAAAAATCAGCAAAATCAAATGGGACCTAATGGATTATTTAGTACTTATTTTGTACTATTTTGTACCACCAAAAATAATTTTGTACTCCATGCCAATTCAGAAAAAATCGTGGCGCTGCTAACTTAATATTAAGCTAGCATGACCAAAAGAAAAAATTAAAAAAATAAATAAAACAAAACAGATACAATTAGTACTGAATTTGTACTAATTTGTACCACCGAAAATAAATTTGTATCCCGTGGCAATTAAAAAAAAATTGTGGTCCTGCTAACGTAATATTCAATTATTGTAATAAAAACCATTAAACCACCACAATTTTTTTTTAATTGGCACGGGGTACAAATTTATTTTTGGTAGTACAAAATTATTCTCGGTGGTACAAATTAGTACAAATTCAATACTAATCAGATCAATTTTTATTTTTCATTTTTTAATGGTTTTTATTACGATAGTTAAATATTAAGTTAGCAGGACCACAATTTTTTTTTAATTTGCACGGGGTACAAATTTATTTTCGGTGATACAAAATTATTTTCGGTGGTACAAAATTATTTTCGGTGATACAAATTCAATACTAATCAGATCAATTTTTATTTTTTATTTTTTAATGGTTTTTATTACGATAGTTGAATATTAAGTTAGCAGGACCACATTTTTTTTTTAATTGGCACGGGATACAAATTTATTTTCGGTGGTACAAATTAGTACAAATTCAGTACTAATTGTAGCTGTTTTGTTTTATTTATTTTTTTAATTTTTTTGTTTTGATCCTGTTAGCTTAATATTAAGTTAGCAGCTTCACGATTTTTTCTGAATTGGCATGGGGTACAAAATTATTTTTGGTGGTACAAAATAGTACAAAATAAGTACTAAATAATCCAGGTCCCATTTGATTTTGCTGATTTGGTTCTGCCAACTTAAGAGACCTGTTTCTCTTGATACTTTAGATGTTAAATGAAACATATCACAGAAAGCGAATTACGTGAAACACATGTTTTGGGAACAATGTTTTGCGACGAACACTGTTACGAGCGAGATGATGAACTCCAGTTAAGATTGACCGAGATTTGCGACCGCGTAATCCAATGGATTGATCGAAACGATCATCCATCTCTAGATTTGACATTCTTGTCTTATCACATGCGATGTTAAAAGATATTTTAGACTTTTAAAAAATCTTACATTAATTAAAAAGAACATATATTATTTAAAAAATATTTTAATAGTTATTTGTTGAAAACATTTACACACCTACACATACACATGTATGTGTATATATATAATATGTATATATAATCGTCCGATTATTGCATCGTGAACGACACGACGAAAACATGCGTGAGTAATTATGCAGAAAAACATAATTTAAAAACCGAATATACCAATCAAATGTTACATAAAAGATTAAAAATAGAGAAAGAAACTGTGTGATCATTAGATGCAGGAAAAAAATTAATCAAACTTTAATGTATGTCAGAACATCTTAGTAATTAATGCGTAACCGTAACAATTTCGTTAAAGTTCTAAATAGCTTTTCAAAAGTTCTAATAATTATTATTAAGATATACTACTACATTTATAGAAATCATTTATACAATTTTTAAATAATATTTTCGGTCAAAACGTTATAAGATGCACAAATATGCTTAACATTAAATAATAAATTATTTTAAAACAAACAATTTTTTAAAATCGCCAATCGTTTCACCATTGTATAAATGTCTTTCTGAGACAATAAAATTTTTCTAAACAATTTATAGTACGTTTAAAATATGAAAACATTTTCCGAGTTTACTAGGATTCTCAAAAGAAATTGATACAACTATTTCTGAAACAATTCGTATTGGACCGATTCCAGGTCGATCCAGATCGGTACTGATTCTAACGCTGACGTTTCAGACTCGCAGTGCATTTAAAACGATGAGATTCCGCGAATGACACACGTTTTAGAGCAATAGCGGCGCGAGACGAGCGAGAGACACGAATGGTCGCGGGCAGGTATATATTTCGGAACCCGGTTTGAAAGAGAGGGACTTCCCAGATAATTCAACGACGGCTTGTCGGAATGTGTCGGAGAAGTTGAGCCGACTGGCTGGTTCTTTGGTCGCGACGTGCCTAAGCGACCAAGAACCGAGCTGGAGCTCCGCGCGATTGTGAGGCTCGACTACTCGCTCGGCATGAAACTACTCTTTTTCCCTCTCCGCTGGTGCCCGTTCGCCGCATGCCACCTTGGTGCGCACATATGTGTATGTGTGTATGTAAGCATGAACGTGCATAAGTATACATACATACATATATATATATTTGCCGCGTCCCGCCTGTATCACGCGCATATGTTCGCTCGTTCGTTTGCTATATCTCGGCTCGGTTATAAAGTAGGTAGGTATATACCGCGTATACCGGTCGTTAGTTCTCGGCCACTTGGCGACCGTAGCTCCGTAAGGTGGGAGCGTGCATCAGCACCTTCTATACGTAGTTATAATTATGAATTTTTCTCAGACATTTGATTTCTTGATGCTTCGCGATAAAAACTGCAATAAAGTAATTAATGTTTAACCGTAGAGAATATAGATTTGTTTTCCTTTGCTATATGATTACGTGTATACTGCTTATCGACCAAACTACAGTTATAAACACTTTAACAATAATCCATAAGCCATCTGTTCGTCAACGCAATTTTTATGCTTGTGAAGAAATTGAAGATAGAATGAAGATGGAATAATTTTAATCTATACGTCATAATGTGCTTCTGTCTTTCTGTGTTTGTTGAATCTCGCGGGAGAATGTTACAAATATAAACGTGGAAGAGCCGGCTGCAAAGTTTTTGATTTAATTGGAAATTTATATAAGAGATACGTTTAATAATTATTGTCTTATTCTATTTGTTTATGTATATGTATATTGAAGACAATATGATACATTTTGTAATCATAGCTTGATCAGATCTACATTATAGTTCGATCGCGCTTAAACTGCTTTTTATCTCTAATATAATATAATATAATTGTTTATCTCGAGCCATTGTTTCTTCGAGGTCGCGAGATAAATGATTCAAACGGTGCGACATATTCGCCTATGTATGCGTTTTGCCTAGCGTGCCATTCCATTCATACCGGGTCGTCGTCTTATTCTCTCTTTCTTACACTCCCAATCTTAATCTCTTTCTCTCTTCCATTTACGGTGACCCACGCTCTTTTTTCTCTTTGTGCGAATCCAGCTGCGCGGATAAATAAAATAAAGCTCCTCTTCCTGGCTACTAACGTATCTCGACGCGCAAAATGCGAGTTAGATTAACCTAATCTAACCCAACCCATTTGTGTTGGGTGTGTTGACATTTAGTTATTATATTTCTTTTTCATATACGAGATTTTTTCTCTCCCCCGATGTGCATTGGGTATCACGTGATTCACTGCTAATTTCGTCCACGATGCAATGAAGCATTCTTTTGACTTTGCGTGTTTACTTTCGTTCTAACTCTGTTAAACCCTTAGTACTATTCTCGCATACCATTACTTTTAATTGCTTTTCCGTAATAATGTGCTTTTTTTCTTCTTTCCACGGGATATTGCACTATTATACTTTCCTCGGGATATATTTGTAGAAGAAACGTTCGAAAATTAGCGTGTACCTTTACTGATTAAAAAGTGAACTTTTAGCATTTTCCTGATATTGTTCTCTCAAATGATCTCTGGCTTCGTAGAAATCGCACTGAAAATTTCTAACATAATCACTTTCCATTCTACGACAAGTCAAATAATTGTTTAATTAATTAACTATCTGAAACCCGAATATTGTTATAAAAAAAAAATAAAAATCATTAAATCGCACATTGTGATTTTTTTCTCTTATTTTAAATCTTAGTTTCGATGTTTTTATATTTACTACTAGAGCTTATCGCAGTAATTAAATGGGTAAATAAAAAAATCTTCACGCAATTTGTCGAAATTGCTCCGGGTAACTCAATAATTGTCTGTCTTTTCTCGAGGATTGAGATTTGTTAATGAAAAAAGATTTATATACCTAAATATAATAGAGTGAAGCAGTATTAGCGAAATGTTTTGCAACTGCGGCGAACTTATCGAGCTGAGAATAAATGTACTTCGTTTCTATTCTTGTCTTTTTTTCTTATCTCGATAACTCTTTTGCGCTAATTCGGCCAAAGTCCTTGATACGATCGAGCACCTTCTCGACGAGATCGATACTTTGCGATTACCGAACCGAACTTGATATCACATTCTTTAGAATCCATAATCCGGTTTATAGATAGCTCTCTTATAACACAAATTAATTTTCAGAATATCAATAGGTCTTTTTCACTAATCTTGATCCTGGCAAAACATGATTAAATCCGAATATATTTAATAATTATTTGACAAAATGTCATGACATTGACGTCCAGCGGTTGATCGCGTGTGTTCTTTGATACCAAAAAGCTATCGATGCGATGAAGAATGCGCTCCTTAGGACCGCAAGTTATTTTAAGAGAACTGGTTTGGTAGCTGTGCTATATTTACTTTTCTCCGGCACGCCAAAGTCATTGACAGCGTCTTCTGCTCGGACTTCGGTTATCGGTTATTATACTTCAATCTGAAATTTATACATTTGATTTATATTTTTCTTTGCATTTGTATCCCTTGTTATCGTTACAAAAATAATATGCGATATGGGTCTTGACAAATCACAGCTGTTAAATTTGTTGCCTCCATCCTTCTATTTTTTGTTGTTTGCAATCATATATTGAGTGTCCTATCATTTTTGGATTTTTTAAATTAATAATTCTACCTATCTGGAGATTAAATTATTATATTTAACCTGAGATGCTAAAAAATGCTAGAATAATATTAATATTTTCTATAGTATGCATATTCATGTATTATAGTTTGATCGTAAATTGGAATGAATAATGGATATTGCAGCACGTGTAGCTATCTGATACAGAATTATTCAACGCTTGTTAAACGTTGAAACTAACGTGATCGCTCGCATGATTATTATCGTGGAATTCTGACACATTCAACAAAATGTTGAAAGTTTCATTAGACACTATTTAATATATCGATTTTAAAAATTGAAGAAATTCCTAATTTATCATAACATGTACGCGTAAGCGTAAATGATAAAATTGAATTAGTGTTTTGACTATTATCAATATGTTATATATTATAATCAATGGTTTCGACATTTATATGCAAATTATTTTAATATATAATATTACACGGTAATATAATATACAAAATACATTAATAATTATCAAAATTATTTAAGTCGTGGATTATTTAAATATTATTTTATATACATATATTTATAAAATTTTTAATTATTTCACACTTAAAGTAAGTAATATTTGATATAATAATCATATTTTTATAATCCAATACTTTTAGATTTTTCCAATCACTTGTAAAAAGTATTGGATTTATTCATTCAACGATTATTCTTTTTTTCTTTTGTAGTATTTCCTAAATTAAGTAGCAAATTTAAGGATTTATTAAAGTTAAATTAAGATTTTAGTCTCATGGGTTCCTTTAATCATAATTATATTACTTTTTCTGCTTTTTAATCGTGATAATTTCATATCTCGAGTTAAAATGCAAAGGGAGAAACGTACAGATTTCTGCCAACACTGGCGTCGAAGCTAGCAGCTTTTCAATGTTATCCTCACCGGTTAGGAATTATTCATCTTTGTCATCGCGGTGAATTTTGATTCACGTTGATTCAAAACGTCCGGAAGTTGGATTTGCCCGGAGATAAATGGTGTCGAATAAGTCTTGCGATACATATTCATCTTAAGCGAAACTCAACTTGGTGGCGCCGCACTTGCTTCAACTTTTATTCGTTTTTCTCATACCTTATTACGCGGAGAATTTATCTCAGGGATGCATATTTTGCAGCTCGTAAAGTGGCTCGGAGATGGTCACTAGTCTTTTATCTCCTAAACAACTGTATCGTCGATTTTAATTTTATTTTCGCGAAATATCTCGTGAAAAAAATTCATTATTGAAATGCAAATTTTAGATTATTTCTAAATAAGAATTATACAATATATCAAATAAAATAAAAAATAATTAAACGAAATAATTGTGTGTATGTGATCACATTTAAAAATATTATTAAGATTGAACTTTATAAGTAAATGTGTTGTTTATTTTTACGTTATTAATACAATAATAAAATGTCAAATAAAAATAATTTAATAGTAAATTGTTCATATATCTGAAATTTTTTTTTTAATATTTATTCATAATATGTATTTTGTAACATTACAATTACGTTTAACCTCGCATAATTCATTTTATTTGTTTTTACTTGACCAATACAACCAATAATATATTTATGATAAGATTCATATTGTTTACACACGCTCATTTATAGTTTAAAGTGCGTGATGATAATACTGTGACTAAATTTATTATGAGGCATATTCTATATTGCATATCTCTATATTATATCAGCATTTTATGTAAATATTGCAAACATATTTTTTCAAATATTTTTATTTCATATATTAAAAGATATAAGAATGCGCTATTATTATTAATTATAAGAAAAATATTTTATATACAAATTTCTGACAATTGATCTAAATCTATGTATAATAGAGATACTTGTCATGAATATCTCTCTACGAAAAAGCAGCGCGTGTTTGTTCGAATGATTTATATTTGTTATCGATGTTTTCTCATTCTCGAGCTAGATCTAGATAATTCTTGCACACAATCGCGCGATTGCTAGTACCGGCGGTTGGCCATAATTTTAGGAAAGTTTCGATTATACCACGAGAGAAAAAGAAAGATATCAGTCGACTTTTGATTCCCGATTAAATTACACCATTTTGCGGACTGGCAAAAGAGCGCTGTATTTTATTGGCAACTAGATATCATTATCATTACACTGAAGTTTTGCAAATCGCACGTCGAAAAGAACTTTTTGTTTGAAATGGTCATAGTTGTCATTTCTTTTCTCTTATCTATTAAGTATTAGATGGTTTTTGAGATTTATTTCTTATGGTTATGTCGTGTAAAGTCCAGATGTTCTTCAACTGCTGACAGTGACTTCGCTAAAGTGAAATCAGAAGTTGTTGTGGACATTTTGTGTTAATGTAGGATTGGTTCTGTCTCCAAATGTTTGCCAAATGTTTTCTTGATGTCAGCTTTGTCTAATCTAATCTAAATTGAACTTTTTTTTCGCAGCAGTTGTGTTAGGTTTGACACTCGATAATTTGAGCTTGATTTTTCAAATAAAAAGTGATGAGCAGAACATTAGCACCTCTGCGATTGCAAATGTTTAATAATGATGGGTTATAATTTTGTTATAATTTTGAGGTTGTCTTTTTTTAATAAGAAATTCCGTATTTTTATTTCTCTCTTTCATTTCTCAAAACCATGTTTGTTGTGAATTCTCCTTATTGCTATCAAATCACCTATCAAAAGTTTGATATCATCATTCTTTATGCATATATTTAATTTATGCTAATATAATTATAATAAAGTAAAGCTACATTTTTTCGAATCTAAAGACATCATTTATCATGATTTTTAGCTTGTACTATTAAATAGTTACAAAAATTTCTTATCGTGTTTTCTTCCTCTTTCCATCCGCCAGTTCATAGAAATATAGACACAGTGTATACGTAAATAGAATTCGTGCTTCAATTTCCTAGATTCTAACGACGCCCATAGGCATTAATAAAAAAAGCTAATCAACTGATCAATCCTCTCTATGAATGGAAACGTTCCGTTTCAACATCCGTTTAAGATCATGCATTATTCCCATAATTACATGCCGTAATGAGCTTAATCAGCATTTAATAACGAAGACGATGAATTAATGAGTTTTAACGAGCCAATTATTCACCATACTTTGACTAGGCTGATCGACTTGTATCGATTTATAATTAAATGACCTGATACAACTCTTGAAAAGGCGTTTTACCATGACGAAGTTCACGGCCGTGCACCTGCCGACAAGGTATAGCAATTTGCGACCTATCTCTCGCTGTGAATCAGAATGGCGCACCAATTTCGTTTTAATTTTAATCTCAACATCTCGTGAGATCGTGCGCTGCATTAAGTATGACGATGCAAGATCCATAAAGATATTAATGGCAACGTTACTTGCCATTAACGCTACCTCACGGATATTCTTCTATTTGTCATGTTTTTATTACGAGTTTTGAAACGAGTTTGGTTCAGTCGACGTAACATACGAAAAATGATCATCACACTAACGATAAAGTGTAACAAATCTCACAAGTTGTCACAGCTATTACGCTTTATATATGTGTGCAAATATTTTATGAGTTTTAATTAAAGTGAATAATGTCATTAACGCCTTCAGTATCAATGAGTTATACTATACTGCAAATTATTCCATGAAGATTTGTATTTCTTTATGTATAAGAAATGTAAAAAAAATAAACATTATTTAGAAATGTTATCTCATTAATTTTAGTTGGTAAATTAAAATGATTTAATATAAATTTGCTTCAATAGAGAATATTTTATTACACTCCAAAAATTATATTTTTTCATTCCTAATATGTTATGTGATTATATTTCGTGGTTTATTACAAGGTCTCCTCAACGAATTATGTCATTTATCCTTTGTAGCATATGGAACGCAAGACCTGATAAAGTGTCAAATTTATAGCTAAAATAAATCGTTTAGCTTGCTGTTTTAGTCTTCTTTGAAAAGATTTATTACGCTTGAATTTTCACATGACTATAGCGCAATATTCCTTTCGATATTGCGCAAACTGGATCGTGCAGTCTATTTTAAAAGTTTCTTCAGTGGCATAAGATCTTTCTTAGGAAACGTAATGATTGATGAATTACAATACAATATATTACTCGAGCGATAATTTCTTACAGATTTTAAAAATTTTATAACTATATAAAAAAAGAGAAGAGTTGTTAGATTGTCGAATGCAAAAAAGTATACTTGTTAACTGCTGTGAAAAGTGAGATATATTTTTCTGTAACACTAATAGTATTGTATACAATATATGGTTTTAAAACGCTGAACTAAAATTGCAACTGCAATTTAGTTCTTATTTCGGATTACAATTATAGTAATTTATCAGTTGGCACACTGGTCGTAGTATGAGCGCAGACTTTTTACAAAATTTTCATAAATTAGAGCGTCACAATTTAAATGGCATTACTAAATTATATATAAATTCTATGTTGTAATAATCGATTTAGATCATCTTACATTGTCTGATGTTTAATTTCTATTCCTTTTTATCATTATTTCACTAATCTTCTTTCAAGTTCTTTGAATTTATTGTCTTCTTTTATTCCTTTTCTTCAAATCTCCTTTATTAATTGTGATCTTTTTTTATTGAGCTATTTTACAGAATATATTGCACAATGTAGATTTGCAATGAATTTGAATCGACTTTGTTTTTCTGTTTCATACTGGTAATATTCTTTTTTAATTAACTCGCATAGCATTTGAAAAGTTACACGATTTAGCGGAAGCGACGATCATTATCGATGCACGTGTACAACGTTCTTCGCATTTTTTTTCTTCATAATATGAATTCTGTTGTATAACATAAAGTTCAACCGATTCATGTTTATAAACCAAAATAATTTAATAACCAATGCAGTACTATTTCTCTATTTTCGAAACATTTCTTTCGAATTTTAGTTAGTTTTTAGAGAAAGCTAACATTAGTAATTATTTAATGTGATTTGTGAGGAAGTAAATTGTCAATTACAGTACCTTTTCCAAGTTTCATTTATCTGCTCGAGATTCAGATACACAAACCTCTTCGTGTTACTCGATGATATAGATAGGTGCACAAAGTTATAAACGTGCGCGGTGGTGTTTCTTTCTCCTTCTTATGAACCGTGAGAAGAGTTATAAGTAGGACTGTAAGAGTCATAAATGAGAGCGGAACCAAACTCTCGAATTGGCCTTCATTGCAAGCCTTTGAGGTAGAAGCAGTCGTGGTTGCAGTGAAATGGTAGAGAGCGCGTCATTGATCACACGTCGCGTATGATCATCGACACCAGGATGTCTGCTTCAATCGACATAAAGTCATTCCCAGACGCACTTTCAGCTCCCACGTGTCCCTTTTGATTTGAAAAGAGAAGCGCCTGCAATTCAGTTGGGTGCATCGATTTTCGAGACGATTCTGCCTTTGATTTAAATCTCGCTCGACTTGTGGAAAATTGACTTGGCGCACATCGTGTCTCTCGGTGCTAAAGATGATGTATTTTAAGATATATTTGAAAATATAACTGTCACGATTTTTATGTTTTTTCGTGGAAACGTTACATATTAAACTTTTATATTTGTCTATATTCCATAGAGTTCGTATAAGGATGTCATTTAGACATTTTCAAAAATAGAAATATAAAATAAGAAATAGCATATTTTCTCAACATTCTTTTGATGTCAGCAAATGGTTAATAATTAAAAAAAAACATTAATATCATTTAATTATATTTAATATTAATAAAACTTTTTGGAACAATATGCGTTCTACAATTTCGATACAAATGTACTAGTAGAGACGAATGTACGAGTGACGAGAAAAACATTTTTTTTCTTATTAGGAGCATGTCATAGCTAAGATTTTTTTTTTCTTTTGTGCGATTAGAGTTAATCAGGGACGAGCAAATGCAAGTTGTTATGTATAAGAACATTTTCTGCATTGAATAGGAAGCTTCTTGATTTGCCTGTGTTATCTCGAAGTTTCTTGGCTAATGACAAAATGAAATTGCGGTGAGACTATGACGGAGGTAAACGCATAAATGCACGTATGCCGTTCTCGGCAGAAGTTATATGACACTCATTCTCTTTCCAAAAAAAAACTTGAACAATATGAATCATTTTGTATGTTCATTATAAGCCTTTTTGCCATTGATTAAACTCATGTAAACAGAATCTTATAATTTTGTAAAATTTTCTAGGATAGAATTTTATAGGACATATAAGTAATCTGCGGATTACTTAAGACGCAGATTGTTTTAGAAATCATATAAAGCTTTCACTTGATGTAATTCACAATATAGTTTTTTTTTTCATTTGTTTTAAGCAAAGAATGTGGTGAATTCTCGTGCAATGCGGTGCGATAATTTTGAGCTATTCCGCGATCAAATTACCGCGATTAATGTTGTATCTAGTAGTATAAATAGATACGATGGGGGAAGATTAATACTTCTCGGGAAATCTCGAGCGTTAACTTTTGATCGATAACCATTCGCATGTCGATACTGGGTTACTCACGGACACGACCTCAGCGAATATATGCGTGTAAAATGCATAAGCGTCTGGTTATTAAGGTCAATCCTCTTCAGCGCCAGCGTCTCGCATGTGATTAAACCCATTCTGTGACACAACGTCAACACGGTTGCACACATTCGAAAAAGGAACATACTATTCATATGACGATTTGATTTAAACTTTCGAAATGCAATTTAATATACTGTTATATTTTTCTGATTTAGCTCACTTGACTAATCATTTCAGGACTTTTAATACATGATCTCTCCATTTTAGATACCCTGATCTTACCGTCCTGGATTTTACAATTTTCTCTAATTGTTGCGTTTCTAACTTTGCTTTGAAGGCTAACTCCTCGTATTATTCTGAGTGTTTTCATTTCAGTAATTCTATGTATTTTCTTTGTTTTTGCTGTAGCTGCTTGTGTTTCTGCTACACAGAGTATTTTTCTAACACAGGTCTGTATATATTCGAATTGTGTTTTTAGTGGTTATATATTTATTTCTCCATATATCTCTCAAAAATAATCGAATATTTTATTGACTTTATTTACTTGGATTTGAATTTCGTACAATTCTATTATTAGATTGTTATTAATTTTTTCGTTTCTACATATTTAAATATCATTCCTGATCAATGATTTTATCATTGACAATTGCTTTGCATTTAATAAGTTCCTTAGAGATAATTATTGTGTTTTCTCAGTTTAAATTTTCATATTGAAATCCTAAGTTGTCTTAATAAACCTATATAAATTGTTTTTAATATCATATATATATAAATGTTTATAGTTATTAATTTTTTCATTCTGTATACGTTTACATTTCATTTTTATTCGACAAAATATTGTCTTTTAGAACAAGAGCATATACAAATATAAAAAAAATTATTTAATAAATATATTTTAAAATATTAAAATTAATCATAACTAAAAATGAAATCAATTAATAGAAATATAGGAAGTTTTAAATGTAATGTAGATATAAAACATTTATTATTCACATCTTATCTTTATTCGACAAAATATTGTAAAACTTTTATTATATATTCTTTATTTTTCTCTTTTGTAATTTGGCCTCGGAGTAATTTGAGTCGTAGCAGATATGACGTTCATTTTCTCCCCTATACATGAAAAAATACGGAATACAATGATAATTTGTGCTTCTCGGAAAATATATTGGGTACTTTTGTCGGAGATATACTAGCATACGAGAAATAAAGTGAGAACGTATATAATGAAAGAAAATTTCATGCATTTAAATGAGTTTTGAGACTTTAGAGCAACCTGAAATTTAGTACTTAAATTGAAGGTTGTTAGACTTTTATTCTAGCAAAAGCATAAAGATTAAATAGAAATAAGTCTTTATGAAGATTCAACTCATATTGTCAGTTGCACGGAAAAAACTAATCTTATTCATTAAACAACATTTTAGGAATTATGTAAATTTATAAAATAATTTTTAAAATTTTTAATTTTAATGTAATACAAATTCTCGTTTTCTCACATTTTTTTTTTTTTATATTGAATAAAAAGTTTGCTTTGCTTGGTGAATTCATTAGCTCTTTAGTTGAATTTGTGAAGGAGTTGTTCTCTTATCTGTAAGGAATTGCAGATCATCTTCGTTCTCAACTATAAGAATGGCATCGTTCGCGTAGCACATTATCTTTATCTCTTCATCTCCGGGTCTATAACCTTCTGCTATTGTCTTCATGTTGGTTGGAAATTATTTCGTAAAATTTTTATTTGCTTTATTTTCTCGTTTAGAGAGACTAACTTACTCAATTAAAATTGAAGCTTTTTGGACATTTAACTTTACAAAATTTCGGTAAATTAACAGAAATCATATTCGGTGAACTGTGGTAACTCAATAAATATATAACAGTAGATTACACATCGCACGACTGATCCGCTAACCAAAATTTCATTTTGATGGAAGCGAATATGTATAATATCAGACTATGTACGCCTCGGTTCGCGCTTATAATTAAATTTTGCACGTGTGCCATCTTCTGTCATTGCTGTGACCACACGGTGACGTGTGCTTCTCTCTCACCCAGAAAGCTAAATAAACTTGTTAGAGAGCGAGTGTGCATGTGTACAGGTATGATACATCGTGCGTATGCACTGATAAATTGCTCCCGCGTTGTCGAAATTTCACATACAGCAAAAACTGCCGTCGTATCGGAAACTGAAACCGTCAGTGTCGCATTAAGGCCGCCGCGATGTACATAACGGAATGCAATTAGTGGATAAGTACGACGCGAGCTGTTGCTTTTATCGCATGCCAATATAGCACGTTTTGTTAAAATATTCGCTCGAATTTCCGATTGCTTAACAGATTTAGTCAGGCTAAATTTGTAATAGTTTCGTTTATTTGCCGTTTAATTATATTAAAGTATGGGACAATTAAGAGAAATGATTCTTGATCAGCTGCGCAAAACTATCGTTGTTTAATCTTGTATTTGGATGAAGAATCAGATACATATGCGGAATAATATACGTAAACGATATTTTTTGAAATTTGAGATATTTCATACTAGAGATAAATGTTTATACATATTTTGTATTTGTTATTTTTATACAAAACGATATTTACGCACAAGCCACTGTCAAATATTTATTTTATAGAAACGTGTATTAAAAGTAGGTTTAGGAGATATAAAATTTTTATAAAACCATTTATCATTTTCAGTGTATATTCATATCTCGTAGATTTTTGCAAAAAATATTGCATTGTCATCCGTAATGCGGGATAAAAAGTACACCTGCGTCTTCGCACGCGAAAATACGACGCATAAGATTATACTTGTTTCATAGCACAACTAAAAATGTAACAGAAATAAGTACGTATGTGTGTGTATGTAAATAGGTTCCAAAAAGTTTACTATTTGGGAGACATTTTCCATATTGAGTTGATCGAGTGTATTTTAGTACTATACATTATTATTATTAAGAATTTTCTTTATTATAATTCGTGTCTAAGAAAGAAAGAGCGAAAGCGAGAGAGAGAGAGAGAGAGAGAGAGAGAGAGAGAGATCATAAATGTAAAATTATAACAAAATCATATTTTACGCCAAACATGGTCAAGTATCGCACGATGCGGTTATTTAACCACAAGTTTCGAAAGTTCTTTTCTGAAAGTGTAAATTTTCTCGTGATTTTTAAGCGTGTTATAAATCATTATATGTGCGCGTTGGATGAAGAAATCGCATTAAAAGAAAATGGAATAATTCTGAAACTTAAAACCGAAATAATATTTGAACCATGGAAAAGATTTGTTTTTCACTTTTGAAAAATGTTTTTATATAGATGTAACATAAATCTGTAACAAAGAATTTTTATCTTTAATTATCTTATTTCTTTAATACATTAATACAAAACGTTAAATTGCATTTTTCATTCGAGATATACTTAATATATCTGGTACATTTGCATACGATTCTCTTTTATATTCCGCAGTAGTTTCATAGATTTTTTAAAACAACGATTGCGCGAATGCCTTTCGTTGCATAAAATTTTCTAGCGGGTTTATATGCGTCAGACTTCGAAAGAAACCCCACGGAGTTTTAATTTGCGTAAGGTAAAGAGCGGCACGTGTTTAAACTCCAGTCGCGTAATATCGATGTTAATGTCACCGCCATGTGTCTGCAATAAAACTTTCAAGTACTTGGGGGATTTAGCATATAAAAGCAATCGTTGTAGATTGATCGCAAATTATGATTCAGTGAATTTTTTAGATCACTATAAAATTAATGTTATTATTAATTTTTTTGTGATGTGTGTGTGTATATTTTTTTATTGCAAGATATTAGTGACATTTATTAAATTTTATCGAATCTTTGTTAAAAGCACGAGTTTTATTTTAATGTAAATTTAAAGGAAAGTTAAATTTAGTTAGTAACTATTAATGTTTACATTTTATCTATAGGCAGTAATTTGTAGGTTAATAATATTATACATCTAAATTAAAAAAAGAAATTAAAAATTATTACTTGCTTTTAAAAGATAAATTTTCGAATATTATATAATGCATTTAAATTCTTTTTAATAGTATTAATTTTACTATAGAATAAATCTTTTTAAATATAATCACGTGTTATATAAATGAATAACTATGTGTGTGTGTGTGTTTATTCAATTAATTTTATAAAATTCTTATTTAGAGAGGAAAACGATTGTGGTCTTTATAATTTATTTTAATTCAGCATATTGATAGAAACAATGTATAAATATTGCTTTGAACTTTGTTTAAGACATTGTTGGGTAGTTTCTCATTTTGTCCATGTAGAAACTTTCGAGAGTCTGCGGCCAATAATTAACAAACTTGACTGGTAAAGATTACAAAATTCTAGCGATAAATATTGTATTGCTACATAACATAGTTAAATGGATTCCACCTGATAAGCATGTATTTTGTATTGATATATGCATTGATATATGCATTGATGTATGACTGATGTATGATTGATGAGTTCCTGTCACTTCATGATTCTATCTCGGATGAAAAAAATCGCGTCCGAAAAATACGATTGATCCGCTTTTCACGAACGATTCGTCGATTTTGACAATATGTTGTGATTCATTGATGATTCGCGCTGCTACGAATAATAAAACCTTTTTCAAAACAACGAAGAGAATTAGTCGCGCTGTCACATTGTACAGATAATACGACGTCATTGTTCATCATTGGCAAGCTAACGAGTTCGATGGGAAGCCCTTCCTTCCGTGGGCGGAAGGGAGAGCCACGTTTCAGCTGCAGGAAGTCGTCGTTGCTATATCCGTTCAACTATACAGTCCTGGTATTTGTAATCGAATTTGTATTCATAACGCTCGCCCATCAATCTGCCCGCCAGAATTTTTCCTCAGTTTGACTCTAAGAGATTTCTTTTTCAAATATTTCTTACACATCAAGACTTTTTTCACGCATGTAACATAAAATTCACTTAATGAACGTTTCAGGAAAATATTAACCTGTGAGTGAGAGAGAGAGAGAGAGAGAGAGAGAGAGAGAGAGAGAGAGAGAGAGTCTTATTTACAAAAAGTCTTATCTACTTTATAAAAATAATTTTTTCAGACCAACTACTACCTTCCTTATACAACTCATATCAATTTTAGTTATTTCCTTTTGCATTTGTATAATATATATTTGAGTTATTATAATCTTCAACATTATATCTATTTTCAATCGATATAGAGTTTTATAATAATTGATCTCTGCATTTCCATTCAGAATACCGCCATACCGAACAATCGCATTCCAAAGCGATCTATGTATGTAGACACATTCCAGCAACGTCAATGCATTGTTGATGATGCACTATGTACTATTCATGCATACATCAATGCAGAGCTATTTGTTGTATAAAATTGCAAACTTCTGATTAGAGGTTTACTGTTTACCGTTAAGATTTCTATTTTCATAAACGATTTTTTAATATCTTCTTTTTTTATTGTAGGACTTTGTCCTATTTTCTGACATTTCTACCCTATCTATCGATCACTTCCTTTTCTTAAGAGATAGAAGTCCAACTTTCTTTCTAACGTTTTAAAGTTGATTTCCTGGTTGTCTTTTTGTTTGCATATCTATGTTTTGGTCATTTGGATTCTTTCCTTTTTCCATTGTATCGTAATAGCTGCGCAGCGATATGACAATGACAACGTTAA
Organism: Anoplolepis gracilipes; assembly: GCF_047496725.1. Taxonomy (NCBI): domain Eukaryota; kingdom Metazoa; phylum Arthropoda; class Insecta; order Hymenoptera; family Formicidae; genus Anoplolepis; species Anoplolepis gracilipes. The sequence continues at coordinate 6,458,202 of NC_132986.1, read as the reverse complement.
AAACTACAGAATAAGCGCTCTGATTTTTTGTTTGATATTTGATCCCGAAAGCTGATATTGACCTTACTTTTTAATATATGCATAATATATTTCACATTCAAAAAGAAAATTAATACGAGAAGCTTCTACTGAAATTTTTGTTGTAAATGTAATTAATGAGATTAATTATATACATTGAAAATTAAAACGTTATAAAAAATTCAAATTTTTACTTAAATTTTTCACTTAAATTTAAATAAATAAAACGTCAATAAAGCATCGACTCTGAATTTAATTCAGAATATATTCTCGCTATAAATTTTATTCGCATTAACCTATAATATATCTAGTAGAATAAATTTGTCTCTTCACCTACGCGGATGTGCAATATATATATGTAATCGCTTAGGCGATCGTCGATTTCGCGGGGTAGTCGAGTGTCATCGACATCGCAAATTCGTGCTTTCGATCTCCGTCATTGTCGTCGTTGTCGTTCACGACGATGATAGATGCACGATTCGCTCGCTTACCTCACGCTGAAATGCTGACGATGCGCCTCGTCGTAGTGATTTATCGCGGGGCTGCCAGGAAACGACGATGTTAAAAATTCGCGCGAGCTCCGTTTTCGTCGCGCGCAAAGTGCGGATAATTCGCGAATAAAATGCGGTATTTTCACGTTTACGACGCATCGACGCCGTAGTCGTAGATCGTTGATAATTTAGCGTTTAGCGTTTACATAGAGTCGATTTGGTTTCTCACACAAGAGGCCTTTTTATCGCTCCTTCGGCTCTTGTGACATTAGCCAGGTCAGCATGGGCGACACGCCAGATACTTTGTAGGAATCCGTCTCACCGTACGTCTCGACAACGTTACAAGTGCAACGAGAGAATAACGCAGAGAGAGAAAAAGAGGGATCGAAAGGACAAAGCTTGCACTGTGTACGCTAAACTTCCAATTGGCCCGCTAATAGCATGTGAAACGCATACTTGTGGTGAAATACCAAGCTGAGATTGTGCGGTTCTCAATGCTATTAACCTTTGTTTTTTTAATTTTCATAAATGTGTAACGAAAGCTTTATATAAATAATTTTTTATTATATTTTTATATACATATAAAAGTTATAAAGTCTCAGTAAGATTTTTCAGCCAAATTCTGCAGGCCTGTCCAATGTTAAAAAACATTGTATAGTGTTTATTTGCTTCTAAAGTCGTGATAATTTACGAAATACGTTTATATATTCCGGATGAATGGAAATTTTATGAAAGCCATCTTTTAGAGAGATCTCTAATTTCGTAAAAACCTTTTTGCCATATAATTTATTTAATTGTTCTTAAGTGATTGCGAATGGATATTTATGCGACAGTCTCTCTGCTCGCTTATATAATTTAATTTTTTTAATATACTATATATTACTGTTTGTCAATGCAATAGCAATTGCATGTCGTATTTTTTGTATTTATACTATTTATTGTACTATATTCATTTGTAAAATATAGAGATCACGCACCCAAATTTGGAGAATTCTTATGCAAATTTCACAAACTAACGTAAAAAGCATGGATTTATTGACGTTTTAGATAAAAAGCATATAATATATTATAAAGTTTTAAAGTAATATATTAATCTAATTGTGAGAAGTTAATTATTTTATTTCTCTCTTGTGACATTCACTCTATTTTAACCGAAGTTGGTTATTCGTGCTTATATGTTGAAAAATTTGAGAAGTTTTTAATATTTTGCGTACTTTAGGTATATAAATTGGAGAGCTATAAATGCATTTTATGGTATATATTGCGTACATTTTACATGCATCGGAGTATGAGTTTATTTTACGGAATATGTAGTTTACGGAAAACATATTTTACTCTGCAATAAATTTTCCATGTAATAGAGCAGAGTAAAGTGAACGAATATCCCAAGTCATCGACGAGGAAAGAGAATTTTCTATGTACATGTATGCTCTTAGAAGATTTCAAGAATTTTTGTTTAATATTAATAAATATAATTGACTTTTGTTATAGTATTCCGACGTGTTTTATTTGCAATGCATTTTGCATTTGGTATCGATATCTTTTAATAATAAAGATCACATTCTTTGATCTTTGTTATTAAAAAATCTTTGATCTCCCTTTAAAAAAGTAAAAGAGATATCGAGTTTGTTTTAAATCACAAATTATTAAATGAAATATATATATATATATATATTTAACACAATTATATGTAACAGTGACGGCTGGCAGTAGAATTCAATTTTACACAGATTTTATCACGTTTCGCGCACTCGTGCGTAAATGATTTTATTGCTTCACGGCAATTAGCATGAACGAGAAACGCGTACTTATAAATATGCCAATAAAATGACAATTATAGCGATAGTCGATTCGACGGTAGTGACACTGATAAAAAAGGTTGACGCATAATAAACAGCAATTGTTCAAATCGACGATCCAGAAACAGATGGATCTCGATACTAGCTTAATAGACAATGTACGGATACATGGATCGTTGCTCAGGAATGATGTAATTGCACAAATGAAATATATTCGTGCATGATGCATCTTGGTACTTTCAAGCATTTTTTTAAAAGTGTATTTTTCGCGTTTGCAACATTTATATTTTTAAATCAAAATCATAAATTATTATAATCTGTCATATTAAGAGTAGAGAACATATTATAACATATATATCAGTCACAAGCTATCGCAAAAGGTAAAAATTCTAACTGCGTAAAAGATTTGTGGCACCGAAAGTTTTATTTCCACTCGAAAAACTAACTGTGTGTATATATATATGTATATATATATATAAACTAGAATCAGAGAAGTTATAAAACTTGGTATACATTGCGAAGAGATATAAAAATGGTACATACTAAATTTTGCCAATTTAATGGAGAATGAATCACTTGAATCTCTATATGCTCCTCGACAAACATACAATGCTTCGAGTTTAAATTTTTTATTTGTAATGCTATATGTTGCAAATAGTCTTTTCATAAAAACAAATTAGAAAAAAGATAAATAAGAACGATGAAGGATATTTTATAACTTAAGTTTTTTTAATCGCATATACATATACGGACATTTCAGTCTTTTCTTCGGACTATCTTCAAACTAGCATAATTTAAAAATGACAATAATGAACATAAATAAAGTATCTTTAAACATAACAGTCAAATAATAATAATAATTTATTAACATTAAATTAGGAAAATCTTAACGATAGATTAACAATCAAAAGCGGATCTGGCGTTATCTTTGTTTGCAGTCTTCATCGCGCGCGACTAAGTATTTGTTGAGAATTCAAATTAAACGTTTTTGTTAAAAGATTATAACGTCGTGTAAGCTAGCCTTGCAAGTAGAAATAAAAATTCTGAAATACCAGAAATCTTACGCAGTTAGAATTTTTTTTTCATGATAGCTCTTGACTCAACAGAGTAGCATGGAAATGAAATACTCCTAGATGACGTAGACAAACAGCCAGAGATCGTTATCTTCTGACGCGCGTCTTTCTTTCTATGCTTGTTTTTGGATTGAAAAATTTGTTTAGACGTGTTGAGAATTCTGGTGTAAATGTAAAAAAAAAATACTGACACGTTTTCCCGAGATTTTGTTCGTTCTCACCGCTCAATTACGTCAAGGCTTTATATCACAGGAAACAGCAAAATTCTACAGTAAAAATCAACTGACGCGCGCAGCCCAATAAAAAAAGATTTGTTAAATAATTGTAATGTGTTAAAAATCAGATTTCGCACAGCAGAGCTTTGTTCTGATTTTTTTTTATCTCTTTATTTACTGTGTCTGACTTCTGAATGAAAGAAGCTTTATGCACATGATAACATTTTACACTCTTTCAGTAAATCAACAAGTTTATACGTTTTTTTATAACGATAAAATAGATGTTCCTACGTAATACAATTAGAAAGCGAAAGAATTTTTTATCTTAAATTTTGATATTATTGTAACTTTATTTTATTCAAATTATTAGAGATAATTTAAATTTAATTATTTATAATATAGAAGGTAATTTTTATGTTGAAAGTTGAAAAATTAAATGAGAGAAAGAAACAATGTACTATGCAATATTTAATAATATTAATAATCCTTTCATAAAAGTTTTATCGTAAATTGCGACGTAATGTTACGGTATAAGAGTTCGCGTGCGCAAATTTAAGTCTAGACATTAATATCCAAGTTTGTTGTTATTTCACCATTGATTTTAATCTTACATGAGCGCGTGCTAACGGAAAGATCCAATTCACTTTCAAAATGTATGAAACTTTATCTCGTTTAACCCGAAAAATCATGAACAGTTGTATCGTATTGTATATATTGTTTGATCAATGAAAGGGCATTGCACGCTTAACTGCGTAGCAAAACTAAACGTTTCTCGTAATCGATAACGTTTGTTTTGACGTTTCTGTAACGTAGCAACGTAGAAACACCGACGATATCTGATTCTTAAAGTCATTGGACTTAAAACGTATCCTAAGATAAAGGCGCGCATTTCGATTTTGGAATTGCCTATAATAATATTAAATCTGTTATTAATAACAGTGTATTTTATTTTTCTTGAATAAAAAGAGAAAAGACAGTGTAGACGTTGAAGAAGAATACGACATGCAATTGCTATTGCATCGACAAACAGTAATATATGGCATATTAAAAAAACTAAATTATCTTCAATAATTTAGACAAGTCATTAAAATACAGAGAAGATAACAGTTTTAACTCGTTGAATGCTTTTCTAGGTTTGTCACATAGAATATTTTTAAACACCGCGAATTCTCGATTGCACAGCATCACGTAACATTATATGTATATAGCTCATTTATATTAGCACAGGTCCTTCAATCACGTTGAGTGTTGCCTTGACATCGGTTACGTCACCGCGATGAATAACATTTCATGGCTATATCGGTTCGATTATCGTCTCGATGTTATTCTCAGCCGCGACAAGTCGATGCGTATACAGTGACTCGATAATAACGATCTCGTACTGATTTTTAAATCTTACGCAGGTGTGAGTAAAAGAACTACAACTTGATTATTAATATACGTATTTATTATAATCTTTCATTATCTGTACTTGGCTGGGATCGTACTCGCATTGAATGCATGAAACTAAAAACTCTAAAATTTCTCGCAACAGTCGATAAAAAAGCAGCGTTTGTATATTAAGGAATTCACTAAACTAAAAATAAGAAGTAAAGTATATTATGACATTTTTACAGAATTAAAAATAAAAAAAATTGATCTTTAAAAACAAAAAGTAAAAAAATATCGTGTAATTTAAAATGCTAGTAAACTAACATTTCTTTTCTCTTCAATTAATATGCTTTTAGTCAAGTTAAAATATTTCAACTTTACTACCTGTTAGTGTGCCCTACTATGCTAGTAGTTTAATAAATAAGAAAGCATCGTGTGATGCTTTACGCGTGTAAAGACGATCCTAAGGGCCGCGGTAAATCTACCGTGCGTGGTATTAGACACTTCTCTTATCTGCTCTAAATATGTATGTAAATTGCCTCTCGGTGGTTCATCGGCTATCCCCGATGCTCGACGTCGGATTCGAGGGTGGAAATTTGTGAAACGCGATTACAATGGATAATACATGTCTGCCTTACGTTCTAAAAGCGAGAATATAAGCGGCGATTACGTGCAAGATCGCGTGCAGCGATGAACATGGCTAACCTCATCCGTCATGTTTTTAACTTCTGCTCTTTGATTGAAGAAATACAAAGTACAAGAGTACGTTTCAAAGTACGCTTTGTATTTACGCGAGAGAGAGAGAGAGAGAGAGAGAGAGAGAGAGAGAGAGAGAGAGAGCGAGCAAATCTCTTTAGACTATATTCGCGATACGACTTCTGGATCCTTCTGCATGATTGCTATTTGTTATCAGAATTATAATCGAAAATATAAGTTTAGTTATGTTAGTTTAAAAATAAGAATTGATATAACTAGTTGAACGTGAACATGAAATTTCAATACATCCCCTTTAAAGCGTAAGTAATAGAAGAGTTAAAAAATTTAATAATAATAAATTGTAATAAATTTAAAATAATTTATATTTATAATATTAATAATAACTTTATAATAATTTTATAATGACTTAATAATAGTTAATAAGTTTTTAGTCACTCATACATCTTGATGTGAAAACAAAAGCATTTGAATGCTATTGCTACTTTAAATGGATTGATATTATCCGACGTAATGTCTTTTCATACATTTGTAACTTGTAATATTCTATTTGATATGAATGAAAACGAGATATACTTGCAGTAATATATTTGAGAGATATTCCATAAGATGAGAGATGTTCCAGTACATCTCACGAACTTCATTTTCTCTTTATGAAAAAAAATATGTGTGTGTATGTGTGTATGTGTGTCCTGTGTATATATCCAGCTGTGAACGTATATATACGGACTTTGTAAGTGCTACGAATATTCAATGCAATATATATGACGTTTGTAATGAAATGGTTAATTGGATAAAAGAAATTTATCAGCAAAGAAACTACATAAAGTAGAATATCAGTCTGTATTTTTATCATATACTTAAATGACTTTATTCTAAAAAAGACGCTAAATATATTTTAGTCAAATTATATTATATACCAAATATATATATCTTTTCTCTCTCTTTCTCTTATATGTCTACAGGTTCAAGGCTACTTTCTTTTTATACATTATAAATTAAATCATATAAGCCGTTATTGTTTTCTTAAAAATTGATATTGGACTCTGTGAGATCAAGTTGTAGAGATTTATTCTTTTAACAACAAGTTTAATCTTGTTAAGCCGCGATTTATCAAATCATGTCGGAATACATTATAGTGTCATTTTGATAAAATCTGTCATAAATCTCATTAAGCTCATCATCATCCTTTGTCAAGTGAATGTGCATTTCCGCTGTAAATGAATAGTTATCGCTCACTTGTGTTTTAATCGCGGTAAATCGATGGAATTTTTCCGTCGCGAAAGTTCGTACATTAATTTCAACCTATCGAGCTAATTTTCGTATAACTTTAATGTAGCTTTGACACGAACAGCGCGCCGTATTTCAATTTTGTCATTACTTTAGTAGCTTTTCGTTAATGTAATATCTATTATCTTATAGTATATATATTTGAACATCACTAATTCTATTGCCCTTATTATTATTATCGACTCGATTCCGTTATTTCGCAATTGTCAATACTTTGTGTTTTATATAACGTAATCTTCAATCTGCTTAATTTAAAAACGAATGATAAAAGATGACAGTTTTACAGTCTACAAAAAGTTAATTTTCAAGAAAGAAATATACTTTTTTTTTTTTTTTTCTTAGCCGTTATTTTTTATAATTTCATCGTGAAATGGAAAATATTCATGGGTGATCGAAACCGAACGATTTACTATGTACACTTTTTAACTTTATTATCATTTTATTATCAGTTTATCATTTATCCGTTTACGTGTGAAACTTTATATTTAAAGTTATGTTCAATCCGGGTCTTGATTACGTCAATTTGCGCATCGCCATGCCCAAGTTTCTCACGCAACTCCGACCGGACTTCTCGCCGAAATCCTCACGAGGATCGCAAGGTCAAGCCGAGAGAACGGGATTAGGGAATACGGGATCTAGGTCAGAGTTTCCTTTATTCAACTCTCCTGTCTCGGCTCCTCTTTCGCGGTCCAGTCTTCTACCATTTCTTTCTCGGTTTTCAATCTTTTTATTTTGGACTAGACGCGATAGCTTTTCTGGATTCTGACGAAAATCGTTACAATGCATAACGAGACATGACTAGCTACCGAAGAATGTTGGTGATGCTTTATTGAATGTATCCCCAGGCTACTTTTACAAAAACTCTCGGACTGGATAGCTCGGTCCATTGGGAGAATGAACCAGACATGGGCAGTTTCAATAGATACGAAAGAACGAAATGGAGAACTAAATGACGTCAAGGTTGTGCTATACTCTGATCATGTGATTTTAAAATCGAAAATTAAATATTGTGCAACAAAATATTTTAAATCCAATACGGAATAAATTCGGTAATTGTCTTATTTCAAATTATTAAATGTATTTGTGCAATGATTTATGTTTATTATATGTTCACATGTTCGTGTGCTACTCAGCAGAATATAAATGCACAGATTAATGAAAACAGAATCTGTTATAATTATGACAGTTCATAAATTTTGATAATTAGTTTTAATGCAGATTGTTTATTTTTTTCAAACTTTGTTACGTTACACAAATTAGTTTACGTTAAGAGTTCATATTTGATGTTATTTAATCTATTCGAGAGATAAAGAAAAAAAAAAAAGGATAGAAAATGCATCAAATATTTAAGTCATGTAGAATAATTACGCAAACATGAAACACAATTTTCTGCTAGCTTTTATGCATACTCTTTATAATAAATGTATGTATACACTTTCTATCGTTACTTCTGTCGTACACGACGTTCTTGATACCTACAATCATATGTACGCATGAGCAACTTTTGCACGCGTTTCATACCTTATTTAGTCACGCGTCTTTTTTTAATTTTTGCTCCGATTATTTAATTTTAATTTATTATTTATATAGAAGAGTCTTTAATTTAGTTATTAGTTTTCAATTTTTATTAAAAAGAAAAAATAGTTTCGTTCTTTACAACTTCACGATTTGTGACACATTAAATTTAAATTACAGATTTTTATTATATCTAGACACGGCTATGTTCTCATATGGTGAAATGTTAAACAAGGGTAGTTATTTACAATTGGGCAGAATGTGAGTGTATATGTTAGTAAGTTATATACAGCGTCGACCTCAGAATACATAGTAGACGTAGCATATAATGTCAATATAAAGCAGGTGTTGAGATTCGGGGCAAAGAGGGACTGCAAGCAAATTGGCTCACAGTTGTTTGTTTTTCTATGTATATGTGTTACGGTGAGTGACAGTAATGTTTGTGCATATTTTTGTGTGCATACATTCAAAAGTGCCTGTAGTTTCTCATTATCATTAATCTCAATAATCTCGTAAAAAGCTTCGTTCATGTATTTTAAGGTCGACAGTATACAGGGTACAACCTATACATATATTCTGCCCAATTGTAAATGGTTGCCATGACTTCACTTGTAACATCGCTGTTAGCAGTCTGATGTAATAAATAGAAGTCTGTGTAGATTGAATAGTTCTGTGCACAGTTAAGATGTTCTTTCGAATAGTTTCTGATACTTTTTTGCAATAAGTCCACACTTTTAATTTAAAATACTTACTTTGAGAGAATATCTAAAATATGTTGAATTTCTGAATTACATTTATAAGTATATAGTCAAACATGAAAACTACATAGTTTTATTATTTATATGGTTATAGCAAAATTTTCTGAAATATCAAAATTTTAAAATTAATCATGTTAGATTGTTTTAAAGGTGGATATGAATTGAGCAAACGAATAAGGAACGAACGAAAAGTGAATGTAAATTTTAATTATTAAACGGAAGATGTGTATCAAAATAATTGTGTGTTATGAAACTAGTTAATTCGCGTTTGGACCAATTTGCTCCTGATAAAAAAAAAAAAAAATTCTCAGCATGAACGAGAATATAGTCCAACGCGAATGTTTAAAAATTTATATTTGCTGTTTCATTCGTTCACTATACATCTATTAAAGAAAAACTGATATTTTGCATATTGGCATGTGAACTTGGCGTTTTATTATATAAAATTAATAATATTGTACTTTGTATCACGCTTTATTTCGTTAATATCTCAAATGATTACAAAATACAAAAACAAGTATTAAAAAATAATAACCAGTCCCCGACTTTGCCACATTGCGGATCGTATGAGCTGAAGCAAAGACAAATGATCAGTTCCCGTGCACATCAAACTATGCATGCATTTAATTAAAACAATCGTAAGTTTTTCTGATAATGCTGCACGAGAACGAAGATGTCAATCGACGTCTCCGGTCGTTAACGTCAAAAATCAAAGACGTCGATTCACGTCTCCGTTAATGTATAATATGTTAAGATATTTTAATTTTGTTAATGTTATTTGATAGAGAATTGTTTGTACCCTTTTTATTTCGTTTGTACTTCAAAGAATTAAAAAAATATAGTACTCTTTAATTTTTAATGTAACGTTAAAATATGTTACATTGATTTTTATAAAATATTATCTTTTGAAATACAAACGATTTTAAAGCTGTACAAATGGGTACAAATGAGATTCTCTATTAAATCTCGGTGATCATTTTATGATATCTTTATAAAACGGTTAAATGGATCTTCAACGAATCAAGTATTTCTCTTATAAAGGATATCTAAAAAATTAAAAAATACTATGCTTCTATACTATACTTCTATACTTTTTGAGATACAGACAAAATAAAAAACGGTACAAATGGGTACGAACAATTTCCCATTGGCCGTTTTACAACATCTTTAAAAATAATAATTGCTTCTTATAAAATATATTCTTAAAAATTAAAAAATGTTATATATGTACATTTCTGTACTTTTTGAGGTACGAACAAAATAAAAAATACAGAGGGGTACAAATGATTCTGTGAATCTTAGCCGTTGAGGATATATTTCGAAACGGCATTATCCCTTATGAAAAAAGCTCCCTTATGAAAATTGTCCCCTATGAAATACCCCTTGAAAACTAAAAAAACTACTGCACTTCTATCTTTCGAGATACAAGCGACCTAAAAAGTACAGAGTGTACAGAGGTACAAACGATTCTGTGAATCCCGTTGGCCGTTTGACGATATCTGTACAAACGGCCAAGGTATCTCTTAAAAAAATATTTAAAAATAAAAAATGCTCTACTTTATATCTTTTGAGATACAAAGTGGTACAGACGGTTACAAACGATGTTCGTTTGGATTCCGTTGACAGTTTTATTTATATTAAAAAACAATTACCAAATTATTTTTTATAAAAAGTAATTAAAAATAAAAAAGATTTGTAGTTCTGTATTCTTTAAAAGACAAAATCAAAAGTTATAGATAGAAGTATAGATAATTACAATTTTTTTTTTTGAATTTCATTAACCATTTAATGATATCTTAAAAAAAATGATAAGTTATCCTTTATAAGAAATAATTAAAAATAAAAAAAAGTAAAAAAAAAAATGCTATAATTCTGTGCCTTTTAAGACACAGATGAAATAAAAAGTGGTATAAATAATCATAGATACAAATAATTATGTGTCGAATCCTATTGACCGTTTCACGATATCGTAAAAAATTGTGGAATTATTCTTTATAAAAGATAGTGCCTTTTAAGATATAAAAAATGTTACAGACAGATATAAGTAATTTTCTATTAAATAATATTAACAAAATTAAAATATATTTTAAAGTTGGACACTGGTTATTTTTTAATCCTTTGAAGAACAAACGAAATAAGTACGATACAAACAGACACAAACGAGGTACAAACTATATATTGTATAGCATTAATCTTTAATTTTTATCAAATAGGCGCAAAATTCACATTGATTTATAGCATTATATTAGTTGAAACTAATGAAACAAGAACTCGTGACTTTAAATATATATTTAACATAATAAATATATATTTAATATATTACACATATGTATAAAGATATTAATTTTAAAAACTTCATATTTCAGAAATTATAATAGCTATAGCCACACGCGATTTTCACAATTATACTTGTTTTATAGAGTGTAATTCAGAACTCCAACATTTTCTCATGATTTTAAAAAAAATATTTGATATTAGAAGTAAGTTTTTTAAATTGAAACCCGTTTTTACAAACTCTTGTAAAAAAGTATGCTTTATAACAAATACTTTTATAAAAAATCTGTAACTATTTAAATATAAAAGAACATCAGAATTATGCTTAGAACTATTTATAATTTTTATTTAATAATAATTAGTTTATTTAATTTTGTGTCAAAAATCGTGAAGTTGACATCAATCAATTTTCAAAGTCCCTATTGTTACACAGAATCATTTTTAAAAATTCAGAACTCTTAATGGACTTCAGGTGTTATAATATAAAAGTGCTGTTTTTATACTTTTTTTTTCTTTTGTGTCTATGGCTGCCCATAAATAAAAAAATTGCATTGTGTTCTTAAAACATTGTTTCTTTATGCATCGTCTCACGAAACAAAGAAAATTTCTCCGTAAATATATTGTATTTTGTAAAACCCTTTGAAGCAAAATTATTAGAAACTGATTTTAGATTCTTAGAAGCTATTTTTGTAAAATTCTTAGAGATAGATACTTTTATAAAAATGAAAACTTTTAGTACGTTGTTATTATTTTATAATAATATAAATTAATGCAGTTGCAATGTATATTTAAAAAAAGATTTTTACGAGTAAGTTAAATCTGACATTCACAAATAATTATTTAATATTATTAAAAGAAATACATTGAATAATATTATCGTGAAAAATTTCTAAAAAAAATTTTTAAACGTATTTATTTAAATGCTACGAAAATTAATAAGAAAATAATAGAGAGAATCCAATATTCTTATCACTTACTTGTTTCTTATGTGGCGGTTCACAACAATTCGGACGATTTAACGGCTGGCTGACGCACTTGGCTATACCGGCGGTCGACACGTTGCACTTCCGTTGTGCTCGCAGCCTATTGTCTCGTCCCTTTCGAATTCAGCGGTTATAACTCGGGGAATGCGATTTCGGTTCACTTTCACAAACAGAGTCCCATTCGTAGCGAGTCAGCAATCTTTCGATAAGAGCGAATCATGTTGCATCGAGACTGTAGTATACGAAGATCGTTAGAAGGTCAATGATTGAAGGACAGCATGTTTTTGTTCTCAAGAAAATTTTGTCTCAATGATCGGATACATCTCTTTTAACGGTCAGACCTTTGTGGAAATTACTGAATTCTTCGACCTACAATGGATTTAATACAGTTTATTTCAGATTGATTGATCTAAAAGCGCATCTGTGAGATGTATTGATTCTTTATAAATTTTATTCTGTTTTGTTCCTGCACATTCATTTTTATGCACTTTTATATCGGAGCAAAAGTATTTTTACATTAAGATTACCAAGAGAAAAGATAAGAAGAAAGAGAGAGAAAAAGAGAGAATATTCACAACGAGTTTTTGTCAAATGTATAACAGAATGCATTTCAACATTTTCGGAAAAAAAATTTTTTTTTAAATTTTTTATCAAATGTTACTTTAAAATAAAAGCAATAAATTCGTCACCATTGTCACTGATATTCTTTGAACAGCTTAACGAATTTATCAGTGAAAAAAAACACGTGCTTGTACACAAAATTTCACATATTAAGTTCAAAATAAGTTATTCTGATTTTATAAAGTGTATCGACACCTCTTTTTTTATAAATTCACTTTGATTTTTACACATTCTTAATTCTCAGACGAAAGACTATTTTCAAAGTATCACAAATGAGAGCCGCAGAAATTGTCGCGATTGATTTTTTAAGCAGTCGGATCAATGCGTCAAAAAGAAAACACAGGGCGCATATGCACTTTTCTGATTTTCGCGTTTACTTTTGAGAGGATCAGTCATTTTAACAAGATATTTGCTTTAATTATTACACACTGTTGTGTCATCTCGCGCGTTATTACTTTCGAATCATGAATGAAAATCATCGATGTCCACCTTATTTTCAACTTCGATTGAATGAATACGTCACGAAGAACACTCGCGCGATGCGTATATATTTTTTTCTTTCGGAGCAACACAAGGCTAGCGTTAATTCGGAGCAGTACGATGCATTGCGGTGCGGTGCGGTGCGATGCAACGCGATGTCGAAGGGAACGCGCGTACACGAGGAGACTGCAATCTCTTTGGCCAGCACCAGAGTCAGGTCAGGTGTAATAGTCGTGAGAAATGCAAGGGGAGACGACGAACGAACGAGCTGCGCGCATTCGCACCTGACGCGGTGCGACACGGCTCGCGGCTCGCGAAGAACTGGCGAAGCGCGCGCCAACGCAAACTCACCAGGCCCCTCTTTTCAACCGACGAGACCAACCGAACGACCGACCGACCGAACCGCTGGTGAAGAGCAGGTACCGACACTATCCTTGTCCCTGTTTCACCCGCGCCGCCGCAGCCCACCATCCCCCTACCCTCGGCCGACCTTTCGGAGCGTGCATCCCTATTTACCCCCGGATTTATCCCAGGTCCGGATCGACGCTGTCGGGGTCTCGTCGAACAAGCTCGGCACCTGTCGAACGTTTTATTTACAGGCCTTTCTCCAGGTTTTGTTTCTTGCGAACAATTTTATTGCACGTACGAGTCGAAGAATAAAAAGAATAGAATAATAATTAATTGTAAATTTCCAAGTTATAGTAATTCAATTTATTTTTATAGAAAAGGATTTAAAGTTGATTTATATTTGCATGTTTCTTTTTCATAATGAATTACTTGTTTCACGCACGCACTCTTACAATTTGCTAGATTTCTTATATTTTATTTTATAATTTTTATATATATTTTATTTTGAGTTACGTAAATAGAAAGAATAAACTTCATACGGAAATAAAATGTTCAAATATTTTTTTTACTTTGCAGATTATATATATATAAACGTAATTTAAGTGATATAAAAAATAAACACACCAAAAACATAAATATTAATTACGTAAATATATACAATAAATATAACAAGAAATTACAATCATTTTTTGAATAAAACCAACATATTAAATATGCAGGAATTTTTTATATCACAAATTTTACATGAATTAGCAGTGACTCTGGCAGTAACGTAAAATTATTTGCCTTAGTGCAGATGAGATGACGTCATACGTTATATAGGTTTATAGAACACGAGACTAAAGCGCGAACGCTATGAGCATGCGTCGATCTTACAATATATAGTACATAGAATAGAAACATGTAGATTGAAATATCAATCAATCGTTACGTAACAATCATTAGCATATGATGCTAATTAGCCATGTTTTTTCGATATTTATATGTATTGAATATCTATAAGTCTAATAGCCAAACAAGTACTAGTCGTAAAGTAGTAGCAGCAGACTGCAACGATGATATATCGATTGGTATGTAAGGTCATTTATCACGCTCTATAATTATTTACGATTGCATGATTAATCACTTATTTATTTATGATGAAACTCACGACTGTGTTGAGAATTCTTGCGATCGTAATCATATATTACTCTAGACATTTCGTCTTTTAATATTTTCTCATCGTGACTACAACGTGTATTTCAATATTTATCGTTGTAATAAATTAGAACAACGCACTTGTCAATCACTAATTAACGAGCTAATTTTTATATGAGTTATATTGAGTAATGCAATTGAATGAATAAATCTTGAGTAAATTTCAAATTAAAATAGAAAAAGAGAAAAGTAGAAATACAGAGTGCATTTTACTGTTACTTGCGTCGACATTTTTGTGGGATAACCAGCCCAAATGCTTATTAAGAAACAGGGGATTAATTTCCCGCACCGGAGGACGTTTGAAATAAGTCCTAAAGCGACCTGCAGACAGAAGTAGTTAACGCGGTTAATGACAGGGCGTGTACCGCGCAAAGTAGACGAATCTCGTAGCGATTAATATGCACGCGAGACTGGAGAGCAACGGGAATCTGTCTTTTGTGTTCGTCAGACTATTACAATTTGTCTAGCAGCACACACAAGAGCGGGAAGATCTATAATACATCACGGTAATTCGTCTTTCGCGCTCGAATCGTGGCTTCTTTCCCCGCGACTTGTTCCCGCGTGCTCATTTCTAACATCTACCCGTCTAGCTCGATTTGCGAACAAAAGGTAGGCCACAATTGCGAACAATAAGAGAATCTTAGCGCGTTCCGGTACTAAGATTTGACTTCACGCCTCGTGAGGTTTAATATGCGCCGACAGATCCCTCTTTCTCTCTCTGCATATCGGCGACACCATCGCCGATCTCAAATCATTAAGAAATCTATGGTAACTCTAACGGATATCACGTTTTTTAACATATTATTTATTTGCATTTAATATGCTAATACGTATTAAAGGTGCTAATGTTTTTCTATTTCTATTTTTGCATTTCTGCAGATGAGAAATTTTGGAAAGATAATTTTCTATTAACTTTCACAAAAGGTTTTATTCGATAGGATTTAATTATAAATTTTAAGATGTGTGCAATCTATTTCGATAATACCGTCGATATAATAAAATATGTAAAAATCGGGCGCAATGATTTTCTCTGTTGATAAACAATTTTGTATTGATTTTATTTTTGCAATATGCAATTTGTTATCTGCATGTTGTAGAACATTGAATTTGGAGAAAAATTGCTAAGATGACGTGTACAGATATATGACGATTGACAAAGAGACAATTGTATTCGCGAGAAAATAAAATGATGATAGAGGAAAGAGAAAATAGAGAAAACTTTTTCCAGTTGCAAATGCGATCGATTCTTCAACAAACGGTACAATCTACATACAGTATTTATTTGTTTTGCATTTCGCATATTTTAAAAGAAAACAACTGAAATTTGTTTAAATCATAGCGAAGTACATGCAACATGATGCATCTTATATATGCTATTACTATTATTCTGATATATTTAATATTTAATATATGAAGACGTTATTTTAAAATTTAAATTTATTTTAATATGTTTTTAAATTTAATTTTACAGTGAAATTAAATTTGAAAGATCACATTACTTATATTTTATAAAATATTGAAAGGATTGATTTCAAAGTATTATTTTAATTATATTTATATTTATTATATTTAACTTGTGTTATTATATGAATTTAAATTCAACATTTTAAATATTTCCGATAAACTGACAATAAATAATTTGCAGAACAGATATAATTATACCATTGATTTCGTAGAAAATCAATTTTAGTGCAATGTTGATGATATTGTCAAAGTAGGATTATCTTAACGCAAATAAAGTTTGTCATTCCAAATAGAGTTTATTAAATTTTCAAGCACAGCAACGACTTATCTATAAATTATGTATTCATGATCATATATTGCATATATGTGTTCAGATATTACGTTACGCAAACAATAGCATTGGCTATGTGAAATATAATAAAATGCGAGACGGATGCTGTCAACGTCCTCGTAAATATCAGTTCGTCGCGGTCGGATCGCTATCTGAAATTCACTTCGATGCATAAAGTTTTGCGCTCGAATCTCCAACGACGGATACATTTTACTTCTACTTTATTCTTCGTCGAAACTTTCTCACTGGCAGAAAAGCCTGTTCACATCTTTCTTTCCCGCCCCTCTCCTTCTTCCTTTTACATCCTCTCTTCTCTCTTTTTCTCTCATACGAAAAGAGGGAAACGCGATTTGAATCTTTACGCTGTTCGACAGGATTCGCAGGTCGTTCGAATTATTTTCCGTAATTATTCGGGAAAAGGGACGCTTTTCCTTCGGCCGACGTAAATTCGTTTTTCTAATCATGCGAAAGTTGAAAGCTTAATCCGAATTAACCGAGCGAAATGGAAGCAGGCGTGTCGAGTGAACTTTTACGACTTGCGCGTATTCTAGTTTTGCACAGCTTGAAGGGGATGATTACGGTTTCAGGCACGTGACTCCTCACAACACGGGATAATTCCTTTCTAGAATTTCCTGATTTCTCTCATTATCTCTCGCAGGTCTCTCAATTCTATAAACTTGTAGTTGCATTCTGTCACATATGTTATGCACGATAGATACATTAATATGTAAATCGCATAATAGCTTCTATTTGCAGATCGATAAAATACCTCTAACCAAGATACGATATGCATATAAATGTTATTAATTACAATTCTAATAAAAATGAATAATTAATGAAGTATTTAATAAATAAACATGGATGTTATTTACATGCACACACACATGTCATTATAATATGTTAGTGCAATACGATTACATTTTAATTTAATTTTTTATGATATATTAATCACATCATTATTATTATTTATATATTATTTTTTCTTAAAACAGATTTTTCTCTTGCACGTAACACCCGTACGTTATAAAATATTCATTGAAAGCGTTTTTTATGCAAGTGTATTTCATGCAACGATTGCTACGTACAGATTCTTCAATATATATGATACTAATAATATTGTATTTTATAAGCAAGTAATATAATATCCGATGAATATTCGCGTGTATATATCATCAATACTACGTGCTGTTTTGGTACATTGCTAATAAAAGCTTTATAACCATGTCACAGTATAACACGTAACGCGTTTATGGTCGATGTCTCTTTTCGAAGAAGCGTATACTGTGCGCTGCAGTTTCCGAAGTTCCATTATCCTCTAGTCTCTACTACCTTCGAATTTAGCAACAGTTTCACGCACACGTGGAACTGCATTTATGGCTCACTGAATTTTACAGAGGCGACGTTGGTCAAAAAGCACACATTTCGGATATTCAGAAATTTCTACAATTTAAAAGTTGTTGAAATCGAGGACGTGTGCATCGTATAACGATGAAATCGATTCGTTTTCTTGCTGTCGTCATATGCGGTATTGTTGACGATATGACTTCGTTTAAAAACGCCGGGAAAGAATTATGCTTTTACGTCGCGTTCTTCCTTTGCAGATTTATTCGTCAGAGACGACTGCATATCGCGTGCGCATGCATTGTTGAAATAAATTGCATTGGTATAACTCGACAATGAATGACGCTCTCGAATAATAGAAATCACGATTAAACAACATGGGTTTAATTTACGCTTGCGATCAAGTGTGTTACTTAAATATATAATAATTATTCAACGATAATAAATAACGTGACATATTCGCGTTTGACATTTTGAAACTGGATATTCGTCACACGCTTTAGTCAATTGAGTCGTGTCAGAAGAAAGAGAAAAATTAAACCGGCCGCTTTTACAACTTATAATTTACAGCATTACAAATGTAATTAAAGTACCATTTATTATTGTATTTTTGTTATTCGCAATAATTCGTGAAAATATTAGATACTCGGAAGAATGGCCAGTAATAATAGCAGCAAAGTTAGTATAGTGTTACTAAATATACTATACAAGGTGTTTATTTAAATCTTGTAAAAAATGCCCTGAAAGTTCCCTACTTTTCCAGGTATTTTTGTTCAAAATTGCAAGTAGAAGAACTATTTTCACAACTTTCTCTAAAATAAATTATTTTTATTATATGCATTTTCTAACGTTGTTTGTTCATACGAATATTTGTTTAATTAATATTTTAATAATTTTTACACATAATAGTCGCAATACGTTTCAATACAAGACAAGCTCAGTTTTCTTCAAGAATGGTTAGAATAATATAAAAATAATTTAAAAATAAAAAAATTATATAAAGATTGAAATATATACATATATATAAATAATGTTAGAAGATTAATTGGCAATTATATATTGATACACGTATTTATAAATATTACAATTATATTTTATCTGTATATCTAATTCATATATTTTCAAAAATGGGAATAAAATATACATATTTTTCAGATCTACATGTCAAGACTAATAATAATAATTGTATATATCACTTATTTAATTTTTATAGTCTTTATATATATATATATATATATATATATATATATATATATGTAGATCAAGATATGACATGTAGATTTTTATCTGAAAGATATGTATATTTTATTCCCATTTTTGAAAATATATGAATTAGCTGTACATATAAAATATAATTGTAATATTTATAAATACGTGTATCAATATAATTGCCAATTAGTCTTCTAATATTATTTATATAAAAGCATTTTATATATACATTTTATACATATCATTTCTAGAAATGTGCCAAACAACACGCTTATGAATAGAATTGTATAATATTTTACTCGTTTGTGGTGCATGTGCAATATGGTAGTCAGCGACATATGCAAGCACTTAAGTTACAGCTTGTGTTTCAACATCTACGCAGTGCTTGCGGTCGGATTTATGTATCTCCAATTCATCTAAAGAGATGGATGTCGTATTACGTAATTGAGATAATGCACTACATCGAGATTACATAATCTAGTATTTCTAGATTATCCATTATTAATTTGAATTTCCTTTAGAATTTCGACTTTAACTTTAGCAAATATCTCTTATGATTACATTGTTTGTGCGGAATAGAAATGGTTGCATTTGCATACTTATGCAAATAACCAAGAAAAATTATCACAAAGTAAAAAATTGATTAAAATTTAATTTAAAAAAAAAACGTTTGTAACGAAATATTATTTTTCTAATCTTTTTGTTATCGTTTTTAGAGATATTATATCTCATATTTTATAAAAATATTTTTCATATATAAAACAAGACAATAAGTTTACAATTTCATTGTCATTTAAATGTTATTTTCCACTTGGAGCTCCGTGGTTAACTCGCTGAGCTGTATAAATTAATTAATATAAATATATTGGAGAGATCTTTTTATTGTAAGATTTTATCCTGTCTTTTAACATTTCTGTCCATTGGTCATTTTTTTTTTCTTGAAAGATCGATATCCAACCTTCTATCTAATGTTTAGGTAATTTTCTCGGTTGGTCTTGTTTGGGATATCTGTGTTTTAGCGATTTTCGTTTTTCCAGGTTTGTTCACATTCTTCCTCTTTTCATTTTTTCTTTTCTGATCTATTCTACTGTGTTCTGAATGTCAAATTATTCCTTGATTGATTTGTTTGATTATTCGAGAGTCGTAGAATATTTTATAATAATCGAAGATCTATTATATATTGTTCTTATGATTTAATAGAACATTTAGACTTCTCTTAGATTCGTGGCAATTAATTTCTTTTCTTTTCACGAAGTGGTTCTGGATAATACATATGGAAAATTCTGTTTTCACTTTTAGTACATTTTTATTGATTTTCAACCGTTCGTTTTTCGTTTTTCAATATCCATTCTGTCAGTTTTTTAAATAATGAAATTTTTATTTCTACTGCATCTCTATTCATCGAAGTAATGTAATTGAGGATTTTATAATTGCGACGATTATAAAATAGAGTTGAACTTTTCGATAAAGAAACAATTGTGCAAGAACTTTGTTAACGATTTTTCTTCTAACAAGAGATATACATATAATGTCTCTTCTAAGCAAATCAGCATATTTATTTCGTGGAAGAATACGGCCGGCGCAGTTGTTTTCGGACTTAAAGTCAAAGCGACCTATGAGTTAAAAAATCACACCCACGCCTCATTTCTTTATCGTAATAATGTCGCGAAAGAGGTGAAGAGACGAGTGTGCGGTAGCTTTCTTCGCAATTTTCATAAATCCTATGAAGAAGAAGAGCTTACCAAGGTTTAAGCCGAAAGTCTCGAAGTTTACGTAAGGCTTCTGAGAATTGACAACGCCCGAAAAGAATTTTTAGAGGCTCAGAAATCTACTAATATTTATCTTTCGACGTTAAGTTTCTATCCAACAAATCCAACTTCTTTCCATACTTGAGATTTCCCTTTCTCTTTCTCTTAGTGTCCGGGAGGGCACATTTCTATTCTGTCTTTTCATTTACATTATTATTTCTTGATCTTTGTTCTTCAACGAGATCACATTCCAACATCTTATCTTCAGTGTTTTTATTTTGTTTCTTTATTTTCGTTTACCATTTGATGTTGCCGAGTCGACGATGTTTTCAATCTTTTTCGAGGCTGCATTGTTGATTCTGGGAGCAATCAAATTTTTTTTATCACGGGTTAAATTTACTTTTTTGAATATCTACTATTATTTGGACTAAATCCATGCAAGATTTTCTGACCGGATCCATTTTGACCAGAATTAATAATAGTGTTTAGTGTTCTTTTTTACTTCTATGATAAATATGTTGTTCAAAGTCTTATTTCTTCAGTTTTCTTTGTTAATAATGATCTTTCTTTTGTTCAACTTGATTCTAATTTGTTTACTTTGTTCAATCGTCTTTTTCTTCAATTTAAATAATTAAATTTTAATTAATATATTCTTTTTAATTAAATTTAATGGCAGATTTAAGTGCAATAGATTTCAACTCTATATATAAAGTTTTATTCTTTTATTAAAAATTAATACTTGAATAATTTCTCTTCAAACTTTTAATTCTCCAATTTATGATATAATAATTTTTTTATGATTAATAAAATACTTTAAAGTTATAATTTCTAATTATTAAATGACCAATCCTTTGTGCTCTTGTACTTGTTATTGTTATGTTATTGATATAAAAACCTCTTTATTACTTTCTAGTCCCATTTTTCTCGCAGCTTTTTCAATATCATATATTACTCATTTTACTAGAGGATAAAGTGTTACATTCATATATTGATAATAGTTGTCCTTTTGTTATTACAAGCATTTTTTAATGTTTTTTATTCATACGAAGGAAAAATACCAAACCTTTTAGTTTTCAATGGTAGATTTATAAATGTACTAAAAAAACTAAATAACTTTCATAAAATAATTTATCATTTATATAAAATTTTCATTTTTTTATCTTTAAAAGTTACAAAGAGTATGTACTTTATATTCAATATTATGTTAAAACATTAAGTACATAAACAAATATATATCTATATAAACAAAGATATTTTATATATACATATATATAATCTATCTTATGTTCTGGATCTCAAATTATTCCTTGATTGATTTGTTTGATTATTCGAGAGTTTTAGAGATATTTTATAATAATTGAAAATCTGTTATATATTATTATTATGATTTAACAGAATATTCAGATTTCTCTTATTGTTAGATTTGTGGCAATTAATTTCCTTTCTTTTCACGAAATGGTTCTGGAAAATATATATAGAAAATTCTGCTTTCGCTTTCAGTACATTTTTATTAATTTCCAACCGTTCGTTTCTAGTTTTCCAATATCCATTCTATTGTTCTTTTAAACTTTGAAGAGATTTTTATTTCTACTGCATAGGCTCTCGCAAAAATAATTACATTTATCTGATCAGCAGTGTTGACATTGCAATACATTACAAGAAATATATTTGTTAAAGAAAAAATTAAATTCTCTACACCAAAATTATATTATTTTTAGAAATTTACAAATAACTATTGCCATCAAAAATAATTATTAGCTAAATTATTGTTATAGATAAAAACTATTATCTTTAGAAATTTATTTATGTTAATAAATATGTTAGTAAAATTAGAGTAATTTTACAACGTACAGGGTAATAAAATAAATTTTGCGAATTGAATAATTCTTTTTTGCTCCGGAAATATATGTATAATTAAAAATTTTAACATCTTAATAAAATTTATCATAGTATTGTCTTCGGGCATTTACATATATTAATAAAAAAAATTAAAAAAAAAATAGAAACATGGAATGTTCGGTGATCGCTAATGCAAGATAGAATTTCTGTTCTCTTTTCCGGTCGTATAACTTCATAAGTCGGTTCGCACACAGATTCGCGCAGTACGGAAGCTAACACACATGTGGTGTTTCCTGTATAGGTACCCCTTGCAAGAAGCGCTTTAAGAAGCGAGAATTTAATGGATGGTAGAACAAATGGGCGGTTATGTAGAGATTACGCACACTCTTTCTGGAAATATTGTGAAAATCCGAGACATACGAGGTGGTCAAACGCGGCGTTTCCGTTAATCGTGTACACGTGATTCTAATCTACAGTAATAATTCATCAATTTGGATATTCTTTGCACTAATTATACTGATATAAATTGTCATTTAAAATATTTTATTATTATCATTAACGAGACAGTCCCTTTGAGCCTATTTAATTATTAAAATTTAGTGCTATATATAATTTTTAGTATATACTATAATTTTTATAACTATATATAATTTTTAGTTTATACTATAATGATATATATATATATATATATATATATATATATATATATATACACACTGTATTCTATTAAAATTTTTAATCAACAAATTAGTTGCAGTACACTTTCATCACATAGCTGCTTCGTTAATTGCATATCAAAAATTGCTCTGATTGTCGAGAGTTCGCGAACATCGAAATACCTATAATAACTCGCGTAAAGCGAAAATGAACGATGCTTTTGGCAACTTACTAAGCTCGGTGATTCGAATATAATTATATAGCCAAAGTCAGCGAAGAGTTAATTTCGTGAGAGAGAGAGAGAGAAAGAGAGAGAGGGAGAGAGTAAAAAAGAGAAAGACCAACCATATAATTTTCGACGATAAGACGACACGCAGACGCGCGTGTACCGGAAGGTACCGGTCTCTCCTGTGTGACAGGCTTTTAGCCAAAGAGATTAGCGACGCGCCGTTGCCCCATTGCGAAATTGCACCCGGTGCAGTTGCAACGGATGCAGCCGACGTTGCAATCTCTTTACCTTTATCTCATATATCCGCGATCTTTATCATCTTTTGCTCAGGCATTTTCGCACACATTGCACACGTTTCTCCGGTTTTTGACCATCGCCGTCTCGAGTCAAAAGACTTTAATTTCATTAGTTTACAATGATAATACAATTCCACAATCTTTAAGATAACTTTTACATTAAGCATAATTGAACTTTGATATAACAGAGCTTAGTCTTGATTTCATCGAACTTTGTAGTTCCCTTATTAAAGGATCGGCTGCACTGAGAACTCTGAGAAACTCGTTACGTTGTTCTCGTCGCGCGAACTAGTCTTCAATATAGTATCTCATTAGTATGAAGAAATTTTAAAATATTTTTACATTAAAAATGAAAAATGTAAATTTAAAAATATAAAAGAAATGAAAAATTACTTTGCAACAATATTTGAAATAAGTTAATATTCCAAATATACTCAAATCAAAGTTTTTATCTTGGAATCATACATGAAAAATGTTACATGTTGTTACTGTAGGCATGCAATTATTTTATATTATTTGAAATCGCGTCGACTTGACGTCTCGTCCTAGAAACAGACACCAACACATGTAGACTTTATTTTATTTCGATAACGAGAGTGTATCTAGTGAGTCAGTCTTGCGTCACGATTTATTAATTTAATATTCGGCCAGAGACAGAGAGTAATAGTTTACTCGAGGACAAATGTGTTTTTATCCGCTGATGCTGATCGCTATTAATTTTATTTTTATTATTCATTATTTTATGACTGTTTTTTAAATCGTCACTCAAAATCCTCTCCACTTGACTTCCTACATTATATATTGTAAATTCAGCACAAGTAACACAACAAACATATAACGTTCTATCGTACGTTCTTGTGTACGAACATCGTGTAGACATGGCAAAGTACAAGGATGCTTTTGCAGTTTAACTGATCAAAAGGCGCCAGCGGGCGATGGAGATGCTCGTTAAGCTCTCCTTATCGTGCGGAAGGCTCTTTGATGTGGTCGTAGCATAAACATATGAAAGGAAGCGGCAGATTTTTTCCTGATTTCGCTTCTAGCATTATCTCTACCATTATGACAATGATATATTGCCGATGTAACGGAGGTGATTGAAATTGTTTTCAGAATTGGCGGAGGACGCATCGACATATACAAAAATCTTTTATTGTATGTATGTTGTGTATTTGACAGTTATATATACAGATAACAACATCAAGAGAATGCGGTTTAATACTTACGATGTCACTGGCCAATTGTTTTTTTGCCAACGTCAAACATGATGCTGTTTCGCGTTTAGCAACAAGTCTGTCGATATTCAGACAGTTAGTTTTCTATGTGTAGTTTTGAACCAAGGCCAACATGGCAAGAAATATACCTTTTGTGTCACTCGGAATAAAATGCGATTATATCCGCATTCGCGTTGAATGGAGTTTCTTTCAAATCCGTGATCGTTTGATAACGAGAAAATAATTACTCTCGGCAGACATGACGAAAATCTGAAAGCTCTCATAATATAACATTTCTATAGTTGAAATTAAATGTTCCGGTAAGTAACTGATAGAAAAAATTTGCGAATAGTTTATTCGCCATTAAGCTCATTATTATTCTATAGATACTTTCAAATTTTTCATTCATCTTTGATTATTGAATAACTTTATGTATTGATTTCATTATGAATTATATATATCAATCAAAAATATTTAAATGTTTTAACAATAATTTATTTGCAAAAATTTTATTTAATCTGTAAAAATATTTTGCATTAATTATATTTATTTATCTGAATTAATACTAATTAAATTATTAATTATTCATAATATTTTTGATATAGCGCACAAATATTATTATGCCCATGCAAATGTCAAGTATATTTGGACTGGCTTATTATATGGTAAAAGTTATCTTAAAGATCATGGAATTGTATTATCACTGCCAAGCTTCGGTTGCCTTGAATTACATTCTTGACTTGAAAGAAATATAAAAGATGGTATACTTTTGCGCGCTTTTCAGAAAATAACTTTATAAGCTGAAGTATAAATTTACCGAGTTGTATTTCAAAACATCTTTCCACTATTTGCAACTCGACTGAAGCATAAATATTATTTCATTATGCTAAAATGGATAGTATATGATAAAACTTTTTCATCTTGAAATGTACTCCAAGTAAACAGTATTTATTCAAGAAGAGAAAAAATTTCTTCCACATTTTAAAAAATAAATATTTTTCGCTTCTTGTGTATGTAGATTTTTTTTTCTTAATTCATCACCTTCATCATCATCAATCAGTCTACTGCTGGCCTCTCGTAAATTCTGCCACTCCACTCTGTTTTGTACTGTCTGCATCCAGTTTTGTTTGAATACGCTTTAAATCATCTGTCTACCTTGCTGGAGGTCGTCCCCTACTCCTGACAGCTTCATGTCTAGGCCTTCATTCTAATATTTTCCTATTCTATCTTCCATCAGTTATTCTGGCAAGTCATGTGATTTGCTCAATTCTATTTTAATCTTCCTGATAACATTATGGACGCTAAGTTTTAGTCTCACGATTTTTTATTTGTTGATACTTTATCTCTGAAAGATAATCCGAGCATCGTCCTTTGCCCTGACTTATTTGGTGATTAATTTTCTCAGTGCTTCTACATTATAGGTTAAAACGGAGAGCACATTGATTATATACCTTTCCTGGCATATCTGAATTAAAAATATCTATCAGATAATTCTCCGTAGCTTCATTTAATATTATACGCCCACTGTTCTTAGTACAAATTTCAAAACCTCTTTCTAAAAAGTCAAAAATAAAAGAAAAGAGAGAGAGAGAGAGAAAGATTGATATCTACTATATATTACTTTTGTTGAAAAGAGTAATTTTTTTTAGTAGATTATTCTATTTTCATAGAAAATTAAGGAGAGAAAATCGTCCGCCGTATAAAAGCTTCGAAACAACTTTTTTTGTTATTCAATTTCCATATGGATATATTCTGTTGCACAAGTAAAACTGCACTATGAAAAATTGAAATGTTCCACGTGGAGCTGTTATACGATATTGGTTTCTCGTTCCAAAATTTAATGCGTGCTCGACCTGAATGGACGGTTCTGTAGTGAAATAAGACAGATTGGGGACAACTGTTTCCAGACAATTACGGTTGTCCTCGCGGAATATTAAACTATACTCGAACAAAGTGGCATTTGTAGAACGAAACATCTGTTCGAATAATGGAGCCTACAGTAGGAGAAAATAATAGCGGGAAGAATAACGCGGAAAACATTCGCATACATCCGCCTGTCATGACTATCAAAAGTATAGATCGCACCGCAAACTATGTCAAATGGTGGTTCCATAACATTGTGGGCATTCGCACGTGACAATTAACGCAAACGATCGCTTGTATCGCTACTTTCCACTCCACTACGTTTGCCATTACATAAATACCGCATGAATTTGGTACAATGTATATTATGCTTCCTTATTTATGTTATTTATAATAAATAAGAATATATAATATACATTGTACAAGATTCATGCGGTATTTATGTAATGGCAAATATTATTCGAGAACCATTATAACTATATATTCTTTGTACAGTAAAATGAAATATATAAAATATATATAATATTATTTCGTGCAGTATATATGTATGTACATGTACTGCACGAAATAATATTATAAATATTTGATATACTTTATTTTACTAACTTGATAAGATAATTTGTATTATGTATTAGATATTAAATATTTTTGAAACACGAATCGCATCATTTAAATACAAGTAGATACAATAAAGGCAAAGACGTTGCTTTCACAGAGGAACTTTTCACATTAACGGAAGCATAAGAGCGATATCAGGCATACGTACTACTATGATAGTTATGAGAGATAGTTATGTACATCACAGAATGTAAATTAAAGTTCTCAACCATCTCTTGTAATTACTGTTTTGTCAGAGTTTTAGTATTTGCCGAGCGGTATTTCTCTTTGAAGCTTTACTCGCAAGTTCTATGCCTCTCTACTTTTTTAATTTTAACTTTGAAGAAATATTTTTTATGAAATTTTTCACATTTGAATATATCATCGAGGTTTTAAAAAAATTGGCAATTAGAATTACAAAATATTATATGTACAACTTGTAATTTGTAACATAACACATATAAAATATTAATTATACGAATATTATTGAGATTGATTATATTCGAGCAGATTGAATTGTCGTGCATTATTACATTTACATCGATAATAGTTATTATTCAAATAAAATTGTCAGTTGTCAGTTAGTGGTAATAACTGATCGTAAATCAATGATTATATAATAGTAATGAAATTATTATATAATTTACTCAAAGGATATAAATTATTTCTGAATGGCTCTCTGATTATGCATAATTTTTTATATATTATCTTACCTTGCGGATTTTTGTCCTTTTTCTTACGTCGATGCCTCTTTTTTTGTATTTCCTCGAAGTAATTTGAAGATGAAGAATCCTCGCGGTTTGGAAACTCGTGGGCTTCATTCGCAGATTTCCTCATTTCCTCTTGTCTTTTCTTTAACAGTTCATAAACTCTCTTGAAGTAGTCCTTGGTGATATCCTCGTTCGATTTGTTCGCTAGCAAACCTTCGCCGTTCAGATAGCCGAAATCACTGTCGGAACCGTTGCCGTCATTTATTTTCGTGTCAGAACCGTTCACGTGTTCCTTCAGTTCCTCGCTTCCGTCAACGATCTTGAAGGTGTCGCTTTTCTTCACATTCGAGTGTGCGTATAATTCTCGATAATTCTTGAAGGCGCTTTTCGAAGGATTCGTGTTATACGCAAAATTTGGGGAATTGACGTTCGATACAGACACGCTGCCAATGTCATCGTCGCGATTTTTTACTTGAATCTCTGCGGTGATCGGTGATTGATGATTATTCGCGTTCTCCTTCTCGAAGAGCAAATAATTCTCTTGCAAACTGGTATTGGGTCTGCTGCTGTTTGTCGAAATCTCGTCTTTCAGAAATTTCGTGGTTTTTTTTTCCATCGACAATTCCGGGCTCTCTTGAGATTTCTCGTAAAGTGGATTCACACAATTTCTCAAGTTTTGACAAATCTTGCAATTGCGTGAAAAGCAGAGATCGCGTTGCAGGTCCTTCCATCTCGGCTTACTCATGAAGTCCTCCTCGGGCAATTCTCTCTCCGACTCTCGATGATATTTTTCGCTTCTTTTCCGCTCTTTATATTCCCGCCAAGATCTCTCTACATTTTCCTGGCTCTTTATACGTCTCGGGGAATTTGCGAGGTTCTCGACGCTGACCGGTGTCGCCTCCGCCTCCTCTTGCCCCAGCAGAATGTCGCTCTTGATTTTACAGTAGAATTTCCTTCGTTCCAAACTCGACGCTTTCCTTTTGACCTGCGACTTCGGTCGATTGTCCACTTTCGAAGTTTCGACCAAGACTGCGCTCCTTGATCGCCGATAATTACGTGGTTGCCTTTGAAGCTGAGAATCTTCCAATAATCCTCCGCAATTTGTCGATTTCTCTCTTTCCTTATCGAACTTCAGCTTCTCCCTTTCAAAGATTTCGGGATCGAATCGCAGGATACTTGTCTCACTGCGCACCTTTCGCGTTCTATAGTTTTTCCGATCGTTCTCACAATTATAGTCCGAGTATCTTTTTTTAATTCTAACGTTCTCTTCCGGAATGTCGGTATTAATGACCGATCTCGAACGCGCCTGTTCCATATTCATCCGCCGCTGTATCTTTTCGCGTAAGAACGTTCTGATCTTTGTCAGCTCCTCCTCGTTCATGTCGTCTTTTATCTTGCCAACGGGTCTATCACCTTCGTTTGGTTTAAAATTATTCTTCGCCGAATCCTCCATTGGAATTACGGCACTTCGAGTTCGCAGATACGGTTTTACTTTTTTGTTTTCTTCGTTCGGATTCTTCTCTTCAGGATTGAATGTGTCGCTTTTGTTCAAACTATGATTTCCAGGAACACTCTTCTTCTCGCTCGATCGAATTTTAGTATCTTGAGTATCTTTAGTATCATCCCCGTCGTATTCTTCCTCGCGAACCAAGTTCAATAGGTTCTCGCTCTGACTCCTTAGATACGCTTTAACTTTTTTACACCTGTCCTTGGCTATCTCCTCCGGAGTTCTCCCAATCGTATTACGCGTACGTAGATCGTTCATGATCTGCTGTCGAAGGTAATCTCCAGCAGAATATTTCTTGTTCTCCGCTGCTTCTTCTACGTTTCTTTCAATCTTCGTCTTCATCGTTGAATTTTCTTTGGAGGCGGACAAGTGCCTCTTTTTGCTTCGTCTTTCTTTAATGTCGACGTCGCTTCGAGATTTTCGCGGGATAAAACTACACGTACCGAATTTACTGCTGAAGCCGTCGATGTTACGATTAATCTGAAACGGCGTCGTGACGAACGAGGCTGTGGAAGACATCGACGGAGAAGAGGACGTCTGTTCTTTGCTCGTTGAGTTGACATGCGACTCATCGATTGGGAATTGTTCGTGGGTTTTTAAGCCCTTCTTGAAGGAACCTCTGGCCCGCTGTGCCGTTCGGCCGGTGGTTTCTACCAGCAGCCGGCCATCCTTGTCCAATAGCTGGATGACGGGCAGCGCGTCGGCGGATGTCGTGAGCTCCCACTCCCAGTGCAGCGGTTTCTGCAGCTTCAGCCGGATGATCGGCTCCGCCGATTCGCTGCCGACGCCCGTGGAATCCTGACCGACCGGACTGGAAGTCGTCGCCCTGACGATGGGATGGGCGTTCTTCATGGTCCCGGTTCTTTCTCTCTCGTTCATTCGTTCGTTCTCGCTCGAGTAATCTGCCGGAAAAACTTACCCGCTCGATCGTCGCGATTAATTCCTCGTTCCAAACGAGTTTGTCGTCTGGAGTTCTTAACGGGTCCCTGCCTTCTTTCGATGAATTTTATGGATTTCGTTAAAAAATCGACGGTAGTGTTATGAAGCGCACATATTTTTCTTCATATCACTGTTCGCCACGATGAATTTTTATTTTCTCGATTTATATCGCGAAATGAAAATTACTTATTATAAGGATATCGAAGACACACACATCATATTGCGATTATCGTTCGAGATGCGAGATGCAAGATGCTGATCTGCGTATGAAACGACCAGTCGCATGATTTAAAGTCGTTGTCGTTCTACCAGTTCACTTGGCGATAAGCTCCGAGTTAAACTGCAGTCCCGTTAAGCTCCCGCGAATAGCAACTGCGTACAGTATGCACTCGTGCGTCGCGGCATTCGAGTCGTTGCATTTGTCGCGCGATCATATGTTCGACGACGACGAACACAGACACGATCGCGAGACGATGGGATTTGTTCGTGTTGGCGAACACGCAGTCCAAGTTCGCGCGTGTTACATCGCTTATGTAACGCGGCTTCTTGTGGACTTGGCAGTCTATCAAATTCGTGGCGGTGAAGCTTAGAGTCGGACTTTCTTTCTTCGCAGGCGAAGGAAAGATGCACACACCGTTTCGCGTCACGTCTCATGTTGCGGGCAGATTCCCGGAAGATTCATCTTCCGCGCGTTCCATCACGCTGCGTAATTTATAAAAACAGATCGCTTTGCTCGCGAAATTATGCCACACGTGTGCATACGATGGTGTGTTTACGTACATCCGTATCTGTATTGCTAAAATTATACGATAATTAGGCAGCAGTAATTATGTTTGTCTTGACATGTATGCGCCCACGTATATTCAAAGTACGTAAATCACAATCAAATTGTTGCGAAATTTTTTCTTGTCTTGATAATATGCAAGCAGTTTTATTTCACTTTCATTATTTTCAATAATGAAGCTTGATTTATTCTATAGTGAAATATAAAATGTATATTAAATCAACAACAAATCATGAATAAAAATCGCAAATCCAATTTTCCAATGCTCTGTTACAGATATAAACATGTGCACATTTTCGAAGAATTTTAAATATAAAAAAAAAACTCGACAGAGGCAGAGAGAAAAATTTTTAATCAAGCGCGTTTAATCATACGCGAATAACTTTTCATAACTTACTTCGGAGTCGGATTTATTCGTTTGTTCACCTGGAATTCGCATAATTGATCACAAACTCGCGGTCGTTGCTCCTTGCGCACGTCCGACACGTTCGAGAAAAGGATTTCGATCGTTCGATCGATGGATTTATAGATTAATCGCCGCGTGACTCGTGCGAGAGGCAGCCGTGAACCTCACTGAGAAATCGACGAGTGAGAGAAGCGGATTTGGGGCTGTGCGGCGCTACTATAAACGCGCGCGGTGGCGTCATACCAATCCGAAAATAAATCCCGCGGGATCTATCTGGTAGGGTGTAGGAATTCCGCTGAATGCTAAATAAATTATTTTTTATGATGTATAACCTTTTTATTCTCTTATTCGCCAGCCTCTACACAAAATCATTTTATATATATGTCAACAATATAAGATTTATTTCACCAATTTCTTACTTTGTTCTCTGACAGGTTGCAATATTTCCTTCATGTTTTATTTAAAAAATTACATATATTTCAAATAAATCTACTTTGATGAAATATGTGCATATAAATTTCAAGTTTTATAATTGGAAATATTATGCAGTTATTTCATACATTAAATATATGTTTTACTCGGAAAATATATGCTTCAGTGCGACATAATCGCTAAGGATGACAGTTTCTGGCAAATATACATCCCTTGACTCATCTCTTGCGAGTTATGTAAGCACGTACGATGATTCGCGATTAATCGGTTAACGACACATAATGAACTTAATTACAGCACAAATATAGAAAGTCATCACATTGCGCGCGCGATTTCTACTCCACTTCTAATAATACCAATCATCGATTTCTTCTCCATATTCGGGCTAAAATAAGGACACTCGTCATATGACCCGTAATTACGAACCGGATTTGGATATCATCGAGATCGTCGAACGACGGGCGTATAGATTTCGAAACAACATATATATGGCACGCTTCCTTATTCGAATTTAGTGCGATGCTGACGTTACGAGAACTCTCTATGATATCGGGGACATGTGGGGTAAAAATAAAGAGTCTGTTACGAGCAACACGACGAGCACGGACCAGTTTGACACGACTGCCGCATCGTGAATCGGCGTCAGACTCGCTCGATCGTAAAAGGGTAACAGCTAATTTTTTATTCATGACACCTGACACTGCGCGCTGTACGCGATGTATTTTTCCATCGTTGAATTATTTCTCAACTCACAAGCGATTCACTTCACGAAGGCATTCGGTTACACACATCTGCACAGATGCATGTCGAGCTAAACATTCTGGGTCGTCGTAAATATGAAATGCAGCTCGTGAATCGTGGAAAATATACGTTCCTGAGAAGTACTATGCGAGTCTGGAAATATTATGCTAATCTGAAACTCTTGCTAGCAACTACTTGACTATTTGAGTATATATACAATATATGCATACGTAGATAAACATTTAAAAATATTAATTTTTATATTAATATTAATATAATTTTTATAACTCTCTTCTTTCACACAGCCGAATTTTATGTCAAAATATTCCATTTTATAAGCGTAGTCAATAGTTTTTGACGAGTAAAAAGAATACAAAAAAAATGTGATCAAAACTATATATAGCGTTTCGCGTTTACGATGTACATGCATGCATTTATGCATACACATGTGTCCATCAACTCTGCCCGCACTTGATCGTAAACAAATTTCTCGCGGGGCATTGATCCATCCTTGAAATGCATCAATCTACTGGTCAGGTATCTTGCGGGCGACTGCATTTTTTAGTAAGTAAATTGTACGAAGAAAGATTCAAAATTATAACAAATTATAACTTTTATCTAAGGATTTTTTGACAAGCTAATTAAAATTATATAAAAGATATAGTTTTTTCTATTCTTATCACCAGAGTTTTATACAATTTATATAAAATATAATTTTATTAGAATAGTTAAAAAATTTATATAAAAGAATAACAAATTTGGTCCCGACACATGGGATATGTATTTCTTATTGAATGTCATGGTATCAAAAATAAAACTTAAGCTGAATAAATATTTAAACTTCTAAAATTGTGGATTTAAAATTAATCTTATGCCTATTACTTTATAACACATTACAACACGTGTCTATAATTAAATCACATTTAATTAAATCTCTCTAATTAAATCCTACTGATTCATAAAATTATACATAAAATCAAACTCATATATTTTTTGCTCAGAAATTATTTAACTTATTTTTGAATACTAAAAATAACAGTTCTTTTATAATATATGTATTATTCTATAATATATATAATATAATACATTTCTTTTGGTTGGATTTCAATAATAAATATAATAACATTACTTTTATCTCTACAGAATACATTGCAAAAATTACTACATAAATCTGTAATAAAGCTGTTACAAAATTAATTTTTAAAAAATTACCTGAATTCGAGAAAAAAAGTTAAGCCTTTTCAACCTTTATTAAGTAAAATGTCACTATTAAAATTAAAATTGTAAAGTTACGACATTTCACAAAATGACATTTTCTTCTCGAAGCCTAATCCAATTATTCTTTTATGTAGAAAAAAAAAACCTTGGGTTTTAAGTCCCTAGCTTTTCGCCTGAGAGACTATGCTAACCTTTATTACTTTTGCCTAATACATTTTATATCTATTTACATTTTTAAACTTAATCCTATATTCTTAATCCTAATTCGTCTGGGTGGGTTTGAGTCTGCGTTCCGCCATACTGGTTATCTCAGATAAGCTTTTGCGCCGCAGCATGCACGACCACCGTCCAACTCCTTCTTTTATGTAGAATTTTTTTCAATAATTAACAATTAATTTTATCGTAAATAAGTGGTAAAAATATTCGTTATTGCGATACAAATTAATTATAAATACAATTTCGTTTAAAATCGTGCACACGCATGCAGCATCTACGCGTTTGTACACCTTTGCGCGAGTAATGAAAACAACATAAGCGAGTATTCGTGACACGTCCCACGTGACGGATTTATTTGAAATATATGTAATTTTTTAAATAAAACATGAAGGAAATATTGCAACCTGTCAGAGAACAAAGTAAGAAATTGGTGAAATAAATCTTATATTGTTGACATATAATGATTTTGTGTAGAGGCTGGCGAATAAGAGAATAAAAAGGTTATACATCATAAAAAATAATAATTTATTTAGCATTCAGCGCAG
The DNA here is from genome assembly GCF_047496725.1 of Anoplolepis gracilipes. Classification (NCBI taxonomy): domain Eukaryota; kingdom Metazoa; phylum Arthropoda; class Insecta; order Hymenoptera; family Formicidae; genus Anoplolepis; species Anoplolepis gracilipes. Next base: position 6,422,772 of record NC_132986.1, on the reverse strand, counting down.
AAATATAAACGTACATTGCTAGTAGTTATAATCTGTTTGGATAAATGTAAATGAGAATTGCATAGCTCAACAAATTGCGTCACCGGGTATAGCCAAGTGTGGAACTTGGCACATACGCATGGCTCTTTCATTTACATATATAAATCTCCTAAATATTATAAAATATCTATTAATATATCTTTTAGCCTGAAAACGCATCGAGGAAAAAGAACGATAAAAGTGTTTTGGATTACTTTGTTGCACGATATCGTTTTTTTTTTTTTTATTTTTTATTTTTTTCTATATCCTATTTCTAACAAGTCTTCTAACTCCTTTTGCCAGATACATTCGAATGTACAGTATATTCTTTGCAGTATATTCTTTGTTCTCTTAATTATTACGATTCGTCGCTAAGAAAAAATTCTATCGTAAATCGATATTAAATTCATTTATTGGAAACAATTTAAAGCGCAGTTTCTTTTTATTTAGAAACTGAATACTGTCAGTATAAATTAATTGTAAAATGATTTCAGTAATTATATTAAAATTGTTGTCAACATTTAACAAGATCTGGCATACATATATGAAAGAGATGATAAAGAGGAACCGTCGCGCCGCGTTTTATTGCTTTTTTCAGACAGAAGCATTTCTTGCGGAATGCAAAATCTGCATTTCGATAGACCTATCTATGTGTGTCAAGTAACGTTATATAAAATGTAGGTATGCACAATTAACAGGGGTACTGCTGACATAGCATTTCACAGAATTATAGTTACCGCATAATAATACTTACATTTACTGTATACATATACATGTATATGATAATAATACGCGTAGCAATTGTGTGTATACGTATATATGCGCATATAATAAGACTAAAATCTTAATAAGCATTTCCAGTATATATCTAAATGCGATGCGTCGCTTTTAACATCGCACAATTCAGATGCAGTCGCTTGTGTATGATAAATCATATAATACTTACAATAAGTCAACAGAATCTACTGTTATGTAATTACAGGCGCGTTACGTCTCGTTTATCGCGAAATTGCACGTTTTTCTCCAAGAAAATTGCTATATCACGTATCATACTGCATCGTACTTTCTTCGTGACACTGAATCCTTATTGCGTAAATTAGTCAGATAGGAACTCAATAAAAATCACATGCAACCGCGATATACATTTTATCCTACAATATTTTATATCAATTTAAAAAAGCATTTAAAAAGAGACAATTAATTTTATCGTAAATAAATGATAAAAATATCCGTTATTGCGAATAGCATTTAATTGCGTGTTTCTCTATATTTTCTGTATTTTATTTGCGTTAGAAAATTGCACGTTATTTTTTAATTCCATTTTTATTCTCTACAAATAATAATAATTAAATTATTTAAAAGAAATATTTAATTTGCCACGCATCGAATCGGTCGACGAAGAGTATTTTTTACAGCATGTCGTATTTGTAATATATATTAAACCTAGTTAGAGATGCAGAGACTCAACATAGTTATGAATACAGCCTGAGCCAGTCCTAAATAAACGCAACATAAACGGTGCAACAAGTGTATTTCGTCGCTATTCTATCTATGTAAATTAGAGCGGTGGGACATGAACGATTTTCCCGATACGCCGTCTCGTCGAAAACTCGCAAGGAATATCTCGACAATAACAGGAGCTACAAGCTGACTTCTTAGAAATATACATCTAAAATATTCACAGAACATAAACTAATGACAAAACACCGAACTTCCAAAAGAAGAATAGATCTACGCGAGGTGAATTTTTATAGCTTGCGTATGCTTTTTCTGCGTACAGTAGTGGCTTTATTTTTGAATTTAAAATAGCATGCTCATAGTTTTACCTTGAATACATATTGCTTATGCAAAATAAAATTCGTTTTTTACATCTCGTAAAAAAGTCATCAATATTTAATGTGAATATACATATTCATTTGTAATTTGTATTCCAAACGAGACATTTAAACATTTTTTAAGTTATTGTATATCTCTTTTGAAAAACATTTAGCTAATTTTTCAAGCACAATCTTAAAACTAAAAATTAAAATCTAACATTTATAGAAGTTTTTTTGTCAATTGTATTTATACTAGAAGAGCAATTTCATCTGAGTCTATGTACATATTAAATAAAAAAGAGAAATTTATATAATACTGAAAAGAAGTCAGGAAATTAAAGTATTTTACGGTTCATAAACCGAACAATTGCCTGGCGGAAAAAAAAACTATTCTCTTCTTCCATAAATCGACGAAATTCGTTCACGGAATAACTAGACCGCGCTGTGCAGTTTAAACCACTTGGGATCGAGTAGCGAGGGATCTGTTTGCTGGGCGATTCACTGCGAATCCTTTCGGAACACACGGAAAATTTGGTCACTGCAAATCCACTCGTCGCTTTTATTAGGACGGGCGCGATCGGCTTATTGAAACTGAATTTTGCGCGTGACGTATCTCGTTTATCAAGACACGTAGCGTGTAAAGTTTAGCCGAATGAATAATTCCAATGGATAAACTGAGATTATATTTTTACTTTAAAGTAAATTTGTTTATTATATATCTGAAAATCACTTGGAGTAAAATTTTATTCCAACCAAAAATATCTTTATAAAGTAAACTATTGTATAAATAAAGTTGTCACGTGTGAAATATTTAATTTATTCTGAAAAATATAATTTACATTTTTATTTTATTTTATTTATTTGTTGCATGCGATTCATCTAGAAAAATGTGAAAATTAAATATAACAATAAGATAATTATGTTAAAGTAATTTAATTTTGTGGCGAGTTGCATACAAAAAATAAAGAAGTATGTTTAGCGAAAGACTTTGTCTTTGAAATAAAATTGTATGAATTGAAACATACGCAAGACTTATAGAGTGGATTAACATGTAAATTACTCTAGCAGGCGTTGTATAGCATCGTAAAAATCTATTCTTCGATTGGTGGCAGAAATCAAAACGCAGGGATTCGTAATCGACACACGATATAATTTTTTGGAGACTCGGAGCAACGGCTCATAAAAGACTACGTTACTTATACAGTACAATAAAATATGAGCTGCGGGGTTTTTGGTTTTGAAACGAAACAATTAATACCTGAATTTTCCCCGTGACTGGTTACTGCATGTATCTAAAAAAAAAAACAAATTTATTCTTTAAATATATAAGTTCTTTTCGTTGAACTAGAGTGGATTTCACTTTTTTAAATTTTAATTTCACGTTTAGTAAAAATTGTGAAAAAATATTACGATACAAATGTCCAAGATTTCATAAATGAAAAGAAATTCATAGAATATATAAAATATATATTTTTTTAAATTATACAAACAATATGACAAATAATACTAATAATTTTATATTATTATTTATTAACAATTATTATTATTATATTATCATATTATTAATAATAATAATAATAATATTTATTATTATTATCAGACGAATTTTATTAAATGATATAATTAAAATATTGTTTTACTGACCTGAGCAACGGCCTCCCGTCGCTGAAAGGAACTTTTTTCCGCGTCCGGCAGTTTCTCCGATTTCTTGATCTCGCGAATAGGTTCCTGGCAACCATCGGAATCTCGTGACGACGGTATTCCGGGTGCTCGCCTCTTTTTCAATACGTTTACGTCATCGTCTGTAACGATCCCTGCGGATTCATTCTCGTGGAAAGTTCCCGAGTGGATCACAGTGAAACCGCCCAGGAACTGTACCGACTTTTTCGCGCCAGTTTTAGTGAGTGGCGCATGTGTTATCTCCTTGTCGATTACGTGCGAGTCGCTCTTTTCATACTCTTTCATCACCTTCGATTCCACTTTTGTCATTTTACAGACTGAATCATCGTCAGAATTTTTTGGGATCTTCGTGGCGAATGTTAAAAATTGAACTTTATTAGATGACGTTTCGAGTATATTGTTTGATTTAATGCTCCTGCCTTTTGTTTTCTTTCCTTCCGTTATTACTTCCGGCTGCGAATTCCTCGCGGCAACGGGTGGCGCTTGGCTCTTCGTGGACTTACGCTTAATTACTTTCTCTCTATCTTTAATTTTAGAATGTCTCTCAACGGTCGTCGCATCGCCCCGAATCTCGTAATATTTAACGAAGCTCCTAACTTTGCCCGGGGTTATCGTTACAACGTCACGGGATGATTGGTCGTTACTTATGTTAACTACAGGTGTTACGGCCCTGTTATTGTCATTATTATTACAAGGGATTATGGAAGTAGTTTTCCTAGCTATGGCACATTTATCGTCGCTACCCATTGTATCATCTAATAATGCTAATGTCGACCGGTTCGCGACTCTCCTTCGATCATCATCGACTTCACTGACCGCAATTACTTCATCAGTCTTTTCTTTGCCGTGACTGTGGGTCTGTTTCAAAGTTACCTCGTGCTTTTTTTCGTTTTCCACGCTGCGCGACGCAATCGCGATTGCCTCGAATTCCCTGCTGTCGAAAATCTTATTCATGGTTGCGGGCGCTCCGATGGGAATTCTGTTTTGAAATGTATTCATCTGCTGCTGCTCGCACCTGGCGCTTTTCTTCTTAAGTATCGTCTTGGGAATTCGAATGTCTCGCAATTTTTTAGATTCTTTTTTAACATCATCAGCACTTTTTTTGTCTTTAGACGTTTCCTCGATTCTCATTTTCACGGAGCTCTCGTCTGCTCCAATATTCGAAATATTTTTGTCGACCGTCTCTTGTATAGAATAGTCTTTCACAGTTTTGTTTTTAATATTACAGGATTCTTTAAACTTTGTTTCTTCAACATTTTTATTCTTTATGATTTTCTCACCACTCGCTGAAATATTATCTTGAAAATCCTGAAGTTTTTTCTCAATGTTTATTTCCGTGAGGTCTTTCTTTGCGATTTGCTTAACGTTCGCCATGTCATTATTTATGCCAGTAATCTTGGCGCGTACAGAAATATCGCAAACTTCGCTTTCCAATTTTTCAAGCGATTTGGATGCTGTCTCTTTTTCTTTAGAAATTTCATTATCTATCACGATTGAGCGGACAATATTTTTGTCATCATTTGTCTTCATCGCTGGCTTCCTATTTTCGGGACTAACTATTTTTAATTTTATGTTACTAAAGTTGCAGAGCAACTCGTTTAGAACGTCATTCTTTACGTCACAGACGGGTTTATTCTCTAATTGCATGGATTTTACGTCAGCATTTGAAACTTTGACAATTTTTTCGTTTTTAGAATCTTTTTGATTTTCCGTGTCTACTTTCATCGTTTTATTATAGAAATCACACGAGTGTTCACTGCTATTTGTGATATTTGATTCTCGAATTTTACTTTCTGATTCATTCGCTATATTTAATTCTTTATCCATGCTCATAGAAGACATTACAGTTTTAGTAGAAATAGCGCAATTTATAGAGGTATCTGTTGAATCATCAGACAACATAGTTTCCAAAAAAGAATTTCGTCTAATCTTCACGGGAACACTTTTCGCGAAAATCTCTTCCGATGGCGAAGTTTCTTCGCGATTATATTTGGAATCCACAAAATTGTTTTTCTCTTTATGCTCTTTTGTTGACATTTGGTGAGTTTCTTCAATTCGGAACGATTCATTTGTAAAGTCATTAGTGAGAATGCTCGATTTATCGTCATCGCGGTTGTATAATAAATTTGAGACTGACTCACTCACGAAAACCTCCTCGTTGTCGACAATGCACTTCTTTTTGATATCACCACCAGTTTTTTTCAAAGATATTTCTTCTTCTTGATGTGTATTTTTTTTAGTTATTTTCGCCACGTTTGCTTCTTCATTACTGCAAACTGCTTCTAAGCTTTTATCTGTAAAGCGACGAATACTTTCTGCAATTTTTGAAGAAGCATCTAACGTTTCACTTTGATCTATTTGTATTGCCGCGTATTCATCGTTCATAATAACTTCTTTCGTTATTGTTGTCGTACTTTTATTTGCGATTCTGGGATTTTCATTGTTGGCATACTCGTTCCACGATATGAAAGTAGAATCTTCTTTAGAAATCTTCTCGTCATTAATATCGTTATAATGAGTTTGTGGAATTGTCCTTAATTTAATGTCAACTTTGTTTGTGTCGGTTAGCGTAAAGGAATTGTCTTTTCTTGTCGCGGTATTTCGTTTCTCAGCACTCGAAGCGCATAATTTATCTCGCAAATTGTCGGCACAATCTTTTAGGTCTTCTGCAAATTCTTCTTGGATGTCAGTCAATTTTACAAAAAAAGCGACGTTTTCGTTAGCTTTTTTATCGTCAAAAATGGATCCGCAGCTTTGTGAATTACACGGCACATCAATTTTTACATTATCTTTATTTTTGAAAGAAGGCGAATCGATTACGAATCGTACTTTTGTGCCTACACGATAATCATTATCAGAACTGTCAAAACTAGATAATCTTGTAACTTTTGTCCGATCGCTTGTATTCTTGTTATTGTCAAGTTGGTAGTCGTCGAATTTCTCTGTGAACTCATTACCGAAAGAGCTTCTCCATCTACCCAGGCATTTTTCAAATGGAACATTCGTCGTCGTCACACGAAAACACGTATCATCTTCGTCACCCAATATTTGCTCTAGCGACGATTTTTCCTCCAAGGTCTTTGAAGACGCGTTTTTATCTCTGTTCCACGTGTTGGACATTACATCTTCAAAATCATGTAGCGTGAAAAAGAGTGGTGGATATTTGTCGAGTGTTCTTGGTTTAGGCGATGCGATGTCGGGAAAAGGTAAAAGTGATGGTTTCAAAGCGGTCGACTTTGTCGAAACTAGGTCGTCGTTTGCTTTCTCGATTCTCGGCGGGATTTCTCTCGCGGATATCGTATCGTCGTCGCGCGTTCGCGGGAAGCTCGTTTCGATCGTATCTACAGCGATGTCGGCGTTGCAGTTTTCGCGATGAAATTGCTCGTTGACACTTTCGGCTTTCGAACAGCTCGCTGTGATGTCGCATTGCGGGTGACGGTTTTCCACGGCAGATCGAGATTTGTTCCATTGACATTTCTCCGGCAGAGGTGGCTGCAGCGGACGTTTTTGTCGAGATCTCGCGTCGTCGTTTGTCGCTTCCGTTACATTGCTTTTCACCCTCGACGCGATCGGTGCAGATTTGTTTTTGCGTTTTGTTCGTCGCGGTGGCACGGGTGGATCAGTCGAATTTCCGTTATCTATCGTGGAAAAAAATTTGACATTTTAGAAATAAATTACTTTATTTTGATAAAAATAAAAGATTCTTAACGACTCTTTCAGGAAGATATAAATTAAAATATTAAAAATTGAGATTATTGTAACCTTTATATCAAGATTCTTACGATTATGCATAATGTAAACGATGATGTGAATATAAGTTTTACAGATGAATTATTAAATTAAAACACGAGCGCGAGAAAGTAACCACGACGTCAGGCCATTCGAGACATACTGAAGGTGATTCCTTAGCAATGACATGGTAGGTGTTCCCTCTTTCTACGCAGTCAATAACAATACTTATATATCTCAGCTTTAATTTTATCCTACATGTAATTGTATTAATAAAATATAGAAATGGATAAATATTGCCTGTGATATTATCAAGAACATTTTTTTATTATATAAAATATTATAAATATAGTTTGGTGAAAAAACGTATGCTACAGCTAATTTGAACTTTAATTCATTCAGGCGTTGATTTAAAGAATAAATAAACAATTTATTATACTTTATGATATTATTTTAGTACTTGAAAATATATGAAGTAAAATTGGCTTTTCTGTGAAGTACATGATATCATGATTTCGTTTAATATTTTTTATTCAAGGAATGAGTAGTAAGCTTTGCGAACGGAGGATACTTTAACAACTCGATGCAAGGCTTCATCCACTAAACGGATGATGGTAATTCGATTATCTGTGACGTCAATTGTTCGATACGGTAGCGTATAGTGTAATATGTAGAGGTAATACTCTTTTCTCAAATAAAATTTTTAAAATTAAAATAACATTCATCAGAAATAATGTAATAAAGCCGAGAAAATTACATGCAAATATAAGATATGTATCAATTATTATATTGTTTACCTAAATAAAAACTTGACGGCTTGTTCTACTAACATCAAAGTCTTCTATAGATAGCAACATGCTGGCAGATTTTAACGCGTTATTGTCAACGAGATCAGTCATATATAGGCTATTCGCATTATTATGATTGCCCATCGCGCTGGATGCAGCGCTACTATATGCGCTCGAAGTGTTCTGCACCGATGCTACGTCCATGGTTTTTTGAATAATCCATTTGTTCATCATACTGGACGTTTCCGTCTCTAACGACACGTCGAATTTGATGTCACTGCGAACAAAAAAAATCAGAAGGGTTTTGAATAGTAATTTTAATAAAATTTTAATAAATTTATTTTTGCAAAACAACTTTTATCGTCGTAAATTTTCAAATCTATTGTTTGCATTAAAAAATACTCACTGTAAATAATGATTCTCTAAAGGACGTTGGTCTTGATTATCTCTCGATTCTATATTTTTTCGAGTAGCGGGTTGCGAGAGAACCAACTCGACCGTTTCAGACGAGCTCTGCAGCATCTTCAGAGCGTCCTCATAGCGAAGGTTAAGCAGATTTTGTCCGTTTATTGCTACGATCTGGTCACCTATTACGAAAAATTCGATTAAAGGCATTTATTTTTTATTTTCTAATTTTAATCTATTTATTAATTAGTGTATATATGATTTAAAAAATTTTTTTATTTATCTATTTGTTATACGCTTTCGAATGAGATATCTCTGCTTTAAAGAATAAGCATTTTATTGTCTTACGAACCTTTATTAACATTCCCAGCCATATCAGCTGATCCGCCAACAGAGACCGCCTGAACATAAATGCCGCCGTTACCCTCTGTCACTTGCAAACCTATGCTGCCACCGTGGCCGCGTTCCAAATTGATCGTGTGCAAAACTCGTTCTTCGGCAAACGACAGCTCTTCTAAACGAGCCATTAAAGATGCCGACATGGATTCCTCTTCTGGAACTCGAAAAGTTTCGTCGTCGGTTCGTATATCGGTATCTGTCGAGTAAAAATGAATCGACTTAAATAAAATATTTTATTTCTTATATAATTTATATATATATATATATATATCAAATATTTTTATAAAAAAATATAAATATATTATATATAAAATATATTTAAATAATTATTATATTTACTTAGTACGTATGCTTCTGGCATGGGTGATTCGGTGGATCGCGCTATCGATTGAATGGACGATTCGGTGTCAGATTTTAGAGATAGCGATTCCGTGTCGTCGGTAAGCGCGATATCTTTTTGGGCTAAGCTGCTGTAGATCGCTCGTGTTCCCATTTTCACGCCCAATCGACGCGGTAAACTAGGTGTACGAAAACCACCCGACTGTTTTGGCGCGCCATAATTCGGTAAACTAGATGTCTTCATCTAGAATAACATAAAATATTATTAAATATCATTCAAATTTCACAAGTAATTTAAAATCGAAATTTTTTAAGCTTAAGTTTGGATATTTAAAAAAATAATGACAGAATGATGAATTATAATGATTTATATAACACCTGTTGAGACATTACCTTTTGCAATGTCTTTCTCACGTCTGACACATTCCAAACTTCATCCGGAACAGGAAATTCAGTTTTTCCCGATAAACGCACCTTATTAATAGCGGCATATAATTCTTCAGGGTTGTTAGGTTTATCCAGCTGATTGGTGTTGTTCGATATGGTTTTCGGAAGCGAATACGTGCATTCAGTTTCAGTCTCGCTATCTATACGGGGGGAATTGTAGAGTTTATCGTCCTTAGATTTTGTTTCTAATAAATTTGATTTAGGTTCCAACAAAATCTCGTTCGGCGTCGTTAAACCTCTTTCCGATTCTTCTTCTGTGTCTCGCGATTGACCTTCTGGTTCCAATCGCACGTTTACTTGTGCATAAAGAGCATCTTCCTCGGACGAATAAAAGCCGGGTTCTCGACCAACGTCTTTCGTTGCCACAACGTTAGTATCTTTTTGAGGATTTTCGTTCTCCTTATTTTGATACTCTTCCAATTGCATCGGATAATTCATTTTCTTTTGCATCTTGACTGCGTTCGCAATCGCTATTTTAGTTTTACCGTCACTAATCTTGACTTTTAATGGCGACGGTTTGGTTTCCGTTGTCAGAGGTACTCCAAAGTCTGAAAAACAAAGATTAATTTTATATTTTATATTCGAAAAAATAATACTTTATGAAAAAATTATAGAAGCTTTACTAAATATTATTTAAATTTTATTTTATTTTACAGAAATAATGAATTTAATAAAAATAAAATAACTTGAAGAATATCAGTAGCATTGATTAAAATATTAAAATTATATTTTTATGTTTAATTTTTTTGTTGATTTATTTATGATAATATGATTATCGCGCGCATCAAATTTGATTTTCTCAATATTATTTACTTTCCGAAAAGATTTTTATGGAAGAGAAAAATCAAAATTCTTTGGACGACAAAGTATTATTATACAAATAAAATTTAGTTACTTGAAACTATTACGTAACTTTTGCAAAGATTCAAATTCTAAGTATAGCAGCAAATTTAATCGTTAGAAAGGAGTGTGTGTATACGTGTATACAATACATATATACCTTTCGCGAGTCCCTGGAGCGACGTAAGTTCCGAACGAAGCCTTAGGAAGAACTGATGATGCAGAGAAGTGAGCTTGAAAGCGAAGTAACTTCTGGAAAATAGAAAGATAACACATACTTTATATAGATCATTACTGCATGTGTGATAGTTGGTGACAGTTAATGATGCAGATTCGATAAACATTTTCGCGTTCGCTAGCATTCCGTATCACTTAAAGCCGCTTATGGTCGATCGTTTAAATCGCCAACTTACTTTCGATGATCCATCCGTAACTTGAACTTGCATCGCTTCCCGTTTAACTTGCTGTACACTACCAGGCAACTCTTACTGTAACTCAACGTTTGTACATCTCGCCACTGAAAGTGAGCCAGTTCCGTTCTCTCCCTCGGTTCTCCTCCTCGTTCCAGCAGCTTCAAACCTTGAGCGTGTATCGCCAACCAAACGTTGCTTTCCGCTTTTTTCTTGCCGGTCTTATTCTTATTGTTATTGCCGTTAATGCCATTAGTAATAGTATTGTTCTTATTTTTATTGCACATTTCGTCGTGATACAATCTCGCGCCTTTTGTGTGCTCGTCCGTGTAGGGAATCATCGGCGCGTTCTCGCGAGAGCCTAATCGCGGGAGCCCGATGTTGCCGTAAGCAGGACAAGTTTCCTGTTCCGCAGATTTCTTTTGCCGATAAGCGTTTTCCGCGCCGTCGAGCGACGACACGATGTCGCGGCTGTCGGACACGGTTTTCTTTCCTTTCCTTTGCTGTGCCATTAGCTTCTCGAGCTCCTTCGAATCCACCGTGGCGATGTAATAGTGCGAGCCGTAATCCGGCAGGGACTGTGCGTGAGTTATGAACATCTCCTCGGCTTTGTTCGAGTCTAAGCCACGGCGGTCGCGGTGAGCGCGGTGTAGCTGCGCCCGAAGTGTATCGGCGTCGACGCAGGGCTGCGATTGATGCCGGTCCGCGCTCAATATCAAGGACTCTGGCACGTAATGCTCGAGGAGAAAATAATGTCCACAGCCGTGTTCCTGAAATGTAAAATAATTCTGGTAAAGTAGAGAAATTATTTAATCAAAATTATCGTCTCTCGTTCACCAATCAAACATTTTTAACGTTATTTTCTTAAATAAAATATCTGAGACGTTTTAAAATTTATTATTAATAATAGCTGATTTCTAATCTGTATATAACAGTTGAATTTATATTAGAAATTAGAAAATATGCCTTTTTTATTTAAATGTTAGTAATTTTAGATTTCGAAATTCTTTAATATTGAAAAATCATTAAATTATAAGATTTTTAGAATACGCACGTACAGATTTTTATGAAACATCTGATCTTACAGTTATAAAGTAGAAGTTAATTGCCTTAATTCATAGGAGGATATAAAATTTTCGCAATTAGTCGTAAATAGTATTATGATGCTGCTTCTAATTTCGCTTAATTCCTATTTAGAGCTAGTTCATGAACATGTTCATTTTACCGTTCCGTATCGTTGATGGTAATTTAATCTCAAGAATGATGTGTATCGTGTAACTTTTGTTAACTCACATTGACGTTGTAGTTTCCGAATTCGGCTTGAAGTGCAAGGCCTGTCAGATTGATTAATTCAGAGTAGGGGCAGACCAGCTGCTGCTCTAGTATACATCGCCTTATTTGTAGATATAATAAATGCTTCGATATCCAGCTCCTATGAAAATGATACTATTAATTATTTGTAATCAAGATGGAGTAATGTTATTGTTAAGGTTTATTTGAGAACGAACCTGATGCCGCGAAGGGATGGCAGGAAGAATCGAAGCCGCAGGTACAGCATGAAACTGGTCGGTAGACCCAGGAGGCTTTTGCTCTTGCCGCTGCTTAACCACCCCGGTGGTGCGACTTTATTTAATTTTGTGTCGGATGGTAACATTGCAAAATCCCCGGCTAGTAGCACGGCCAGACCCAGCGTGAAATTCTCGTCTAGGCTCTCCGCTTGGACAATAGCCTGAAAGGATTTGCGTATAACGTGTAAAGCAATATTAAATGCTCGTGTCTGGAAATGGAAAATGATTAATATACACGTGAGTTTAACTGATAATAGATTCATCTTGATTAATGCGGCAGATAAATGTTGTTACTATTACTGTTGTGTTATTTAATTTCTTGACATGAATATGATGTATTTGTTTACATTAATACGCGACATAATTTCTATTAAAATCAATACGTGAATAGATGTTATATTCCTATTTAAATTTTTTAAATTTTTATTAGTGTGCATATTTTATTTAATTTTATCATTTGCATATTTAATTTATGCAATAAAACACAAAATATGCGAAATGGAAAGCTGAGATAATGTTCATAAACTCTATGAATTCCTCGCGGAATTATGATGTGAGACAGGCAATTAAATGCAGAGAGCGCGGTTGCATTTAATTGCTCTAAAAGTTTATTGTAGCACAGCACGCGATACCTATTTTCATCGCAGAGATAATTTTCTATTGGCGCAAATTTGTAAGAGTAACCTTATTTGGAAGTTCACCGCGCGTTTTCTCTCTCGAGCGCTCCATAAATCGACCACCTTAAAAACTGCACGTCAAAATACTCCGGTCACGTTCGAAAGCTTCAATTAAGTGGTAGGTATATAGAAAGAAAAGAATGAATTTTTTTAAGACAGACACTTGTCTTTCTGAAGTATCGAATCTCTAAATGGCATTAAATTGCTTTATTCTCTTGTCTGTCTTCCACTTTAACATCTTTGCTAACAAAAGTTCTACAAGTTTAGTACAAGCTTCTTATACCTTTCTCTAAATTTTTAAAGATCGTTACTGCTCGTATTCTAATAACACAGGAGTGAATAAATTTTTATTTTCAATTATAACGGTTTTAGTTGTAGTATATAATTTTTTAATCAATGCTTTTATAATAATAATTTTTAATAATGTTGTTGACTATTATAATTCTTTCATTGTATTACAAGGAACACATCTATAATGTTGGACTTAAATATTGAAACGAATAGATTTTTATGAAACAAGAAGGAATTGCGATATATAATCATTGAGATCGCATAACTCGTGGTTTGTGGATGTGTCGTATATAATGATTAGGCTTGGCGGCTCGCCAGAACTCGCGAGTTCACGCCGGAATTTGTGGTCTCGTAAACAACCGGCCATGTCTTGGCTTTGGCGGCCCAAGCGTGGTTTTGAGAGGCCACTACCACGCGAGTATTATGATCGAATCAGTTCCGTTCGAAAACTAGCGGATGAAACATTTTTTAAAGGATATTTACCACGCAGAGGCAAAGTACATTTTTCCGTAGACGCAGTAAATAAAAGCATATAATTTCTTCGCGAAGGAATCTTGAGACTTCATATATTTCACTTACAGATGATACAATTTATTAGCGTCCTGAGAGGAATAGTTTCAGAGAAGAATTTTACGAAGTGGAAAAGTTTTACGTGTAGAACAAAATAATGCATTTAAAAAGAGAATTGTCGAAAATTGATAATTATTTGTGATACTTTAAGTTTACTAATTTAATGAAAATATTTATTACATTGGTGAATTGACCTATCTTGCAATATTTCTGTGTTATCTTGACATTTTTTTCACATGTTACGTACAAATTTGATAATGCCAATGTAATTATTATTAGTGAGATGATACATACACGCACATATTGACTTACAGATAAATAAATGTTTGTTAATGAATAATGATTACATTACAAATGAAAAATAATGATTGATGCATTTGATTTTATTCTTGATGATTATCTTTTTATCATTTATTATTGCTACTTTAGTGACATTTCAATTAAATCAGCTATTATCTTACGATATTATCAAGTTCAATATCAATACTATCATATGGCAAAATGCTTCTTTTGATAAAATTATTTAATTCATTAAGATGTGATTGGTCACTGAATTGAGCTTCTTATCAGTGACGGACACTCCGCAGCAAATCCACGATAGCTTACACTTTTGATTGAATTTTAATCAATTTTCTTAAAACCGTGATATTACGATACGGTCGAACTTTAAACTTTAGAGAACATTTCCTGCCTAGATAAACTTTTAATTAACAATCTTTATCAAAGCATCATAAATAATTTTGATGTATGAAAATATTTTTGTTAAATTTAAAATGCATTATTTCCGTCGGGATTTAAGGTCCATTTATACATATCCGTTCCGCATCCGTACCTATACCGTGCACTGACGTGCACGGATGCTAGATTCGATTCTATATGATTAAATGTATTTACACTATTCCGTATCCATACCGTCAGTGGCCATACCGATATCGTTGGCGACCAGATTTTCACAGAACGGACGGCACTGAACGAGTAATACGGATATGTACGGACAAATATAAATACGCGTCCGTGTTCAATTAAATGTTTTAATTTTTCTACATTCAAAAATTGATAAAATTTAGTTGAATCATTAACAAGTTCTTTATATAAAGTAAAAAATTTATCCTCCGTTTTACGTTCCGTCCATGCTTTATGTATATTTCGTTTTCCTTTTTTTAGAGGCTCTTCATCCAAAATTAATGTTATTACGACTATAAGTCATTTTCTGACAGATTTGCCATGATTACGTACGTCTCAAAACTGATGTGCTATTTCAAAAAATTCATGGATGCGATCCGGATATGTAAATGATCAAATTTGATTTTGTCGGTACAGTATGGATACGGTACGGATACGGAACGGATATGTATAAATGGCCCTTTAATTACCATCGAAACGAATTAAATATTTACGTAGAATTGGATTTATTTTGGAAGCTTACCTGGAATAAATCTCCAGCGGTGACCTTTTGAGGATCGCAGGTTACCTCCACGCGTTGTCCTGTCAGCATTATTACGACTATCCGGCCAGAACTGCCCGCCTACATCAAATGAATAATTAGTTTATCATTACAATTGTATTATTTCGTTCTTTTTCTTTTTTTGCTTTTTTTGGTGTAGTTTGATATACGCATTTGGTGCATATTGATATAGCTATTTATTTATTTTTCTTGTATGAAAGGAAATGTCAGAGAGTCATTGGCATAAGATTATTAATTTTAGAAGTTACATTGATTGATATATTTTTTCTGATTATCTTTCTTAACAGTAATATTTGTACATTCTAAATGTATTATAAATTGTAAGTTTTATTTTAAAATAATATATAATAATTTCTAATAGTATATATATTTCGAAATGTTTGATCAACATATCATGTAAAGTCATGTGTGTATATATATATATATATACATATACATACACGGAAAGAATTAAACACGATTCCAGGATCCGGTATGGTCTAGTGGCTAGGATACCTGGCTTTCACCCAGGAGGCTCGGGTTCGATTCCCGGTACCGGAATCTTTTTAGTCCCAGCTTTGTCGACACATAACTATAAGTGTACGTTTAAGATCACCGGTTGTTGTAATCCGGTATGGTCTAGTGGCTAGGATACCTGGCTTTCACCCAGGAGGCTCGGGTTCGATTCCCGGTACCGGAATTTTTTTTGTTTTAAATTCAGTAAATCTAAGAAAATTTTTTATTGTTTGATTCAAATTATATTGCAAGAATATTATAATAAAATGGAAAAAACAATAAATTAAAATAATTTCTTTCAAAAAAAGTTTTGTTACTACTTTTATATAACAAAAACTTAATGTAATAATAAATTTAAATAGGAATAATTTGATAAATTTTTTAAGTATTCTATATTTTACAAACACAAACATTTGAACATATATTTTTGACAAAAATGATACTTCCTTTTTGAGATTTTATTTCATGCAATATTAATATAGATCATTTTGTGGTTAATGTTTTTTTTAAATTAATGTGTATACATTTTTTTATATATATAAATAATTTATATATTATTTTAAATTAAAGTTAAGTCTCGACAATCACTTGATATTAGAAATTTAACATCCTTACATTCAATCCGGTATGGTCTAGTGGCTAGGATACCTGGCTTTCACCCAGGAGGCTCGGGTTCGATTCCCGGTACCGGAATTTTTTTTTTTTTTTTCGTCAAATATTTTTATATGCATACACACACAATATACGTTTTGTAAACTAATAAATAATAACATCTAATATCTACGTTAATTAATTTTTTGTATCAATATTTATGAATATTAAATTAATGTTTTGGATGCATTCAAAAATTTAATATATGAAATATATAAAATATATATAAAATAAAATATTGATTTGTCATATGTAATTCTAAATTTTTTATGTGTATTTTTATCGAAACTTAATTTTTTATATATGATCTTTGTTTCTGAACAATTTAAATATTAAATAATAATATGTGTTACTTGTTAAAACTAAATAATAGTACATTTTACATGTGCTATTATTTATCTATAATAATTAACTGTCTGAAATATTAAATATCTAATTATCTTCAATAATTTACTGTCTGAAATATCAATTAATAATGTATATTAATTATTAAAGATATGAAAGATGTTAAAGATAATTTTAGAGAATTATAATATATTTAATATTTTTTAAGGAGAAATATTCTATTCTTAACTTTTATGTCATCATTGTTTGTATCACAACTGTCATTGTCATCCGGTATGGTCTAGTGGCTAGGATACCTGGCTCTCACCCAGGAGGCTCGGGTTCGATTCCCGGTACCGGAATATTTTTTGTAAATTTATATTTTTTGTTAAATTTGAACATGTTTTTAAATTTTTTCCTTCTTAGACATTAATATTAATGTATATTTATACACATTTGTTTAATTTTTAATTAAATAAATGAATAAATTTGGATAAAGGGGATGATATGTGTCATAAAGACATGTAACATCCGGTATGGTCTAGTGGCTAGGATACCTGGCTCTCACCCAGGAGGCTCGGGTTCGATTCCCGGTACCGGAAATTATTTTTGTTTCCAACTTTTACAAAATGTTATATATTTATCAAAAAGTTACTCGATTAATTATTGAAATTGTGTTATCTTTATGAATATTTGTAAGTGAAAATAATAGTATGATTATACGAATATTGAATAGAACGCAGAAAGTTTGAACATTTTTACTAAAAATATTTTATCTAATTATTTATGTAATTTTGATAATTTTATGACAAATTAAAAATTAAAAAATGTGAGATTAAAAAAAAATCAACATAAAAGTGTGTGTGTGTGTGTATGTGTATTGGAGCAAGTGGCAGTTAGTTTTAAATCGTTACGTTCTTGAATATTTAGTTTTATTTTCTTACCTTGACTTGACCTACGCACAATGTCTTCGGAGGTTGATTGGCACGTACGACAAATTCTGGACCCACACATTGCGCTTTATTAAAACATCTCATGGGTCCACCAACCGTTCTATATAGGCGTGATGGTGCCCTTTGTACTGCTTTTCCACGCCGAGCTCTTGGCCCGTTTTTCATCATAATTCTAAAACAATAATTTCGCAATTTTTTCACATTATTAACAAGTTAACTTTTTTATTATAATAACATAAATTAGAAGAAACAATAAAATGTAAAGCAAATGTTGATCGCGGTTGTTGATAAGGCGTTGAAAAGACTAAACTCTCGGTTCTTTTTTTTCTTTTCTTTTTTATATAATTACGCGATTAATACATATATGGACCGAGTCAAGTAGAATTTTTCATTCAACATGAGATGTCTGGGATACACTTAATTATACAGCGGAAGTACTTATAGCAAAATTTCACAGAGACATGGAACGCAATCTGCTATATGCAGTGATGTTAACTCTCGCGCCAAGTTTAATTAAAGTTTAACTAGGGTAGACTCCTGCTTTTTTTTTTAGAGCAGTCATCGCTAAGTACCTTTTTGTTTGTCTCTTTTTCTTTACCTATTCTTCTCTTTTTTCATCTTTTACCGTTCATATTAATTTGGCATGAGAAGAATGACGAGATGTCATGGATTCTTCCGAGGCTCAATTTTCATGATTTGAGGATGTAATGTCTAAGGAAGAAAGTAATAAAGATCCATGGATGACATAAAAAGAGTGTAAAATAATACATTTTCACTCATCTGCATCATTAAAAAATAAATGAGCAGGTTGGATTGAAATTTTATGAGGCAATATGAATTATTGATTAATATTATTAATGGAAATTTAAAAAATTAAATATACTTTAAAAACAGTTAAATATTGGGTAAAAAATACGTTAATTACATATTATTAAATCGATTTTTAAAAGTTGAATAATACCTGTAAAAAGAGCTTTTGTTTAAATTTCGCTTTGAACAATATTTTGAATGCTGATAGTGGTTAGTAACGTTTATATTTTACTGATATTTCTGGGATTATGAATTCCAACATTGAAAATTATTGCAATGATTATTCTACGCTAGTTTTATGCGTTTGAATCATAAAGGCAATTTTACTTTAACCATTGATTACGATTTAATTTTTAGGTATAATAATTGATATTAATTTTTACCGACTAACTCTGCATTTTTTTCTTCTATTTCTACTCGACTAAATGTCATCGTAAAATCTACTGCTTGGTAATTTTCGCGAAGGTCAAAGGTTCGCCGTCGCGCGCCACGTTTCGACCTTTCCACGACTATCGTGGAGGCGGAATGGTCGACTAACATGCATTAGCTTGCAACTGGCTGCATCATCCAGTTGACTTCACGCGCCAAACATATTCTGTATGCTTCGAAATCATCGATGGTTGCGTTAGAGAAGAGATCGATGTTTCTCTGCGAGAACGAACCGGGTTCACTCGAAAGCGTTTATTAACACGAACATATGACTGGGAGGCAAAACTTAATAATGCGGGTCGTAAACGAACATGTCGCAACTGTTTAACGTTCCCCTTGTGCTCTAATTTAATGTCTACTCTCGTCGCAAGATTGATGAAATTCCGGCAGGGAAAGTATGAATTTTGGGAGGGATAAGTATAAATTTCCAGATTCTTCATCTCGTAACTTGACGTTATACAACGTTGCGAATCCGCTCGTTCTCGCACGATCTGCCATACACGAGCGTTACTTAAAGGAAGCTTTGAAATCTTGTGAGAGACTAACTTTTTTCTCTCTACTTTTTTATTTGGAGAAATACTGTTACTAAATATATAAAAGGAAATTTAATTAAGAGAATGAAAGTAGTGCTAAAAACGCTTTTTTCTTTTCTCCTCGCTTTGAACGAAATTGATTATTGATTAAATTCTTATTTAGATAGAAAATAAACGACTTGTAGCGACTCGAGAAATACATAATACAAATTGCTTCAGAAATGCACATTTTCTTTTTATAATGAACAACGGCGCAATTCGTTATTTAAGTCTTTGAAGAATAATTTATTTTCTTCTTTCTTTTATCGTGATTTAGTGATTTAATAGACTAGACTACAGTGGATTTACGCGTAGATAATTTATTACGTAAATACAAACAAATCGAAAAAATTACCTAGGAGGTTTTGCCGGCGGTTCCGTCTGGCTGTTACACTCCGAGTCGGAGAGAGCAGCTCTTCTCAGGGTGGTAATTATTCGAGGTGGTTTCGGAGGTCCTTGGATTCTCCTGAGCCTCGTGGAAGACACTGGATTTTGTTGCCGAAGCATTTGTTCTTCCGTCGTCGCAACGTTTGGTTGCGACAATCGCTTAAAATCATCGTTAACTTGTATTCTGTTAGGCAGTTGCGGGTTCGAATGTTGCCTTTGCAGGTTTATTTTTTTCATAGATGTGCATTCGTAAATATCCTCGCGAAGACGTTCGTTCGGTTGCGAGATTATATCGGGCTGAGAGCGACCGACGTTTGATGGATGCCTGTTCATTTTTAATATTTCAGAATAAAAAAAGGATATTGCGTAAAATAAAATCAATTAAATATTAGTAATTTATTTGATCTTTTCACTTTCAGCAAAATTATATTAAGGTTTCCTTTCCTTTTTCTTCTCTCTTCTCTTTCTTCTTCTCTCTTCTCTTCTTTAGTAAAAAGGCATGTTATATCGACAGTCGTAAATCTCGAAGTGATTGTTGCCTCTTTTCCGCGATGCTGATTGGTTGTTGGTTATCAAGTTTGTGTACCGCTTCATTCGTTGTTGTCTGCAGCTGTCAAACGTCAAACTATCAATTTTGACAGCTCGCAAAGCTTGTAAAGCTATGTAAAGCTTGCATTGCTGCAAGAGGGCAGCATTTTAAACAATATATCTGCATCAAATAGATGATAACATAAATAAAATGTAAATAAATAAGTAAACAAACGAAAACTTATTTTGTTTATTTTCTTCTTTCTCTTTTTTAACAAAAAAGATAAACTTATTTCTTTTGATGAAAATCAAATATGTTTATTTTTTATATGTTAATTTTTCTTCTCTTCAAAAGATGATATAAATTTCTTGTCAAAAAACTTGGCCTTTGTCTTTAAACTTCTTATAATTGTTAGCAACATCAAGTTTCGATCTCTTTGTCTTCTCTTCTTCTCTGATTTTGTTTACATGTGAACTAGAAATTGGACTAGGAAATTTATCATACTTGGCATGTCCCCCAAAACCATCAAAAGTAAGTACGACCACTGATAGATTTCTGAAATATATATATATGAAAAGAATTATGAGTATACAAATGCAATCATGTATAAAAATAGACATAATTATGTTAAATACAATTAAAAAACAAAGAAGAGTTATCTTTTCACTTTCACAGATAATCAATTGTTTCGCCATTGGAGAACAATTGATTATCTGTGAAAGTGAAAAGATAACTCTTCAAAGTCAGCTTCTTGATATGCAGGCAAATGCCTGTAAATCAAGAAGCTGACTGTGCCTTTAATAAAATATCTGCAGAGAAGCAAGACACTTTAAAAGTACATAAGGATTCTAATTTCGAAATTAAATCTAATGAGATTACGAATGAGAGTCTAGTGATGCTCGATGTTACTCTAAATCTCGAAAAGATTGATAGTTACATATTTATTATTAGAGAATCAGTAAGTAACTTGTTTAATTATATTAATGCATTTCATCAATTATACTATAATTATACTATAATTATTATGATTTTTGGAATTAATACTTGTTACAGGTTAATGTTAAAATTGCTTCACGACACATACGATCACAAAGTTTTTTTTCGATGAAGAGTCAAGGTATTAAAAGGTGCAACTCTAATAGCAATTTAAAAGTACCTTCTATACTTGCCAAAAAAACGAAGGTTAATGCATCGATTCAAGTAAATTGTTTTTTATTTGTATTTAACATAGTTATCATGTCTATTTTTATACATGATTGCATTTGTATACTCATAATTCTTTTCATATATATTTCAGAAATCTATCAGTGGTCGTACTTACTTTTGATGGTTTTGGGGGGACATGCCAAGTATGATAAATTTCCTAGTCCAATTTCTAGTTCACATGTAAAGAAAATCAGAGAAGAAGGGAAGACAAAGATCGAAACTTGATGTTGCTAACAATTATAAGAAGTTTAAAGACAAAGACCAAGTTTTTTGACAAGAAATTTATATCATCTTTCGAAGAGAAGAAAAATTAACATATAAAAAATAAACATATTTGATTTTCAACAAAAGAATATAGAAATAAGTTTATCTTTTTTGTTAAAAAAGAGAAAGAAGAAAATAAACAAAATAAGTTTTCGTTTGTTTATTTATTTATTTACATTTTATTTATGTTATCATCTATTTAATGCAGATATATTGTTTAAAATGCTGCTCTCTTGCAGCAATGCAAGCTTTGCGAGCTGTCAAAATTGATAGTTTGACATTTGACAGCTGCAGACAACACGAATGAAGCAGTACACAAACTTGACAACCAACAACCAATCAGCATCGCGGAAAAGAGGCAATAATCACTTCGAGATTTACGACTATCGATATAACATGCCTTTTTTACTAAAAAGAAAATAGAGATGAGAGAGAGAAGAAAAAGGAAAGGAAAAGGATATTAAGTAACGCATCTTCGTTCAAATATTTTTCAAAATATTTTTAGTATAAAAAGCTATTGCAGGATTTATTGCAGACCGATTCAATTATTACGACAAGACAAAAAGAAATTAAATGTTTTTATTTTAAAACTATATTTAACATTGTGCACAAAAGTTATAATGGATATAAAAAAAGAGCTACAGATTATATAAATTATATAATAAATCAAATTTTATATATATCAATTGATAGTATATATATGATCGATATGGTTGTTTAGAAATAGATAAAGGGTGATGTATCGCGTACCTGTTTATCGATGATGATCCATCCTGAATGTCGTCGCCCCGACGGATCGCTTTTGCCATTAGTCCGTTGACCCGCACATCCTGGGAGCTCAGGAAAGGCTTAACCGGCAGAGCATATATCGGATCGTTGTAAATATTTTTGTCAGGATTACTGTCGACTGTCACGTTGGTTGTCGTCGGTAGATTGCCGTTGCTTCTAGTGTGCTGAGGCAGCGTGTAAACCGGCTGGGAATACGTTCTCGAGTGATGATGAATCCGACGTTGATGATGAGTCGTCGTTGCCGGTCCTATCGATCGACTACCGCTTTGGATGTCTACTTGTGATTGAAACTGCGTTCTGCAAGCATTCATAGTGGTAACTTCTCCATGCTGCTGCTGGGAGCCGCATAAGCTTGATAGATTAGGATGCGACAGGGAATTGCGCGATTGCGTCCTGAAATGCGTTCCCTTCGTATAATAGTGATGGTGATGATTGTGACGATGATCCTGCGAGTACTGGGCATAATTTTGCTGCTGTTGAAGCGAGTGAAATTGATTGACCGGAAATTTTGCGTGATCTTGCTGTTGTTGTTGCTGCTGCCGTTGATGAACAGTCAGCTGATCCGATAGTTGTTGTCCGACATGAAGCTGATGTTGAAAAGATGGCAGTTGGACATAGTCCTGTTGCCGTTGCGGATGATGGCTATAGAGTTTCTCATGAGTCGATGGATCGATGATGTTTCGGGGAGGACATAGAACGTTCAGTTGATAGTAGGCTGCTCGCTTTCGCGCAGTGTATTGCGGCGATCTCACAACTTCTCGATACATCTCCATCACTATGTGCGTAAAAGGTCTTGCTTGTAGACGTGTCCGACAATATTCAGATATTACCTATAAAACAGAGAACATGATACGTTGTTGAATTATGTATTGATAGTGTGGGTAGCTTTTATCAATATTTGATACGAACACAAAGGATATATGTACATACAAAGATTAACATCGTGAACTAACTGATATTTATAACATTATGTCATTAGAGGGAACAAAAATATAATATTTTTACATCAATAATTAAACAAGAAAAATCAATAATATTTTGTGATTTAAAAATAAAATTATATTTCAGATATAGATATATAAAATATATTTGAGATGTATGTTTATATATTTGTTTGACATAGATGATATATATGTCAGTAAAATGTCTATTCAAATTTGTAATAATCATCGTGGATATAATATGACTGCGTCAATGCGTTTATCGTACTACCCAGCGAGCCGATTATCTAGTTTTGAAACTTTCGCATCGTGCAGTAGACGAATTATTAGTTTAAAGGAACAATGGCTTTAGTCGGAATTCTATAGATCCGGCGAGTTGAAATCCACAAGGAGGAAGTGCCACTATTTATTAACGCTTTATTCTATTTCCAGCGATTATAAATTCAACTTTTATATGAACTTAAGGATTTTATATATAAGAAAGAATAATCAAAAATTTTCTTTCGCGGAAATTTTATCCCAACTGTTGACAAAAATATGAAGAATATATTTGAAGACTCAATTAAAATGTCACTTTCTTATTTATCGTGATATCGCTCATTACTTAAGTAGTCGCAATTAATCGTAATTAACTTTAGTAATCGACACATATAGTTTCGTAATTTGCTGCAATTTCTTTAAAATATTGAACAATTCCACAAGTTTTTTCCTTTTACGTCGCTTTCATAATATAATAGAAAAAAATTAGTACTCTCTTTTAAACTAATAAAAAAATTAATTTTGCAAATTGTTTAATTAATAAGAAATCAATTTCAGTCATCGTAGTATTGAATAATGTATGACGAATTTCAAGTAAAACATAGAATTCAAGCGAGTATTGAAACAACGTTAATCAGTTAGAGAATTTAATACAGAAATACTTTGAAGCTCTGACAAGTACAATAAGATCGAAATGCAGCGTTTTACTCTTCTGTAACGGAAATTTCTCGGCGCGTCAATGTAATGAACAGATACGACGCGACATTGATTCGTTCCATTACACTGCGATTCAAAAGTAAGCGAGATCTAAGGCAAGAATAATATAGTCGTGTAAATTATTATTCTTAACAAATAACGGCACATGATGCTTCGGTAGCAATCAGTTTATGCCTGCATCCATTGACTGCGAAGTCAATGTGCGTCTCTCGTCTTAATTCAGCGGTGGGTTAAACCATCGGGGCTTTATCCTTGCAGATATAGATGCGGCCAAGGCAAAGTAGGTACTCCGAGCAGGCGAGGGAGGGGGGGATAATTTATTGGCCGCCGAGGAATCCTCGATAGAAATTGCGGTTCCGTATTACGCCGCATGCCGCGTGCCCTCCGCCCTTTCTCTCGCCCTTGCGAGATTTCATCAATTTCGGGAGTTATCGGGGTTACGGATGCAAAATTATCGCTGCCCGAGACGAACGACTTATAACCGCCACCGCGTTTTTGAGATTGTCCGCCATCGTTAATCATCGGGCTCGGCGAAATTATCATAGTTATATAGATGTGCATACCGTTCGTATGCAATTTCACGTCCGGAACTGCCGCCCGTCGTGCCCAGTCGAGCCGCGCTAAATCCCCTGAAAATCCCCGGAATTGTGCGCAAACCGGTCCGCGAATTTATTCCTCGTAATGTCGTGCCACCGTCGCGCCTAATGACGTCCTGCAACTGCATAAAGTAATCTTTTGAGAGCGAGATTTTCTCCTCTCCCCTTTCGGACTCACACGACCTAGCTCGCGCAGATTTATCGCTCCGTCGCGCTTACATTGTAAGGCGTTTTAATCTTTATTCTGCCTCTTGTAATCAATGTGTTATTATTTATTCAAGCTATTACAAAATTTGAGTACGTTTATATATATATAGAGATTTTTTGATATTCAAGTCGAAAGTCAAACATTATCACGATTTTTTCTGCGTATGTTTTACACATCATCCCGTTCATAAATCATAAATGTATAATAAGTCATTCGAAATGAGAAAGAGAAAATTCGTTTTCTGTTTCATTATAAATTTTCACGCTATTCTATGGCTAAGATTAGCTGGAAAAATTTCGGAAGCGTCGCATCGCTCGCGTGCTTCGCATTCGTGTGGAAACGTGCGACATGCTGTATCCTCATGATGCAAAGGGTGTTGCAACGTGCGACCGCATTCTCTATTACGCAATCTGTTTGTCCTAATATTTACACGCGAGAGAAGTCTGTATTACGCGTATTTCCTATATATTCAACCTGTTTGCTATTTCGATCAAAATCATTTAATCGCACGTGGAGGCGTTGCGAATCGTCCACGATTAAATTTCATCTTGCCACTTGCATCCCTGCAAATGCTACGATATCCGATCAACAGATAGAAATCGCTTGTGTATGTTACATATTAAACTCTTCGATGTGCGTAACGAAATTGTGATATCGTAAATTGTCACGTTGATATCTCACATGGAAAATATGTACATAACGATTTAATTTTAGTACGCAAATAAGGTAGAGAGAAAGAGAGAGAGAGAGAGAGAGAGAGAGAGAGAGAGAGAGAAGCGAGAGTTTTAATTAATATTAATCTCTGTTATTTATTACTCAAATAGATTATGCGGACAATCAGAAATTAATTAAATGCAATTTAATATTGATCGCATTTAAATATTTTATTCGACTTTTTATTTATTTAAATTATAATAAGCAATTATATATAAAATATACACATTTTAAAAATATACTATTGAAATTAACAATAAGTTAATATCGCAAGAACAAATATATTTTTTATTGTACAAATGTCACGTATGGAAATATACGATTGAGCTTCAA
Organism: Anoplolepis gracilipes; assembly: GCF_047496725.1. Lineage (NCBI taxonomy): Eukaryota > Metazoa > Arthropoda > Insecta > Hymenoptera > Formicidae > Anoplolepis > Anoplolepis gracilipes. The sequence continues at coordinate 6,396,153 of NC_132986.1, read as the reverse complement.
TCTTACAAAATCAAATGTCGCATTTTTGCAACAATGTAAAATATTTTAATCATTTGTGTTACTTTTATTAGTTTTTATGTAGGATCCTTCAAACGTGCTATACCGCAACTCATCGAGCAATTATTTGTGGTTAGTGGTTATCGGAAACGGTTCAAATATTGACTCAATTGATTTTCAATTCGTATTTGTATTCAGATTATATAATCTGTGTGCATATATATATATATATATATATAATATTTAAAGAAAAATATAATAATATATAGAATGTCTCATGTATAGGTATTCCATGTCACATTTCCTGACAGCAACATATATTCTCTCTCTTTAATGAATTAAAAGTTACTTCTTCTTAGAAACGAAAGGAAGAAATGCGATTTCATTAAATGCAATTTACATAACTTTTTAATTGTCAATATTAAATATCTTGATAAATGAGATTTAAATAGATTAATGTTTCACTAAGGCAGAGTTTCTCAGCTCATTTTAGTATTAAACTTCTAGCAATAAGTGGACCACTTTTATATATTGAATTCATTTTGACTTTTTATTTTAATATTCTCGAAAAAATACAATTCAGCTGCAGAGATTTTATTGCGGAACGCTTCGTATAGTTAATTAAATTTCATGATGTGTATTTTAGTTAAATATTAAATACGGTCTCTTTAATTTATATTCGGTCTTCAAATTTTACTTAAAAGCACGTGCATTCGCATTGTACGTTTCTGTATCTCTTGTCATGCAAATCATCGACACCTGCCTCGAGTGCCGTCTCGTCGCACAAATGTCGCGCAGCGTGCTCGCCCTCTCCGTGATGGGTAATTCAATTAAAGCAAGCTTCCATACAGACCGATGGTGGATACTCAGGGGTCGTATGGTGTCGTGGCTATGATTAAGTCTACGTGGTTTATCGATTAATCTCCTATGGATATTATTGAAGTTAAACATAATCTCCGCGCGCGCACGCGTACATTCGCGCGATATTTTGTACGACACACTCCCGATTTCGATACATATTATTGATACATGAAATCTATGAACCGATATCTTCCCACTTACGTATCTCCGTACGAATGGTCCGAATCTCGTCCGAACAAAATCACCGCGTACAAACAGCGCGTTAAAAAATTTGGCATGTCTTTTTTCGCGAATTAATAGGTATAATGAAACAAATGTCCGTTTTTCAGTTCACACTCCCGACACTCGTTTGCGCGTGACGTTTATTTCCCCTCTCTCGCAATCCGAAAATTCGCGATTGTTAGACACATCTCTTGATTCTCGCGAGTATCTATCGGTACGTTCGTCAATCAAATAAATAGCCGCCATAAAAGTAACGGCGTATAGAACATGGCGGCGAAACGACGAAGTTTCAGGATCGAACAATTTCGAAGATCGCGAAACGTTTTCCCAGTTGTGACAAACGCATGTGGAACAATCTATCTCGAATATGGCCTGTCCCTAAACTTTGATTCTAATAATTTTTACGCATAAAACTTTTTGTAGAACAATGTAGAATTCTGGAGAGCTTAAAATCTTGTAATAAATGTTAAAATAATCATTGACGGACAAAGTGAGATGCAGCGTGAACTTGGTGTCTCATCGTCAGTTTGTCCCGAGCTATTTTTTTTTTTTTTTTTTTGTTTAATAGCCAAAATTGTTTAATCTATCAAAAACTCTACAACTATTAAAAATAAAGCCTCTCAATAATTAATGAGTTTCCACGAAGTGAAGTAGTTTCATACACACTAAAATTCTGCCTTTTCTTATTAAATTAGATATCTGAAATTAAATATCTGAAAAGTACTGATTGTAATGTATATTAAAGAAATCATCTTTATGAGCGCGTAGACATAATGAATCATATTAAGGTATTTTATCATACTTATATGTACACTGTGGCTTCGATCTTGACAATCCGCGGCTAACAATACCTAATCTCAAGTATAGTAGCATGCAAGAAAATTAATTTTCACATCACGGTTACGAATGGTGAGTAATTCAACGTCACGAACGTGCTCGAGCAGCTGCATCGGACTAGAATCGAACGCAATATACTCGGGAACTGCATAGCGCGCATCTATAGAGATCGAGCGAGAATAATAAAGCAATTAGTCGTTAATAGTATGTAGCTCTGAAATTTCAAATTACCTCACGCAATATGTCAGAGTAATGACTCTTAGCTTATAACTGCGAAACATTACGGTAAATGCAACTATTTTCGATGCTGCACATGTCTGCGTATCTTTGTGATTACATAAACTAGGAAATAGTAAGAACCACTGCTATTTTATATAAAACTTTAATAATTTTAATCATGATTGTATGTATGCAATAATTTAGATTTATAATTTTCAGAAAACATGACAGATGTATTATGTTTAGAAATATTAAAAATCTCTTTAAGTTTATTTAAAAATGAAGTTATATATGCATATGCGTGTGTATTTATATGCGTATATGTATGTATGTATGTATGCATACAATTGAATAATTAATTTTATGAATTCTCTTCTTCTCAAAATAATTTCATTCAAACACTAGCTACGATATTTTGTACATATCGGTTCATAGATTTCATGTATCAATAATATGTATCGAAATCGGGAGTATCGTACAAAATATCGCGCGAGTGTTTGCTGATTTGAAACTGCATCAACGAAGGATTAGAAGAAAATGTACAGACCTAGGATGGCATCAAACTTCGTGGGAAGAATCAGATAATTTTTTACGTACGCAGTAATTTATTATGACAGAATTTTTTGTCGCGATTATCGGATTAGTATATTTCATGCAATTTCATCATTTAGGTGTGTGAAACTAGTGTCTCATTTCGTAGAAACTCATTAATTGTTGAGAGTTTTGACTTTATTTTTAATAGTTCTAAAATTCTTAATAGATTAAAGATAAATAGTGCCAGCTTCATTAAAAGAATGGCCCGGGAAAAAATTGGAACAAACTGATACACCAAGTTCACCAAGTTGCGTCTTATTTTGTCCTTTAGCGATTTTTTAGCATCTTGCTAGATTTTAAGCGCTCGAGAATTCTATAATAATGATACAAAAAATCCTATGCGTAAAAATGATTAGAATATTAATTAAACAAATTAAAAGCTGGTTATATTTCGATAGTTTTATCGATTATTGAGACTTCGTATTATTCTGGTATTATTTAATTTTTAGAGAGAGAGAAAGAGAGAGAGAGAGAGAGAGAGAGTTCTATATCTACATAGAAATTATTAAAATATTTATTAAATAAATTAGATTTTTATATATTTATTTCCGGAATGTATTATTTTGCAACTGTTAATACTTTTGATATTACTCATTATTATTTATTAATATTCTTCGTAGTTATATTGTATAAATGTGAAATAATTTTTGGTCTTGAAATGAAATATATTTTAATAAAAAGTGCAATTATATTAAATTGAAATAAATTATGAAATAACAATGCAAAAAATAAATAAGGTTTTTTTTTTAAATAAAGATTAAATATATTTATATTAAATATAATTGGCATTAAAAATACATTTTATTATTTTTGTTATTGTGTATTAATAAATGTATTTATCGGATTACATAGCAAATAACTAAATACTAGTAGAACGATAAAATCAGAAAATTGAAAAAATATTGGGTGAAAGATACATAGCGGGGAAAATAACTTTACGCATCATATTACAGTACGCAGAATGGAATATTGAACGTTGAAATTCGCGATAGGCGATTCTTGTTGATTTATTTTAAATGGTCGATATAGCGTCCGCACAACGGGAATAAACTCTGAAATTTCGAGTTTATCTAACCCTCGTCCCCTGGCGGCAAAATTTGCAGTCTGGACCTTTTATTATAGTAGATTGTATATTGCTCCGCACAATGCTCTTCAGTTATGTAACACAAACGTTGTGTGCGTGCGTACGAATATTCGCATTGATGATAAATGAATCGAGTACAGCTTTTTGAAAAGTGCAAACACAAAACGCATTCAACGCACTTATAAATCAATATTGCATCGTAAAAATTGGTAAAAATGCAACAGTATCGTGTGGAGAAAAAAAACTTATATCAGAGGAAGTACAATAAAATTTTAAAACTTACGTCGAGCAAATTCATCAAAGAGGCACGTCTGCGAGGATCAGGCTCCGTCATGGCGGCCAATACCGATTGTAAAGCGGAAGAGGGCGAAACAGAAACGGTCCCCGTTAATGCCGCTATTCTAGGGGTCGTGTCAAGTAACGCTCTTCCTAAAGAATACATCCACATCTGTAAAAATAAGATTAATTGGTATTAGATTAATAGATATCAAATACGAATATTATTCAAAAAATATGTAAGATAAAAAATTAATTATTTTTTCAATTTTCATTTTTTTCAAACAACTAGAGCAATTTGAAATATTTATATCTAAAATATATCGGGCAGCTTTAAATAATGAGAAATATGTTTCTGCTAGATTTAAAATGTGTGATGTATTTTAAAGCACACATTCGCGGATAAAAATTTATATTGTCATACGGATAAATAAAACGAACGACTTCGAGAAAGGTGTTAAATTTAATTTTCTAAGTGAAGATAGGCTAATAAATAAAATATCATCTCGAAGAGAAGCACAGTAATCTTTCTTGTATCGGCTAAGCTGTATTGCGCATCGCAGAATAATACATCTTGAGTCTCGAAAGTTAAGCTTTTCTATCTAAAGCGGATTTAATAAAATCAGATTTATTTTATTTTATTTTGTAGGAGCGAAAATACACATGCATGTGTAAACACATACGCATCTAGATACATCAAGAAGAAATATATAGATTCGAGAATATCAGTTATCAATATTTTTATTTGTTAAGAAAACAATGTTGTTTAATACCTTCATAGATAGTATTACAAAATATCGATTATATGAAATTTATTCTCCGAGAAAATAAGTATCAATGAAATTTCATACTTTCATTTAGTGCTTGCAGATTAAATAGAATAAATATATGGTCTCAATTAAAAATGAGATAAGTTTAGTGCGAGATTTTTTATCAAGTAAGACTAAATATTAACAAGTTGTAAAATTAATGCTTAGTTTCAAATACTTTACTCGATACATTTTATTTTTTTGCTACAGATATTCACCACTATTCTAAACCTTAAAAAACACGAGATCTTCGTGAATTTAAGCTACATTGACTTCAAGTTGTGGCCGTAGCTTTCTCGTTTATTTACGAGAACGGGAAACAACGGTAACCACGTTGCATATATATAGGTTACGGCACCTGCACGATTCTCACCGCGTATTGCGGTGTCACAGAGATCATTCTAACAACTCGCTTGTGCATTGTGTCACGCGGTAAAAAATGTAAGAGCGACAAACATCAGAAAAAGTAACATTCTTTTTTTTTTTTTTTGCGTTTGCTTTGTGTTGGTCCAGGTAATCATTGTTACGTACTTTTATTCTGCAGTTATTGCTGGTAAGTATTCTTCGGAAAAGTGGAGACGCAACTTGAGTATCGAAATGAATAAGATATTGTGATCAGTGATGGATTTGCCAAAAACCAAAATAATATCAATTATATTAATTGAAAAATATTTAAAAAATTTATCCTTTTACAAAAATTTTGACGTAAATATTTTATAATAAAATAAAGTAAAATAAGTTACACAAAAATGTTTATATATTTAATTCTACATGATTATGCAATTAATTTTATTTAATTATTTATAATTCTTTTTATTAATATTTATTTTATATTGTTTTATAAGTAGTGATAAAATATAAAATTTAAGTTATGCAATCATGCTTTCTTTTGCTTATTGTTAGATCAGAATGTCCTTAGAGTATCGTCTAGAATCGGAAGTTATATAAGAAAGTTATATACGAATCACTGTATCACTCTTTCTTTTTTATTTTATTATAAAAGCTTGTAGAAAAAAAACAATATCTTTACTCGCTTTTTGATTGCAAGGTCAAATTAGTTGTCTCTCAAACAAAACTTTTAGAAATCTTTCTTGTTACTGTCTTTACATTAAAGAGATATTGCTGAATATCTAACGAATTGTTAATTATTTCCAGCTTAGTAGCGCAATAAAATTAATTATATTTTTCTTCGCGTATAATGAAATCTCTTTCTTCCTTCTTCGTTAAAATCTCGCGATGAAACAGAATTCGTTTCTCGATATCATGTTTTAAAACATCGTTAATGGAGATGCACCAGTACTTTATTCGATTGAAATTGAATATTGCATTTTGATGTTGGCTTGCATAGCGAGACAGAGAGAAAACATATTGGAATATTAAGTTCTAACGAGTTTTATTGAAAGAACTTCCGTATTTTTTTCATTTAATCAGTATCGTATTTTCAAGATAATATCCTTCTACATTACGAATATGGAAGAGAAAGTATTCTTTATTTGAATTCTCCCTGTAATTTTTTTATATTTTCTATTATCATATCATCTATTCTTTTCGAATAATAAAATATGAAATACGAAAATTAATAATATTTAAATATCAATATTTTTTCGATATCAAATGCATATTAATGTATTTATAAAGTTGTCTAAATTTTTCACAAAAAATGTCATAGTTACAAAACATTGAATCGTTAAAAAATATAATAGTTTCTATATTATTATCACTGAATCTTTATAAACGTCGATGATTTTATTGCAATGCTACGTCAATATATAGTTGTGGATTGTGAAATTTTTCTGTCATCGCCGTAAACGTAAATTCTGGTAGCTTTTGTTTGCGTGATCAACCAGCAATACGGATGCAGCAGGCTGTATCAGGGTTGCGTGTTTTCCACAAGGACTTATCTTTTCGTTAGATATGGGAATGATAGGAGGGAGAGGTGGGAGGAAAGAGAGGCTTCGAAATCGATGATATAAAACGATGCGCCGAAGTTTATTTATCGTACGCGCCGTTTGTTCTCCCTTTAATCTGCAGGAGATAAATACCGGTCTGTGTTGAAACAAAGCTCTATCCGGCCATCAACGAGAAAGAAAGGATGGCACTAAAGGGGTAGGAGGGCGAAAGGGATCGCGGCGAGAAATGGAGGAAGTGGAGAGAGAGAGAGAGAGAGAGAGAGAGAGAGAGAGAGAGAGAGCGAGAAAATCCGAGAGACGCGCTGAAAAAAATACGGGAGGAGATATAGAAATGACGCTAGGAATTTGATAAAGATATTAAAAAAACCTGGCTTCGGTTTCTGCATTCCTCTTCGTTTTTTGAATCTTTCAAACAGTCGGCCTCGTACAATAATAGGTCCGTTAAAATTCAACTCGGCACTGAAACGCGAGTGTCGAGCAAATAAAAAGTAGCTGAGCCGTCAAAGGACGAGCATGATGGCTTAATCCTTTTCACGCTAAAAGGATTTTAGAACGCGTTCTTAATTTTCCGCCTTTCGCTCTTTTAATTATACCATCGGCTTCACCTTTTCGGGAAAATACCAGTACTATTTATATGTATGTATAATTGACCTGCTGGAGAAAACGAGCTGTTTCTAATAAATGTGCTTTGCCCGGGTTTCTCGATTCTTATATTTAAATCACAATACGTAATTATTCGATTCGTTGAATATTTACTTTTATTAGTGTAATATACTATTAAAGTCACAACGTTAGAAGATATTACATTACATGATTATTTGAAAGCTGCAAGCATTTCGTAAATTCGGATAACAATACGCATTATATTAGGCGGAGCCTGATGACGAAATGAAACAATTTACGGAAAAAATGAAGAGAAAATTAATTTTGAAATTTATATTACATAAACTTGCAACGTGCTGTACTATAATTTAGCGTTAACAAGATTAGTGAGTTGGCTTTATATAATAAAACAGCAGGTTTAAAGTAAATATCAAAATACTGCACTAAAATTCACCCGACGGACATTGATTGGGACGCAATTCATTATTGAAAATTCGTGCCACGTCATTAAGTATTGTGTTGCAAATATAACGTACTTTTTCTGAATCCGTGTCCGAATAAATCCGACCGGGTCGATATTCTGGTGGTAGGTACGCGCGAGCAGTCTCTGGCGGTGCAAGCTGCAGTAAAACCCTACCACGTGGTGTCAATTCCAGTGTGTGCGGAGTCACCACTGGTCCTGCTCTCGAACCACCCACCACGCCTCCATCTGAAACAAATATTAATGGGAAACATGAGATTGTCGTCAGATATATAAACTAGTACGATAACGTAGCGCAAAAAGGTTGACAAAAGTATCTCGTAAATCAGATGTTTAGTTAAAAATATTTCGCCAAATTGATATTTATCATATTTGTTTTGACAGTTATAAATAGCAATGGGCAAGAGCAATTAAACTTACATTAATAATATAGTATTATTAAATATTAATAAATATATATATATTTTTTTTTACGTATATCTTTTGGAATTCTTTCACATGTACAATAGCAAGTACAATAACAACTGTGTTTAGAGATATTTATATTTATTTTGGAGAGGAAAAAATTTCCATTTAGGGAATAATTCTTTTACAGAGAAAATTTTTCTATTTATACAGTAAAAAAAAAGATTTATTAAAAATTTGTGGGACAACGCGAGCATAAAAAAATCAAATACACGGAATTCTCTGAATTTGTTAAATCGTATGACTTGCATCCAGAAATCTCTTTCTTTTGCAAGATGGCGATTTGACATGCTGTAACTTATCAATTGTTTGAATATGTATAATCACAATTTGTCACTCGAAATTATAATCGGTCATACTCGTGCCAAACTGTACTTACGGAGACTTAAAGTTATAATTAATTCTTCGACTAGTTAGTCTATAAAGAGCGGCCTATACAGCGGTCTATGCAGGCTTAAAGGCAGTCGGAAATTGGTCACAGGTGCGCGTGAAGATCGTCTACTCGGCAAGAGGATTTTCCGGAAATTGCTCAGTTTATCGCACACGCTCTTGCTGTTCAGAATTATTTATTATCGTTTGTAATGCGCTGCGAACTTTTCAACGCGAACTGTCAACGTGTCCTATGAAATCTTGTAAACGCTTGGGATGTAATTGAAGGGAAATCGCGTTGGGAAAGATTGAGGAAACAGTGAATCTCCTCGATTTCTTCTTCTCTTGTAAATCTCATCTTCTTCTGCAAGCTTCTAATCGTATTTTTTCTAATCGCGTTTTCTTCAATTTGCGCGCATCTGTAGTTGCTTCAATATCGATCAAGATGGCCAAGATCGTCAATCTTTTTAACATTTTCCAATCGTGGTAATAATGATTGAGTTTTCTCACAGTTTCTGTATTGCGGACGTACATAAAAGGCTTTACATCGACTTTAAAATACTATTCCGTAATCATTTTATGAAATTAGATTTTACTTAAGCATTATGTTATTTTTTTGTTTTAATAATACGATCAAATCGTATATTTTCCATGCGGATATTGCGTAGTTTTTGTTGAATGGCAAACAGTCTAAGTACAAGTGCCAAGTCATTTATTATACTATTCTCGTTATAAATCCCGTATAATTCGCCATTGGGGTGCTAATTCTGCGCGTGTCACGGACATTAACAGCTTAATGGTGGGCTAAAGCGCCTTGACACGGAGAATATTGTCCCACGAGTACGCGGCGGTAATTTAGGCAAGCGCTTCTACCGACAAATTCTTCCCCTTCTGCCTTTGCTAAGAGCGCCAAGGAAATTATTGAGAACTAGCATGCGAGAATCGACACCCTAAATAATTAAGACTGAGCGCATTTATGTAGGCACTTAAATCATCGTCGCCTTCATTTTAACAAAAATCTATGTGAAATATTTAAAACTTGTCATTTTTATGTAGGCCCTTAAATCATCGTTGCATTCATTTTAACAAAAATCTATGTGCAATATTTAAAACTTGTCATTTATGTAGGCACTTAAATCATCGTTGCATTCATTTTAACAAAAATCTATGTGAAATATTTAAAACTTGTTATACAAATCTAAATATTTATTTATGCCAGTTATTGTGCGACATGCACAGCAGCGGATTGCAATATGTTTTTATTATAATTAATTATATGAGCTGTGATTCTACTAGTAGTCAATCTCTACGGACGATCGGACAGATCTTCGTATAAATTAGAAAGCAGAAACGTCGAACGAAATGTTTCCGAGCGATAAACTATTTCCGTTCTGCGAAGATTTAAGCTGTAAGGAAATTAGGTAGGTTTGAACGGATCGACATGTTTACTGATAAATCTCGACTAATCCTTAGATGAAGAGAGACGACGTAATCACATTATCTGATCATTACATTTCAAAGTTAAACTAGAATCCGTTTACACACATACACACACACATAAATATATTTAAAATCAACTTATATGAGATAATATTATACATATATCTCTTAAAACCAAATGTAAATTGATTAGTGCAGCTGCGTTGTTGTGTCAAATTCAGTTTGGTTGTTTTTGAAAATATCCATTTGCATACTGAACACGTTAATTATCGATGCCATTTGCATTTCATCGGTAGGAAGAAATTTACTGGATAAACTGTATAGCGTTACCGAGCATTTGCGTCATCTATCACTGTTTTTTTTCACCGGCAATGTATTATTTCGTCCGATGTTGGACCAGTAGTCGATCTCTGTAAACATTCGGACTCGGTCGGAGTCTGATAGCTGACGATGAAATAAAGATGCGACTTGCTGTTCTGTGGACTACAAGAGTCGCCGAAATTAATGGCAGGGCGATTTATTTGCTGTAAACAATGTATGTAACGAAATGTGACTTTGCTACTTGCAGAATATTCCGTCCGGAAAGTTGACGAACAAAATTCTCTCGGGACAAAAATGGCAATCCACTGTTCGTGAAATTTAATATTAAGCTGGAAAGTTTTGCAATATTTTTCGAGAGACAGTCAGAATAAATAAAAGATTTTTTTAAATACATTTTTTTATTTTATATTTTACTATTTTATTTTATGAATATTTTTCCTTTATAGTATTTTATAATATGTTTGTCATTAAAATATATTTACAATAATAATTATACATTTTTCTTTGATTACTAAGTTGTGTCAAAAATGCAAATAAATATTTTAGATAGCATTAACGCGTAACGTTAATTACTATTGGATAATTATTGTAATTGCTTCGTTAATATGAAGTGAACTTGCGTTAATGTATATAACCGTGAGCGTGTTGAGGAAATCTTCATACGTGATTGATGATCGTGCATATACTCCAAACATTAGGTCGCTCTTTCTATATCCCACATCTTTCGCGTTCTCTCCACGCTGCAAAAGGTCGGAGCAGATCTCGAGTTACATCGCATTGTATCTGTCTTCCATCGATCTTCGTTCAGGCAATAATGGGAAATAGCACGAGCATTCCAAAGCTTTTAGTTAAAAAAATGGAAATGCTTTTAGACGTTTGTATCTTTTTTTCAGTACCTCCAGGGTAGTTAATCTAACTGTCTATGTGAGAAAGTTCAATATTTCTAATAATTTATACCTACAATGAATAGGAATAAAAAGAAGAATATAATAGGTAATTCTATAATAAGTTGACATGTTTGATTTTATTTTATGATCAGAATTTTTCTATTATGCGAATTGTTTCTAGAAAAAATCTTTAAATATAGCGTTAAGACAGAGTCTAATTTTTAGAAATTAAACGTAATTAATAAATTGAAATATTTTATATTTTCAATAAAAAATTATAAATATTTAATTTCAAATTATTCTAAATTAATTTTTTTCTTATTTGTCTGAGATTTCATATGTTTACACTTCTCGATATTTCTAGATTATTAATATCACCGAGCTTTATGTATAATAAAGAGCTAGAAAGATTATAGTATGTGTATACATACGAAGACGAATATTGAAGGTACATATTTATTAGAAAATAGCAAATTTCTTTTATTTCTTTCATCAATATAATTAATCTTCTAAATATTTTAAGTTTACTAAATAATTTTCTAATATTTGATGCTAATGTTTCATTTAATAAGCGAATTTGTCTGTTTAATCATGAAATAAATCTTGGCTGCTTCAGTCAAATTTAATATTAGGAGCTGACTTTGTAGTTTCTAGTACGTGCCGAAAGACAAAGAGGCGGATAAAGAGCTGCAAATATCTAAGAAAGTTAGAAATTTAATATGTAAGTACATGTTCGATTCAATTCCAGTTGAATTCACATTTAGATCGCTTTCTTTTTATAATAGTTGACTTTTGAAGTTTTCTTTATTATAATGTATGTACAGAAGCAACATATTTTAATGACAGATTTCTTTTTATTAATTTTGAAAAAATTTTTAATTGCTAATGCGCTAATAGTTTTCAAGTTGTAAGTGATAAAAAATAAATGATCTTTATTAAGTTTTGAAAGTAAATAAAAGTAGATAAAAACGTCTTCATCCAATTTTAAATAAACGTTTCAACAGATTATATGATATAATTTCAGGGTTTTACATATACAAATATTTAATATTAGAAGTAATAAAATGGCTTTATTTTTTGGCCATAACACAAATCTATTTAAAATTCAGCAAGAATGTGTTATTAAAATTTAATGCACTGTATAATCATTGTTTATATATAAAGCATAGCTTTACCTATGAATATTATTTCTCAAAACAAACATAATATTTCTCTTGGAGTTACTGTCGCGGTATGTCTGCTTTTAATCTGCGAAGGAACGTTTAAAGGGTTCTCCAAGCAGACGAGCGTAAGCGCCGGCCAGAGTTAGATAGTCGTTCCTTTGTGGATAGATAATGAAAGACAAAGATAGATGAGATAGAACGGAGAAAATTTCATATGTCGGGATTATCGGGATATTCGCCCTTCATCTCTCGTTTATTTGTAGTGGATGATCTCGATACCGCTTAATATTGCTATTTTGAATGATGCTGATTCGACTTGTCACAGTGATTTAAATGTCGATTTTCACTGTCGATTTTCATTCGTTGGGCTCTCTTCGTTTCGGGTAAAGATAGGAGATCAATACTTCTATCTCTTTCAGGCTTATTATATTTTTTTTTTTTTATTTCAACTAGCTAGTAACACAGAACAGAAAATTCACATGTGGCTGCTGTAGATATCTACGATAGATTGCTACGAAATGCAAAAACACTCAACTTTATAGATCGCGCTTATAGCGAATCCATACTTTTATTTCATGTCAAGCTACCTGTTCTTTTTATACTGCAGTTTTTTGAGCCAATGGGCATTTAGACTATTTGGTGAATTCGTCTCTGCGAATACTAGCATGTGTACTTATATCGTCGTCTGCTTTTTCTTTATAAATACGGTTTTTCGATATCTATATGATAGATTCTAAAATCATTTAGAATTTCAATAAAAATCCTAATCGAACTGCTAAAAGAACTAATAAAAAAAATGATCGAAATATGTATTGTTATTTTCAACAATTTATTAGTTTTTTTTTTAGTTTTTCACATAGAATATCATTAAATATATTAAACTTATTTTATTTAGCATATATTTTTAAATAATCTATAATTAATGTTTCGATCATAATTTCTCTAGTGTTTCATGTTATTTATCATTTTATCTATTTACATTTTTCAAACTACAAGCGATTATTAATTTTTTTTACGATTTAATAATATTATTGAAATTTCTGCTGAATAAATAATTATATTGGATAGGATTAAAGTAGTTGTCAAGATAAATGAGATTGAGCGTATGTTTTTAGTTAGTTAAGTTTTTAAATAACTTAGGACAATAATGACTGTGTCGAAACACAGTCATTATAGTAAAATATCGGAGTGTAATTATATGTAAGTTTGAAAAACTATCTAATCTAATAACATGTTATAAATAGTATCAACACATTACTTTCCGAAATATATTTAAAACTCTAATATAGAAGACAAACGTGGTTCGCCACGTACAACTTACATATAATTACACTCCGATATTTTACTCGAGTTATTTTTATTTTACTCGGAGTTATTTTGATAATTTGTAGCCATCGGAAAACCTTCTAACAATAAGTTCTCCCGGCACATTTCGCAAACGCGATTTTTCTTTGCCAGGACGATCGCGTTCACTCGTCGTATTACTCAATAGATACAGGACTAAATAGAGAAGGGTAGGAGACGCGGATAGTAGAGGGTGAATTTCGAACGGTCAGTGTTTATGGGACAGACAGAAACGGAGGGCTCTAGGAGACTATCCATCAACGTCAAAGCTCGTACATATACATGTATATCCACACATATAGAATATATCCTCAGCCTTCTCCGCGCTGTCCGCACACATACGCACGCCTACGTCACGCCTACGCGAACGGGACACCGTCCTGGAATCCGCCGACGCGGTTGAGAAATAGGTGAACATTGCGGCGCTTCATGAATCTCTAAAACAATCTTCATGCGCTTCCGATGCAAGAAGCGTTGCCAGAAGCCCGCGGGATAATGTATGTCATCAGTTCTTGGAAATCTGTTTCTCGAAATTATAACACAAAATATTTCTCGACATCGTGACTTTTCTTTCTTTGCCATGAATGATTTATTGCTCTCTACTACATGTTTTTAAATTGTATCTTCCATTTCGCTTTTCCTTAACATGCTTTCACGAAAACATAATGATATACTTATATTGATTGATATACATTTACGTTGACTTATGGAGGAGGATTCATTGACTTAAATTTATAATTTTAGAGAAACATCTAATTTCTCTCGTTCCAGTTTCTGCCGCTTTGTTATAATCCATACACGATTTTCTTTAATTTTAAAGCCTTTTTTTCCCGAGATTCACTCCCAGCATTTCTGCTTAATATAGATGTTTTCTTCGGGACTATACTTGGGAATATGCTAATGAACGGTATAAAGTACGTGAGCTGAAGTTAAAATAAAAGAGAAATTGTATTCGAGGAATAGCAATTGTGAGTCAAACGAGCATTTCAGCCAGCTATTCATGAAGACTTTTATTTCCGATCGTTTGAATTTAGTCGGTCGAACTTGATTTTATTCGATAATGGTATCGACTCTCTGCGAAAATATTTGAAACTTCTTTATAATGAATCTGTACTTATCGTTGTATAATATAATTTTATAACAGGTCGTAAATGAATTTGATGTTATTACTACGTAAAAATCATTGTCGTGAATTTTCCTATCACGAGTAAGAAACATTCTCACGATAAGATTTCTGTCAAAATGCCGAGAGCGCAAAGAAAGAGACCATATTATACATGCATTTTTATTATTTTAATTATGTCTAATATTTGTTTGTAATCCGTTCGTGTTACACATCAGAGAATCACGGTAATCTCTTAAAGATGTCATTAACGTGTTCAACAGTGCATTTTCCACCACTGCAATATACAATTTAGGATAATGACTTTATACGAGGAGAGACGGTAGTTATATCACGTTAACAGTATCATCGGTTCGCTACGTTCGTAATTCGATCATCCGCGCGAGCGCGAGATTCCGTGATTCTCTCCTCCAGACTCATCCTACATGTGGGAAATGCCTGCTCGTCTTTCACTCTCCGCCGCCCTTCGATGCTTAGCGACTTCTATCTCGATCATTAATTATGTCGCTGTCGTTGTAGGTACTCGTAGGTACTGCGACGATATACTTCATACGTCTTTCACGTTAACGACCTTTCTAGTTCCTCTTTCGTAATTCACGATTATATAATGAATATTTAGACTGACGAGTAAAATTCCATATCTTGATGAAGCAATTCAAGATAGATCAAGTTATATTTCGGGTGCAACGGAATTTATGGAATTAATTCCAAGTTTAGTTTCCGATTAGTAAATATGTTTCGTATTTTAGTCAATTGTGCATGTCATCTTTTCAAATTAATAAATAATTTATAAATCATAACAAAAATAATAAGAGAGGATTATCATTAGTTTTTTTTTTAATTTTAGAGTTTTAATTAGAGATGTAACCGGCGATAAAAAAATAAGAGAAGATAAAACATTATTCTAACTAAATTTTTCACCTCTGCTTTAAAAGAGTTGTGCGACCCAGAAAAACTGCATTGCTGTGGAAACTCATCATTAAAATAGAATTACTGCAGTCTCGTTTGTTTCAATTCATTCATAAGGCATCGCGTATGCTCGCGCCGCCGAATAGAACGGAAAAGGCATCGGAAAAAATGCGAGATGTATGTAAAATATGCGACGTATTTTACAGTGT